>NC_136415.1:85587678-85952678 GCF_051521515.1 Lactuca serriola
AACTGGCAGGGGAGTTATGGTTCAGAGAAAGTTAATAATAAACCGAAGGTTGAAGAGCCCAAGAAGGAACCGAAGGTGGATGGTGATTCTGGAGTAAGCTGTTACTACTGCGGTGGGAAAAACCACTATGCTAAAGATTGTGTCCTTAAAAAGATGGCTGAAAAGGATGATGAAAAGGATGAGGAAGCTGTGCTACAAAAAAGGCTCGATGAGATGAGAAAGAAGAAGTCTACCGCTAACCCTTCCATGAATGCTCTTATTGTGCAGGGTTCGGTTGCTGATGACGAGTTCGATAGCGTGGAAGTTTGGTCTACCGACTCAGAAGACGATGAAGTGAGGAAGCCTACTCATGGAAAGGCTTATGTGGCAAAGGAGGAGAGCAGTGGAGGAAGATGCTTCATGGTGTCTGATGTATCTCAGATGAGGGGATACAACATTGATGGTGGAAGCAATGAACCGAAGGGGCAGGAGGACATGTGCTTTACGGCCAAACCACTCAGCCAGCAATTCAATGAGCTTGATGAACTGATAAAGAAGGTACAATCGGTTTTCATTTCATTTAAAGTACCACAATCCTCATATGAGAAAGATCTACAAAATGTTAATACAAGAATTTCTCATCTAGATAGTAGCTTAACTCAAACTCGAGTCACCAATTCTAACCTAACTGATCAATTAAGCAGGGTGTCTTCGAAGAGTGAGGAGCGGCGCATGTGGATCGAGTTGAAGGAGTCTGAATTAGTTAAAATTAAAGACGAAAACATTTATTTACAAAGAGACAATTTAAAGTTGTTAAAACAGCGGATTGTTTTTTGTTTAATTGCAAAACGTCTTTATTCTAATATTACTCAGCTTCACTTGGACTGTGAAATAGGCCAAAAGATCCATCGCATGATTTTGCCCTTCCTTGAGTTTAAGAAGGATGAAATCGATGCCGAAGCTTATAACTGTGAGAGTGTGATATCATCTGATGATGTCAATCCGACCTACATGTATGGACTGGACAAAATTGAGTCCTTCATTAAATCCAAGGACCACAAGGACATGCTTAAAAACCTTTTGGATGAAAATGATAGACTTAAACTGAGAACCGAAACCATACAAAAATTTGACTCGTTAAACGCCAACTTGAGCTCAGAAAACAAAATAGATGTTGAAAATGCATCTGAGCTTAATGAGGACGACAACATGAGTGAAATTTCTGTAGAGGACACGGTTGATTGCTCAGAATTTGTAAAAAGCGAACCTGAAAACCACAAAAATCTAATTTCTGAAACTTTTGTGGAGTTCACTCGATTGTCCCAACAAAAGTCTCCGATCTTAGCTGAGAAAGCGGTTGTATATCAAAAGGTCAGGACCACTCCAAATCAAGTATACAAGGTCACTGGAGTAACCGAACATCAGACGGCTGAACTCACAGCTATTGTAAACGAAGACAATGCTGATGGCTGTGATGAGTACTTCTGGTCAGCTCCAACAGATAATGCAAACGAAACGGTAGGCTTATCTGAAAGAACCTTTTGGATGAGTAAAGGTAGATACATACCTGAACCCTTGAATAAGTCAGATAATTTCGATGAGCCAAGCACCAGTGGTACGAAAGACATTCCTTAGGAGAATGAAAGTTCGGCAAAAGAAGACGTTCCCTCTACTTCCTCAGTTCAAAATGAACCAGCCAAGGAGAAATCGAAAATGAAAGCTAATATTCATCATCAACCGAAGCAGATGAGGAATAAGAAACGTGAAAGGAACCAAAGATACAGGAAGAATCTCTCTGAAAGGAGGCAATTCTGGCAATCCCAGAATGCATACTTCTCACGTCAAGACAAGAATCTGAAGTATGAAAACAATCCTGTCGGAAAGCCTGAAAGCCACAACAACCGAAAGCCAAGGTTCGGTTCACAAGAGAATACCAACCGAAAGTCAAGGTTCGGTTCTGAGAATGACTTCAACCGAAAGCAAAGGTTCGGTTCAAAGAACGATTCCAACCGAAAGCAAAGGTTCGGTTCTGAAGTCAAAAGAGATCAAAACTCTACGGTCAGTCCCTCCAATGATCAAAAGCAAAAGGGTCACCTAGAGTCTCCAGCCAAGAAGTCCTCTCAATCTAAACCCACTCCTTCTAATTCTTCTACTTCCACCAATTCATCTCCATCTTGCTCTAAAGCTCATTCTGTTCATTCTCAAAAATCTCATTCATCGGCTGAACAAAAGGGAAAACAGAAGGTTTCTACATCCACACCAGAGTCTAAACCGAACGCACCCAATCCTAATAAAATAAAAGTTTTTACCATTAAAAGGAAAGATGAAACAACACTCATAAAACGAACATATCTTGTTGACATCTCTCTTACTATTCCAGTTCCTTTGAAAAGCTCACGTGGACCCAAGAAACTTTGGGTTCCTAAATCTGCTTAATTTTTGCAGGTTATAAGTGACGAGCAGTTCGATGAAGAATGGTACATTGATAGTGGCTGCTCGCGTCACATGACAGGGAGGAAAGTGGAGCTCAGGGAATACAGGTCTCTTACAAATTGTGGCAATGTCAAGTTTGGAAACAATTCTTTCGGCACCATAAAGGGATACGGGATGATAACCAATGGTGACTTTACTATAAGGAAGGTGGCATATGTGGAAGGACTACAACACAACCTCATCAGTGTATCTCAGCTTGTTGGAGGTACAGGTCTCAAAGTCTCATTCGACGATGAAGGTTCTGAAATTATTGAGAAGAAGACAAAGAAAGTAATTCTCAAGTCGGAGCGAAAGGGTGAAATGTTTCCTCTAAACCTTAAACCAATCAAAGGAAACCCAGCTATATGTTTATTATCAAAAGCTCAATCTGACGAAAGCTGGTTGTGGCACCAAAGACTCTCTCATCTCAACTTTAAAGACATCAACAAACTTGTCACTGGAGGTCATGTTCGAGGCCTTCCATTGCTCAAGTTCGATAGAGATCATTTGTGTGCTGCATGCGAAATGGGGAAGCAGAGTCGTAAAAGTCATCCATCAGTAATTAACACAAAAGTTGTTGAACCACTCGAATTACTTCATATTGATTTGTGTGGTCCATTATCCATCGAAAGCATCGGTGGTAGCAAGTATATTCTTGTTATTGTTGATGACTTTTCACGATTTACATGGGTGTTCTTTCTAAAGCTCAAATCTGAAGCGACTCATAAGCTGAAAGTGTTCATCAAGCAGATTGAAGTACAGCTCAAGAAGATCGTTCGCAACATCAGGAGCGACAATGGTCTGGAATTCAAGAACAGGGAGTTTGAAGAATTTCTAGCAGAAAAGGGAATTCGTCACAACTTCTCAGCTCCTTACACACCTCAACAGAACGGAATAGTCGAAAGACGAAACCGATCTTTGTGTGAAGCTGCCCGAACTATGCTAAGTTTCGCTTCCTTACCTCTTTATTTTTGGGCTGATGCTATTTCTGCTGCTTGTTTTACACAGAACAGGTCTTATCTCAACAAGCGATTCACGCTCACACCTTATAAGATACTAAACAACAGAAAGCCCAATGTGAAATTTTTCCATGTGTTCGGCTCACGGTGTTTCATCTTTAACTCTAAAGAACACCGCAACAAGTTCGACGTCAAAGCCGACGAGGAATCTTTCTGGGCTACTCTCTCACATCCAAAGCATACAGAGTCCTAAACAAGCATTCGAGAAAAATTGAAGACACATATTACGTGACCTTTGACGACAGCTATGTCAAAAAGCTACAAGCCAAAGAAGACACCGCAGGGGAAATCTTTCCTCAAACTGGCCAAGTCACAGTCTCGATCGCTAATCTATACGAGAAATTTCTGGAGCTCTTTGACGAACCAGAGAAAGCTTCTCTCTCAGAAGCAGGTGCAGCAGACAACAAGGTTGACCACATGAAGCAAATTGTCGAAGAAGCTGCCAGGAGAATGAATGAAGGAGGAACGACTTCTGATGAACCTCCATCCAACGATGCTTCAGTCGAGGGGGAGCCAAGCTCACATGTCGAGGGGGAGCCAAGCTCTACAACTCCAACCGAAAGTGCTTCTCCAACCGAAGGTGCATCAACGCCTGCAAGTCCAGCATCACAAGAAACCTCTGAACCTCAAGTTTCTCAAAGCTCATCAATCGAGGGGGAGCATGATGATATGACGCTTGACTATGATAGCCAATCCGAGCCAGAAGAAATGATCAATGTTGAACTAGACCCAACCTTTGATCCAAATTATCCTCCTCTTACCAAATGGACCAGAGATCATCTTATCTCTCAAGTGGTTGGTGATGTCTCTGAAAAGGTTCTGACCCGATCACAACTGAAGGCAAAACAGACATCCTTATTTTCAAAGGTTGAGTTTTGTATGTTTAACTCATTCGTATCAAAAGTTGTACCGAAGACATTTAACACTGCCCTCGATCAATCTGATTGGGTTCAAGCAATGCAAGACGAACTGAACGAATTTGAAAGGAACAAAGTCTGGCGCCTTATTCCAACTCCTCCAGATGCTTCGGTTGTTGGTCTCAAATGGGTCTTTAGGAACAAAATGGACAAGGAAGGGAATGTTATAAGGAACAAAGCTCATCTGGTAGTAAAGGGATACTGTCAGGAGGAAGGGATTGATTATGAAGAGACTTTCGCTCCTGTAGCTAGGCTGGAATCTGTAAGAATATTTCTTGCTTATGCTGCCCACAAAAACTTTGAAGTTTTCCAAATGGACGTCAAGTGTGCATTTCTTAATGGAGAACTCGAAGAAACGGTGTATGTGGAGCAACCTCCTGGGTTCGTGAACGAAAAGTATCCAAACCATTGCTATATTCTGGATAAAGCTGTGTATGGCCTTAAACAAGCTCCGAGAGCCTGGTATGAAACGCTAACTAAATTCTTAAAGATGTCTAAATTCAAACAAGGTTCGGTTGACCCAACCTTCTTTCGCAAAAAGGAAGGTAACCACCTTATGCTAGTTCAAATTTATGTCGATGACATTATCTTTGGCTCTACGAATCCCAGCTTAACAGTTGAATTCAGAAAGTTGATGGAGACTAAATTTGAAATGAGCTCAATGGGTCCTATTAACTTTTTCCTTGGTTTAAATATTAGACAGGGACCCGAAGGCATTTTTATCAATCAGGAAGCTTACACGAAGACTCTCCTAGCAAAGTTTGGTATGATGGGAGACTCCAAAGTCAAAGTCCCAATAGGATTCGGCACCAAGCTAACTCCATCCCTAGACAAACCGGCTGTCGATATCACGCTCTATCGTCAAATGATAGGCTCACTAATGTATCTTACTGCTAGCAGGCCTGACATAATGTTTTCTGTGTGTTATTGTGCTCGATTTCAGGAAAACCCACGCGAACCTCACATGCTTGCAGTGAAGAACATTTTACGCTATCTCAAGCGAACCACCTCCTTAGGTCTATGGTATCCTTCCAACTCAGGCTTCTTCGTTCAAGCCTATTCTGATGCTGACCTTGGAGGATGTGGACTCGACAGAAAAAGCACTACTGGTGGCTGTCAATTCCTTGACGGGAAGTTGGTCAGCTGGCAATCCAAGAAACAAACGTGCGTGTCGTTGTCTACTGCCGAAGCGGAATACATAGCTGCTGCATCCTGCACCTCTCAAGTGATTTGGATCCAGAGTCAACTTCGAGAGTATGGACTCAATATGAAGAAGATCCCACTATATTGTGACTCTAAAAGTGCAATTAGGATCTGTCATAACCCAGTGCAACACTCTAAAACCAAACACATAGCACTGAGGTATCACTTCATCAAAGATCACGTGGAAGATGGAGACGTCGAAGTTCATTTTGTAAGAACCACTGATCAATTGGCTGACGTCTTTACCAAAGCTCTTCCTGAAGCATCATTCAACAGAATATTGCAAGGGCTAGGTATGATGGAATCAGAGTCAGTACCTCACTCTACCTCTCAACCTCAAACGTAAGAAGCGAAACCAACCGAACGTTCGGGTTCGGTTAAACCATCTGACTCGCTCATCACTTCAAAGGTAGTTTTTCTTGGTTGTATATTTCTTGTACAAAGTTGTTTATCTTAGTGTTGAAAGTATTTTCTGATTGCATGTCTAAATTCCTTGGTTTTATTAAAATTTTCCAAAACCAAAACCTACCGAAGGTTCGGGTTCGGTTTCTTAAAATTTTCCAAAACCGATACCTACCGAAGGTTCGGGTTCGGTTTCGGTTTCTCAAAATTTTCCAAAACCGAAACCTACCGAAGGTTCGGGTTCGGTTTTTCAAAATTTTGTTGAACCGAAACCAACCGAACGCTCGGGTTCGGTTTTTCACAATTTTCTGGAACCGAAACCAACCGAACGCTCGGGTTCGGTTTTTCAAAATTTTGCTGAACCGAAACCAACCGAACGCTCGGGTTCGGTTTTTCAAAATTTTCTAGAACCGAAACCAACCGAACGCTCGGGTTCGGTTTTTCAAAATTTTCTGGAACCGAAACCAACCGAACGCTCGGGTTCGGTTTTTCAAATTTTTCCAAAGTTCTTTTCTTACTCTTTCTAAGTCTTATTTTTTTCTTACTATTTTTTATTTTTTTTTAATATATCTCAAAAACTCCAAAAATATCTTTCTCTTTTATTTTTGTTTGTGTGTTCGTTCGTTTATGGGGATATACTTGTTGGATTACTTAAGTGTCCCTAGAAGCATGTTGTTGTATGTGTCCCAAGCCTCATAAGATTTTGAATAATAGCCTTCTTGACCTGGTATAAACAAACCTTGTCTTCCCAATAAGGCTACCACATTTATTCTAATCGTGAGCTACCTCACTCTTTTCTCACATGAGATAAGAGTTTTCTGCTTGGTCCTTTATTTCGCAGCAGAGGTACTTTATCTTCTTACACCATCTCCATTACACTTCTCCATTACATTCGTTTCATCAACGTAACCCTTGAGACTCTCAGCAATTACCACTGAGGTTTATGGTTACACAACATCTGTGTTAATGATCTTAGTTTCGTGCCACTACAAGCTGAGTGAAACCCAAAATTCAACACCAAATCTGAATTGACGGTGAACAATTAATTTGCTCAAGTTTTCACCAAAGAATTGACGAATGTACCTTCATGAAATCTCATATTTTATTTTGTGTGACTCCTATGAAATTGTTAACCACCATAACATTTCTTCCCTTGGGATCCAGTTTTTAATTTTAAATTTTTTTATTGAGATTTTATATTTTCCAAGCCAATTTAATATTAATTCCCTCCTACTTGTTCAACAGACTACACCGGTCTCACAAGTACTTTGATCACTTTCTTTGTTATTTCAAGATTAGAATTGATGCATCAAAGCAAAAGCCACCCTAAAGTAGCTTAATTAAAAGAAGCCTTTCAACATTTCTTAAAAAGTGATTGATCGTAATTCAACGGGAATCCACATTAACACTTTAAGGTCTCTCTTGACCTTGAAGGAAGAGATTCGTGCCCGGGATCATCAGTTTCGTGTCATTATTGACATCACAGTCAATCCAAAAAAAAAGAGTTGCTTTATTTCTCTTCTTTTTACACTCTTTGCACGAAAATCTTTGATTTTCAAAAATCCGTTCCTAATTAATTTCAGGCTGATTTATTGCATTGGTGGTTAATAATTAAGACGTGGTCAACAATCCTCCACGTGGGCAGTTTATTCAAAAGATGCGATTCAAAACGATAAGACGAAGGGTTGCTGACTCAGGCGGGAAATAAAAGGATTGAATTTCAACCGGTGGTAAAAAATAAAAAGGGGCGCGTGTGAATTTGAAACGTCCACTCTTTTACTGACAAAGTGGAAGCGTGTGCGAATCTCAAGCGACACTCTTCTGGCATTTAAAGGCGCGTTAGGATTTGAAACGGCTTACTCTGAAACGGCGCTTGTTGGGCGGTGTGATCCTAGGAATCTGACACTCTCTCTCCTACGTGATCATCGCATGCCTTAACTGTCACACATCTGTCATTCCGGAAACCTTTACGTATTTCCATAGAAGATTTGAAACGATTTTTCTCTCTCCAATTCACCCACTATAAAAGGCAGTCAATACTTCCATTTACCTCTTTACTGCTTCAGAATTTACAAGAGAGCAAAAACTCGAAAAAGCTTCACTGTTCATCTTCTTCTACCTACAACAATGGCAGAATCTTCATCCGTCCATGCCACTTCACAAATCCTTCCCATTCGTCCTCAACAATGCTTGGTGATTGACCTCACACCGCAGGCGTATGATTCTTACATGTTTCCGATCATCGAGTGCTTGAAGTACTCGCAAATCGCTCCTGCACTATCACGGGTTGAGTCTGTGCCCACGACGATGCTCTCGCAGGTGTATGCGACTGCTTATTATGACAAAGCAGTTGAGCGGGTGTTCTTTGAGTTTGCTGATCACAAGACCTCGATTTCAAGGCATCGATTCTGCACTCTGCTAGGGTTTACTGCTGACTCTTCAAGAATCAATCCGGAGACGATTCCGGTGGGTCTTCTTTACAGCATGTTTTACAATATGGGGTACACGGAGGTGCTCATCTCCGTCGCAAAGTTCAAGAAATCCTGCTTGACGCCGCAGTAGAACGGCATGCTCTCGCAGGTCTCACCAGTTCCTTCACCTCCTCAAACCATCCCTACTTCCATTCCGACCATAACCTCCACTACCACTATTCCACCAACCTCTTTCCCTATACCACCACCCATTTTCACAACTGCAACCGAAACACCACCTGTAACCGAAACCCCACCCGTAACCGAACAACCTCAAACCGAAACCCAACATACAACCGAACCTACCCATACTCAACCACCACCCGAAACTACCCCACCCCACACTCAACCTGAACCTACCCAAACAACCACACCCCCAGCTTCACCACCCCCACCATCTCCAGATCATGCCTCTGATGGAGATAACCAGTTTCTTGGCGGTGACAATATGACCTTCGATTCGGTCTACTATAATCCGTTTCAGGTTCAAAGTGACGAAGAGGATGATGCTCCGGTGACAAAGAAGCATCTTAAGGAGCTCAACGAGAAGGTTGACTTACTTCTCGCTTCATCTTCCAACCAACAATCCTCTCTCTCTGAAGCCGCTCTTCAGAAGATTGTTGATGCCTTCTCCAGGGCTCAGCATGATTCGGTAGCCTCAGCCACTGCCGCCATAGACGCCTCTACCAAAGCCTGTGAGGCCGCGACCGCAAAAGTCGATAAACTATTCTCAGACGCCTCTTCTCTGTTGAAGTCATTACAGGAGAGTGCGGATTCTACCAAGACAACTTTGGAACCGATTGTTCAGCAATTGGCAAAGTTTGTCTCAACGGAGTTGACCTCGTTCGCTACCCTTCGCCAAACCATTAGCGACGACAACTCGGCCCTTCGTGCCTCCATTGATGAGCGCCTCGCTAAGCTTCAGGAGGATCTCGCGGCTGAAAACTCATTGATGGACGTTCTAGCTAGCAAAACCACCGCCCTCAAGGTCAAGAGCACGCAGCTTTCAAACTCACAACAACAGCTTGAAGCTCTTCGATCCGAAAGGGAGGTCATCAAGTCATGTGTTTCGGATGTACACGCTGCCCTATCCAACATCCTCGAAGCACACGATCCGATTCTAAACCATTCGGTGAGGCGTACCCTTGCTGAAAAGCTTTCTCCTGCCATGGACCTTCTAAGCAAAATCAAAGGCTTACCCAGTTTCGTGTCCACTCCGAAACAAGGGGGAGAAGAGTTGAAGTCCGGATCGAAACCACCTCCTTCCTCCAAAGCTACTCACACAACCAAACCACCTCCGACTGGTCAAGTTTCAGGTTCGGGTGTGAAGGATAAAGGGAAAAACATAGCTGAGGAAGAAGATGATGATGAAGATGATGAAACCATTGCTGACTTGTTGAAACGAAAGAACAGTCGCAATGTTGATGATGATGTTAATCGTGTGGCGCGAGAGGCTGAAGAAGCCGAACACAAGCAGAAGGAAGCCCACGATCTCCTCGAGAGCAGGAAGACTCTCTTCCCTGCCTGGACTCGGGAGCGTATGATCAAAGAGGCCATAGACACTCCCAACATCCTAAGGCTCGAGCCGGTTATCTCATTCGACTGCTATAATTCTGTCGATTCGCAGTTCGACATGCCGTTGACTCGAAAGGCGTTTATCTTCCATGCCTTCTCAAATATTTTTGAAGTCCCTCATCCGAACCCTGAGGTGGATAGGGAGTTGATTGATTTCTATCTGAAGGCTGCTCGTCCTCAGTATCTAACTTGGAGCACCCAGAAGATAGTGAACGTTCGGGTACTGAAGCCTTACACCGAAGGAAGATTCATTAATGTTCGGTTCAAGGTGATTCGAGGATCTGCAAGAACTACACATCATATCTCCCTGGCAGATCTACCGAACTTAAATCCTCATGATTGGATTGTTTTGCATAACATCCTCTTGACAAATGAAGCTGAATATGGTCCGATCATAGACCATCTCAAGAGGATGATTGTCTGTTATATCATGGAGGTAGCCCTTATGGATCAGGAGGTAGCCACTGTCTTCAAGAAGAAACCGAAGATAGCTCCTGTGGGATCGGCCAGTGATCTCAATCAGATGAAGATGGGCAAGATCGACCCGAGACGCAATTCGGTCATGTTCACTAGAGCAGAAGGACATAAATGTCTCTTTGCTTTAGCTGACAAACATCTTTACACCACTGCTTGTCTAGAGCATGTGTTATCGATCATTCGAAGGTGTAAAGAGAATTCAGCGGATGATGTTAAGTACTTCAATGACATGATCCAGTGGTACATCAGGTTTAGGCAGACGATTCTGGCTCTTATCTCTCGTCTGTTTAACACCGTGAAGAAGAAGGTACCTGCCTCCGCTGCTGGCCCAAGTAACAAGTGAAGATCTCGCTCCAATTGACGCAAAGGGGGAGATTGTTGGGTTGAAGATTTGTTCAAGGGTTGCGTCTTTGGGCTCGGCTAATTGTTTATTTAATTTGTATTCCGGTTTGGGCCTGTCCAACCGAGAGCCCATTATGTTTATTATATAAGTATATGCTTGCATGCATATTAGGTTAATGATTTAACGATTGATCTAGAGCATAACGATAGTATTTACAGATTTCTTTGATCGTTCTTGTAACCTACCAATCCTCTACAGTTGATGTTCTTAATCGAGCTCTTCTGAGGATTTTGTTTTAATCATTTGACACGTTTGATTCATCGTTGAGTTGTTCTTTATTTTGCATTCGTTCTTACTGTTTAAATCTTTATTTACCTGTTTAAGATCTAATCGATCTTCAAGATTAAGGTTTAATCTCATCAAATCTAGAATAGGAACTCAAAAGAGTTAGATAATGGATTTTACCTGAAGCAGAGCCATACGTCTTGACTCTCCCATCTCTTCGATCTCTCAGGTAGTTAGGGCAGCTTCGTCTCCAATGCCCCTTCTCTTGGTAATAAAAGCAAATGGACTCCTTTGGCACAGCACATTGGACAATCACAGACTTAGTTCTTTCTGCACTTCCAATGTTGCCAGTGTCCATTGAAGTTTGGGAGTTTGATTCACCAGACAAGTCTGCTTGACCAGCATGCCAAATCATTCCTGATTCAGCAGCTATAAGAAAATAGGTGAGATTAATGAGGGTCACGTCGTGATCCATCATATAGTACTCTCTAACGAACTCACTATATGATTCAGGAAGTGACTGAAGAACCCAGTCAGCAGCCAACTCGCTTGAAATCTCGACACCCAACATGCTTAACCTATCAATGTGTGACTTCATCTCTAAGACGTGTGCACACACATGTTTCCCATCTTCGTGTTTACTTGCCAAAAGGGCTTGAGTGAGCTTGAACTTTTGGGTCAGGGAGAACGATTGGAGGAGGTGGAGGAAGTGAAGCATGACTCTCATTTCCTTGATCGTATCTCGGAACGTCATCTTCATTTGGAAAGCTAGTTCCAAAGGATTTGGGAAGACCATTGTAAGATTCAGTCATCTACAAAACGGGAGAAAATTCAAGTTATGTTGATTACAATTCTTGATGTAACACCCAAATGAAACATCAAGCTAGGATCCAACAAAATACTCTAGAACCTAGAAGAGGGATGTCGTAATCTAGTTGCAGAATATTTGAAGGTAGGTAAATGACGATTTACCAATTTCCACCATGAAAAACGAAAAGGAAAATTAAGTTTTAAATGAATTGAAACTCCTAGATCTTTTGAGATTCATTGAACTTTTCAATGGCATGTTTAATCTCGATTATGCCCTACTATTTGTGACTGGGATGCCGAGGATCACAAACAAGGTGTGAATAACCATACGAATCACGTGGTGCACCCAATGCTACTATCACCTAATCAATGTGTCGGTTAGCCACACACGCTCCAATGATCTATGACAAACATCGAGTCACCCTTCGCTACCAATGTCATCCCCAAATTAGTGTGCCGGTTAACCACACACGCTCCACTAACGTTTGACAGGGGTACGAAGTGTAATTCTATGGATTAGCATACAATTTCACATTTTTCCTAAAGTAACTATGATTTGGGAATTTGAAAAAGCATTTAGTTACTTTGTACTTCATTATACTTATAATGGAAGGTGTCTGTCCTATCCTACCCGTTCGGTTAACGACCCTCCACTAGTCAAGAGTGCGGTGGGTAAGAGTGCATACCCATTCAATCGCCATTTTATAGGCAATTTCCTTAAACACCCTTTATAGACCAACTTCATGAATGAGGCCTACTAACGGTAAGACTGACTGTTTACTCATATATAATACTAGACTTTTAATGTTATATATAGTATAGGGTGTATTTTACACTTTTAAAATACTAGGTGGTTTAGCTTAGTAAATTATACTTTTAATTTAATTAAATGTAAACCAAAAACTTTATGGGTTTATTAAATCACTTTTAATTATACATTTTAATTAATTAATAAAACCATAAGGGTGTGATTCGAACTTTTCAAATTACTAGGGTTTTAGAATTTAACATTTCAAAATTAAACTTATAATCAACTTTTAAATTCCAAAACTTGAGGGCAAGTTTTGAAACATTTCAAAACATTAGGGATCAAATAACAAATAATTCAAATTAAACAATTAATTTCATAATTATCTACATTTGGCCTAATCTTATTTTAGTCATTAGATAATTACCAAATAACTTTAAATAATCCATATTTATCACATAAACAACCAATATTTAAAAGATTTGAAATTATCTATTGTTTTGGCAAGGATAAACATTTAATTAAGATAAAATTCGGATTTTAGCTTCAAAAAACGACTTAGGCATTAAAACCAAGTCAAAACAGCAGTTAAATGCCGAAATTCCCTCTGTCTGACCCCTGGACTCGCCGTGTTCATCCACTGACTCGCCGAGTCAGGTCGGGCAGAGGCCAAAAATTCGTTTTTCAGTAAATAAAACAGATAAGCATCAAATACAACTGAAACCAATCAAGGCTCTGATACCACTGATGAATTTTATGCATAAGAAACAATCCTATGTGCTCATACAAACCCTAATGCTTGGATCTAGGTTTCTCTATTGTACATGCTTTGAATCCAAGACAAATAAACTTAGATCTAACATATTATAAACTGAATTAGGGTTTAGAGAATTACCTTTGATTGTTATATAGCAATAACAATCAATTCCATGCTTGGATTGGCATTAGAAAGCTTAGTGCCTCAAGTGCTGCACCTCTAATGGAGTCACAAACGCCTTATACAACTTGGATGAAGAGGAGAAGAAAGGAGGCTGCCAAAAATGACTAGAAACCCTAGAGAATCAGTTGTCCACGTTTTTGGGGCCTAAGGGGTCCTTTATATACTTGTGTGGGTTGCTAGGGTTTCAGTCAAAACCCTAATGGACAGCTTAAACTCTAAGCAGCCCATGAAACCTTCTGGATAAGGCCATGGACGAAAGTATGATGGGCTCCCATCATAATTTCGTTCACCCCTTGTTCCTTTAGCATTCCTTAGCCCAATAACTCAATTATCCAATAATTGCAGTCCAGTCCCCTAAATTTAATTATTCTCTTTTAGCCACAAAATTAATTCTTAATTAATTCTTGACTAATATTAATTAAACAATATGATTTCCCCTTAAATATATTAATCTCATAATATATTAATAAATCATATTTAAACCTCTCTCTCCTTAATTCGTCCTACATATTGCTATGGTGAAGGCAACCCAAAAGGACCATGCTCATAATCGGGTCAAGTACATACCAAAATAGTTATGGACTTAGACACTAATCCAACAAAATGAACCAGTCACAATATTCGGGTCCTCGTGTGCCTCCTTTATGGTAATCTGAAATGTACGACCTTTAACTAAATGATTGTCAAACTCTTCAAACTATTTAATTGATTGTGGTGCTCAAATCTGAAATTGTTCTTCATTCTCTATTAGGCTTTCGGTCCTAATCTTCGAGTTAAAAAATCAATTCTCATTGCAGATTCCTGCTCCTTCTTAAATTTGGTTTATAAACTCAACCCAAGATAAGGTCTTCACTTTTTCTACAACAACAACTCGAATGGTCATATTCTAATGACCTTTAATTTCATAACGTAAAAGACACACAACGAACCTTACTCTTATTTCTATTAGTCAAACACTATCATAGAAGAAACTTTCCTTCATGTTCTAATATGATATAATATTTTCATAATTACTAGCATTTCTAGATAATGGTTTCTTAATCCTTTAATGAAGGTTGTTATACTTTTATCGACTACCTCGACCATCTCCTTCAATCTTCCATCTAAAGTTTCGTCGCTACACAAGACATGGTTCTCTAAATCAATCAACTCACTTCATAAATTTATATTAATCGGACTTGATTCTTTATGACCACTAAGGTCTGAACGAAAAATCATTTTCTTAGTCATCGCCGAAATGAAGGTAAATACATACTTGAACAAAAACGGAATCAATTACTAGCTTCTTGGTAACCTTGTGGTTTTCCCTAATCCAAGTGTGAGTCTTGTGCTTCCAGTAGTATAGGCCTCTACTACTATTCACACCTACTCATACTCGTCCCAAGTATTGTCTTGCAGTTTTCCAAGTCACCATTCAGAAGTTTTCACAAAGCTACTTTTCACGCTTAAGTATGTTTGAACAAGTACTTCCAACAATTTCTCCTAGACTCAACAAGGGATTTCACATTACTATCAAACATCTCTTGTATTTCTTAAATTCACCTTCTAGAATCCTTTTTATGCATAAGCTCGATCTAGCATATCCTAATACTTTTCCTAGGTCGATAGGAATTTTACTTCCAAATTCTTCATATAAATTCTTTCTCGGGTAGTGTCTACTCTACAAGACACACTATACCATAATTTACTCTAGTAGTGTGGAGACAAACAGTCTCCAACTATCTACATCATTTTCTAACTCATGCAAGTCACCATGCACATTTATTTATTTCGTTATCCTTTCATGACATCGTCATTCCTTTATAGGAGAAAATTTTCTTCTCATGGATGTGTCTTTTAATTCTACTTTATAGGAATCTATCCTAGGAAGTCTTCATTTTAACTGCATCTCAGCATATTATACTAGCTTCGACTTGGTTCTCTGTCATTCCTAACAACAATATTTCTTTTCATACAACACTATGAGTGTATATCTTCTTCAACCATGTACTTTACCTTACTCTAACTAGTAAGTCATTCAGCCTTTCACAACCATCCTAATCATGTATGTTAAAGTCGACTTAACACACTATGGAACTTTCATAAGGACGTGATAGAAGTCAACTGTCACTCGGTATTATTAAATACTAGGTTTGAGTATCTTGTATTGGGTTACATATCAGCTCTTACCATACTACTCGAACTGCATCATACATCACAATGTTAGGCAAGGTCTTGGCCTATTGAGTCTAAAAACTTTGTTAGCCTTTCCTTTGATCTTCATTGAATTCTTCTAAATCTTGCACACCATCAGTTTCGATATTGTCGAAGTATTTATCACCATCTTCAGCTCTTCTAACTCTGTAAGCAATCACTGCTTCAATCTGGTCAGCGGTGGAACAACTTCATGGATTACACCAAAACATTCATCTCGTCCGAATGTACTTTGAACACACAATATTCCTCCAAAGGTGTTATTATTTCATCAAACATAGTTTGAATGTACAACACCACTCTATAGGTATTAATACACTATTTACGGTATCACTTGATAGATTTTATTTTACGATATCCCTTTACTTTTATTTATGAAGTTATCGATGTGAAATATTGTAAGTCTCCTTTTCACCTTGAAAAGTTTCATGTCGATAGAATAGAAGAAACAGAAACAGTTCTATTGACACGTGGATGCTTCGGAAGAGAAAGAGTGACATCACGTATCTCCAAGTCGTGCTCGCGCTTCTGGGTATTTTGTTTATCTTTTAGCACATATTAGCATATATGGCATCTCCCTTAAAGTATGCTAGCGCATACTATAGCAATTGAGGTATTCATCCTAAGGCATGTTATAACTTTTCAATTAGCATATAATATTAATTAAGGCATATACCCTATTTAAGTCTTTCCTATGGTTTGTATCCATATACTCATAATGAGTCAGTTCATATATTGAACTTCTGACGGTTTAAGTCTAAATACCAATCCGTGGTATTTAGTTCACATAAACTACTGCTCTAATACCATGATTGAAAGACCCATTTCATACTTAACATTATTACTCCAAACATACTACATGCATATTCATAAACATATTTTACATATATGGTCTTATTACAAAGGACTAGATACAAACCGACTAACGAGGTTCTTACAAAGTTTTATAAATTACATAACATCCAGGGAATTTATACACTAAATACAAAAGCTATAATATTATCTATTCTACATCTTCTAATAGTACTTAACTATACTGGATGCTTATCACCTGCAATAATTAAACATTGAGAGGGATAAGCGGTGACGCTTAGTGAGTTCAATAACAGTTACATGATAATGTTATGCCATATATATATATATATATATATATATATATATATATATATATATATCATATGATAGACAAAGGGGACAAAGAACAACAAAGGCAGATGAGTATCATATGACAGGCTTTTCATATCAACTAATAATCTGATTCAAAGATTGACAATCAATAAAATACAACAATTTCAACATGATATACATCAATAAAACTTCAGCCCATGTGGCATAGAAAATAAATGATTTATGAATTATCATTTTGCTAGCAATTTACAGGATTTTAGCCCTACCTAGCCTTCTACCAATGCCAAAGTGATGCTTAGTCACTCACTTCATGGTCAAAGGCTACATACCAATACCAAATTGATGCTTAGTCATTCACTTCATGGTCAAAGGTATAGCTCCATTATCATAATAACACAGGAAAGCGCATTGCACATATAACACATATTATACAATTGTCCCTATATTGAACTCACAATGACTTTCTTTGACAAAACTGGGGATTTATGTTGAAAATCAGGCCTTGCGCGGGCAGAGTTTCAACTTGAAAAGATTATTTTCTCGGGTCTTCGGTGCGTCGGGTGTCGGGAATGTTTCCTAGGTTTCGGGGAGGGGTTGTTAGGGTAATTTGAGAGAGAGTAGAGGGTGAAAGAGAGTAAAAATTGTAAACAACATTCGGAAACCTCGCATCCCTTTTATAGTGGTCCAAGGGCTCGCATTACGTTGGCCTTAGGCGAGACATGGCTTCTAATCGGAACCCGGTCCACGGACGTGGCTGAGTTAGGACATGCATCCATCATACGAAGGCACTAAGTGGCTGATATGTGTCTTCGTAGTATGCTAGGCGTACTTCTCCGGTCCAGCCTCGTAATTTGTGCTATAGACTTCAAAATTTCCTATCTTTTGCATACGAGCTCCATTTTTGACATTATTTATATCCATGCATAGGTGAGATTGTACTCTACAACTTTCATTTAAATTCCATCGGCTAATTTTGACTTCATTTTTAAGATTATATTTTTAACATGCCGGGACAAGAAAAGTCCGTTAAAAATTCATAACTTCTTCATCTGAAGACCGTTTTCGTCTGTCTTTTTACCGTGGAACTACAATCGACAAGATCTTCGATTCTCGTTTAGATTCTGTTAGCTAAAATTTGCTCGATCTATAATTTGAAGTTCGAGTTGTACACTGTTATGCCGAATCTTAGAAAAATCATAACTTCTTCATACGAAGTCAGATTTGGACGTTCTTTTTATGAAAGTTCTCGGTTTAACAAATACTACGACATTCATTTAGATCACTAAGGCTAAAAAGTAGTTTATTGTAAACTCACTTTTTACGTCATATGGCGTCGTGCCGGTTCTGTCGTGAAACTTTATTAAGTCATAACTTCTTCGTTATAACTCGGATTTCAGTAAGGTTTTCGCCTAAATGTTTATAACAAGATAATTTACAACTTTTAATAACATTTTTTTTTACTTATTTCCAGCTTAAATTTCACATTTTCATTAATTTCGATAATTGAATTTTGATTGGAATCTTATAAGAATTCCAATACTTCCTGAATGATTCTAAACATAGTTTTACTTCAAATCTCATAAAACTATCTTGTTATAACTCAATGCTCAAAACCATATATTATTTAATAATATTCATTTTTAAACTAACAAAACACGATAACTGAACGTGTATGTTACACAAAGTATCAACATTTAGATTTGATTTATATTTGATAAAAGTTACAATCAACTTATGTGAGATTTCTTACCATCGAAAATGGACAGTTGAAGAACCTGCGAGTTGGATTGGGCAACGTCCACATCATTATCTTCTTTTTAGGGTAACGACAACCACATTTGAGGATAGGTTCAGTTTGGTTAATCCAAATCGTGTTTGCTTCAGTGTTGAAATCGATTTGTTCAGCCATTGAATGAAGTAGGTTTTATGCTTCTAGTGAGAAAATTAGGGGAATGAATTTAAGTGTAGTGGTCGACGAAACCCTCGTTGCATCGGACATTAATTTGGGTCCACATGCCAAGCTGGAGCTTACGTGGCCAACCTAAACTCTCTTAACCGGCTACAACTGGGTACAAAAGGGGAAATTCCCTTATTAGACTGGTAATAGTACAGTATAAAGATCCATAACACAAAAAATAGAATAATGACCTTTTAAAACCAAATTGAAAAGTACGTGGGTGAACAATGATAATAACCCTTATTTTACAAGTATATATTAGTTATCTGCACATATACCAATTTGTACTTGTGTATATACATAAAAAATTGACAACTTTTTTTTAAAACAATTTTATTAAGATAAGGCGTTACTATATAATGTAAATCGCTATAACACTAAAAACAATTTTTTTTAATGATTTGCATATGCACACTTTACGTATAAATGATGCATTTGGCAAGAAATAAAAATAGACATGTGGAAACTAACAGAAATATGCGTATGTGCACATTCAAAATATACACCAACATAATTGTGTTTGTGCATATTTGTATATTTGTGAATATGTTTTCAAAATTATTTTTACCAAAAAATCATATTAATAAGTTAAGAAGTTGCTATAGAAAGTGATTGGTTGGAAAAACAAAACTTAAAAAAATTGGCTTTTTCAGTCATGTGCATATATATATATATATATATATATATATATATATATATATATATATATATATATATATATATATATATATATATATATATATATATATATATATATATATATATATATATATATAACGCTTTATATCAATATGGATATATATTTTGTGAGGACAAATAATTGTGATTTTTGGTATTTTTAGTTTTTATTTCTATAAAACATAAGCTCGAAAAATTGAAAATCGATAAAAATAACCTATATTAGTTTTTGTTAAAATTTGATGTATATGCGTCTAATTACTAAGGTACACCACTTTTAATCTAGTTATTAAGATTTTGATCTGAAGATCTCAAAATACTGATGAGTTTTAGCCATAAGAACATCCTATGTGCTCATGTAAACCCTAATGCTTGGATCTAGGTTTTTCTATTGTACATGCAATTCATCCAAGACTTTAAACCCTAGTTCTAGCATACAATTAATCATATTAACATGTGAAAGGGTTTTTAGATCATACCTTGATTGTTATGTAGTAATAACAATCTCAAATCCTCCTTGTAATGACTTTAGAAAGCTTAGAGTCACAAGTGTCACTCCTCTAATGGCTTACAAACACCAAGAGCAAGAGGATGAAGAATAAGGAGAGTGGAGGCTGCCCAAAGCATGTGGAAACCATAATTAACAAGTTCACCACATTTTTGAGTCTTAAGGGTCCTTTAAATAGTGAGGCTATTAGGGTTATCTAACAATGAAACCCTAACTTGGAGGCTTAAGCCCTAAGAAACCCATGGACTCCTTCCTTAAAGGCCAAGGATGATTTCTAATGGGTTTCCCATAGAATTCGTCTACCCCTTTAATATGGAGTCCATTAGCTCAATATTCAACTATTATACAATTAACAGTTCTAGTCCCTTAAGTTTAATTAATGTCTTTTAGCCACAAACTTAATTCTTATTAATTCTTGACTAATATTAATTAAACAATATGATTTCTCCTTTAATATATTATTCTCATAATATATTAATAAATTATAATTAATCCTTTCTCTCCATAATTCATCCTATCAAGTTGCTTTGGTGAAGGCAACCCAAAAGGACCATGCACCATCGGGTCAAGTAAATACCAAAATAGTTATGGACTTAGACACTAATCCAACAATCTCCCACTTGGATAAGTCTAATAACTATTCTGCATATGACTTCAGATCCTGATCTGCAATCTTAGCTTTCTAAAGCCGCTGTCAACTCTGATCTTATCAGATACGTGTGTCCTTTAGATCAGGAATCATATATTCCTCCATTCTAGATATCGTATAGATATGAGACATGAACTTAATCATTCCCTCTATACTATTTCCCGACTTCCGATTTATGACGACTGACAACAGACTACAATTGAACCATCAATTTAGTCTCGGCTCGGCCAAGCGCTTAGGTGCCATCACTAAATCATCGAGGGGCCCAAAGATATCACTTTTATCCTACTTTGGATAAAAGGAACAAATAAACTTTGATTCAATGCTTGCTTGAACTCACTTACAGAATTACACACAATAATATGTTTTATAACACAATCTTACTGGTGCGTTTACATATTATCAATGTATAACCGATTCGCAAGATACAACTCACACATCTCGGTTTCAAGAATATAAGATGTTATCGTCTCACCAGTCACTCGTGATATATTTCATGAAGTGACCCAAGTGAGCGTGGGTTTAATCCAATGCTCAAATCATATTCATAAGCACTCATGAACGTTGCAGCAAACATTTGCTTATGTCTAATACACTTTAGACAATCCACACACCAATTCACGACAGTCTTCATTCATACTTACTTCCAACATATGAACGACTGTGGTCCGTTCGAATAATTTGACTGTTCTGAACCAATTAAATTATTCAGGAAGTCAAAACATGCAAATTGAAACACAAGAATAATACTAATCCCATATGGCCTCAAACCTTTGAGTATAAATAAAACACCTTTTATTTATCAACATATCGATTACTCATTATTTGTTGTTTCGGGTAATCAACTTCTTACTTGAATCATTACAACGCTTGTCCTATGCTCTTAGCATGCACACAATATTTACCTATCGTTCTTACTTTGTGAAATAGATCAAATGAACACATTTCCAATCATACTCATTTCACTACTCCTAATCCTTTTCATAAGTGAAAGAATATCAAATTCTTGCTACATATAGAATATGTTAGATTCTAACATTTTATGCAATGATCCTTTCGTAATGTCACCGCACTAAAGTCACAATGACTATTGCCAGTGAAATTACAAAGTCCTCTATCGGAGATTGTTACAAGACAATTCCATAGATGTGATGTCTCTCACTCAAAGTACATTCCTTTGAACATCCTTTTGCATAAAAGTTTCTAATCTAGACATTGATTCTCAATATCCAACTCCCAATATGGAAACCTTTCCATACTTACCATATGACAACTCATTCTCAATAGAATCTTATCTATTCATAATTATGTCGATATGGTCCGTCCAATATCATGCTTCCAACTACTCACAAGCGACCAATCCTCGGCGAACTTTGGATTGTCCTTTGATAGTTGTTTAATTATCTTAGTCAAAACGGATTCTTGTCCTTTTTCCCTCTAAATGCGCTAGACATTTGGAAAATTTAAGAATGGTTAAATATTATAGCACTTGCAATTGTTCCTATACCTGAGGCATGTGGGACACGATGCATAATGTCTTACATAAAGATGCGATACTTTATCAATCTTTTGCCATAATATTTTACGTGTCGCATTCTCACAATTCGATTTATGAAGAGGGATTTGTAACAGCCCGGAACCCCAGGTGTTATTTATTCATATATTTTTGGTGTTTTGTGAGGGGACTCGGCGAGTTGGAGCTCAAACTCGCCGAGTAGGATCGCGGTTTCGGACGCGGGTTCGCGCCTGGACTCGGCGAGTCCATGCTGTTTAATGAAACCCGAATTTCCCGGTCCTGAGCCCTATTTAAGGGACCTTATGGCCTTCATTGCAGCTACCTTCGACCTTGGGAGCACCAGAGCAGCTGAGAGTTCTTGTGAGTGAGATAAGAGGCCATTATTCACCATTTTTGTGTGCATTTGCAAGAAGGGAAGAGGAAAGCCAAGCTAAGGGAGTTGGGGAGCTTAGATCTACTCCCATTTCGACAGAGGAAGCTAATTGAGGTAACATTCAGAGCTTATTCTCATGTTTTCTTGATATGGCCAAATCTAGGGTTTTCTCATGCCTTGTTTGCCTTGTATCTGGAGTATGAGAGGATCCATGGGGAAATGGTACCTAGATCTGAACCTTAGTAGGTCCAGAGAGTCCCAAATGTCATGCTTTATGCCTTTCCTTTTGAGTTGGAGACTTAGGTTTCCATTTTAGATGTCATTTCATCAAAAGAGGCCTTGTAGGCGTTGCTTGGTAGCCAAGATTGAGACTTTACGTGATGAATGTGCTTAGGATGGCTAGATCTATGAGTTGTTGGAGCGGATCTGACCTCAGAAGTGAGATTGAGTCGATGCATGGCATGGACTCGTCGAGTCCGAAGAACAGACTCGGCGAGTAGCATGAAGATTGTCCTAACCACTCAGCGAGTGGTCTTGCCGAGTTAAGGGATGACTCAGTGAGTCAGGGAGAGTTAGAGAGGGTTGACAGGTGGACTGAGTCAAGCTGGAACTCGCCGAGTTGTTCTTGAGGCTCGGCGAGTTGAGTCGTGGTGGCCCCGCGATTATGCCAGGTGAAACTCGTCGAGTCAGATAAACACTCGACGTGTCAAGAGAGGATCCAAGGGAGTCAGTGGACACGTGTAGACTCGCCGAGTCGCCCTAGTGCACTCGCCGAGTCCAGTCAAAGTTGACCGTTGACTTTTAGGGTTTGGTCAGCGATGTGGCCTTTGGGCCAAGAGAGGGGTAAAATGGTCTTTTACCCTTAAGAGGGTGTCAAGAGAGGGTTGATCCTAGACTCGAGAGTTATATTCATGAGAGTATTTGCCTTATGTGTTAGGCGGTGGCAAGTTCGAGATTCAAGTGTGGGGATATCTGCTTTCTGCTTGCCAGGTGAGTCTTTTCACTATACTTTACCTTGAGTAGGTAATCAGAGTTATGTGATAGAGTATTTGTATGCTATATGCCTGTTATGTGTTGTACTGCATTATTTCTATGTGATTTATGTTGTGCATGTTTACAGAGTTGGAACCGGAAGGTTCCCAGAGTTAGAACCGGAGGGTTCACAGAGTTAGAACCAGAGGGTTCATAGAGTAGGGTCCACGGACCCACAGAGTTATAGCCTCGAGTGGCTAATATATGTATGTGTGGTATTTTGGGGAACTCACTAAGCTTCGTGCTTACAGTGTTTTGTGTTATGTGTTTCAGGTTTCTCTCAGGATCACGGGACGCAACCGGCTCGATTGTACACACCAGAGAAAGAGTCATGTTTTGAGGATCCTGGTTTATTATGCAAGTGAAAATGGAGTTATGTTTTGTAATTCGATTATGAATGAGACTTTCAGCAAAGTGTTTTTTTTTAGAATTAAACGATTATTTTAAAATGAAAATTTGTTTTGAAAATTTTGGTGTTACAAGTTGGTATCAGAGCCTTGGTTTGAGGGATTCGGATGCGCCTTCAGGTAATTTTGGACTCAAATTGAGGAAGTAAGAAAAGTTTTCAAAGAAAAAATTTTCTAAAGCGAATAAGAGTTCAAAGAGAAAACGAGAAACAACAGTGTGTACAATCAGCCAGTGCCCGAACGGTGATTTCCCAAAATACCCTTACTTTTGTGTTATGAGATATTTATGATGCACTTTATGAGATATTATTGCATGCTAGAGACAGGCTAGGTATTCCATATCTTAGGACTAGAGTGGCCTGATTTGTGATGCCTTAGCCTAGGAATTGTTGTTATATGCGATGTGCTTTTGAGTATGTGATGAGTGAGAATATTTAGTTGGAATCCTATAAGGGATTTGAGTAGAGGAGTAATCTAGGGGAGATACCTAGATGAGTACTGTGGTACTTAGAGAAAGAATAGTTAGAACCCGCGAGGGGAAGAGTTGCAGAGTTCGGTGGTACTTTCGATGATGAGCAGAGCAAGCGGAGTTATCACCCAGAGTGAGTCATATTTATTCTTCGATGCTCGAATGTTGCTTGCTTCGTGCTTTGTGGAACTCTCGATGATTGGAGTCAGCTACCAAGAGAATATGACGATATTCAGGAGGTAGATGGCTGGCATCATTAGGAGCTCTTCAGCAGCTGATGGCAGAGAAGTGTGGGAATCTAGGAAGAGCCTAGGGAGTAACCTTAGCCAGATGAGTGCACTGGCAGAGTAGAGAATTTCGCTGGGGAGCGAGCGCGCGATGGAAATTGGTGAACGAGAAGGTCGAGCAGCTACTTAGGAGCTCTGGGATAGTCCGTGTGGAAAGTATGGGTAGATGTGGCAGGTAGTATGGGACCGTACTACTGAAAGCAGAGGACCCATACTTGATACAGGGAGTATTCTGAAGGTTCTAACGAGCGTATTAAGGAGTGATGTTATGGTTCGAGTACCATGCATCGGAGCGGATTGAGGAGTGATGTTATGGTTCGAGTACCATACATCGGAGCAGATTGAGGGGTGATGTTTTGGTTCGAGTACCATACATCGGAGCAGATTGAGGAATGATGTTATGGTTCGAGTACCATACATCGGAGCAGATTGAGAAGTGATGTTATGGTTCGAGTACCATACATCGGAGCGGATCGAGGAGTGATGTTATGGTCCGAGTACCGTACATCGGAGCAGATGGAGGAGTGATGCTATGGTTCGGGTACCATACACCGGAGCATATTGAGAAGAGATGTCATGGGATGGGTACCATGGTTCGTAGTGAATGATGCTTGTGATTCTCTGGTTATCCGGTCACGATTGATGAGGTAGAGATTGGACGCTATGGGTTTTAGGCCTGTAGGCCATGATTGAGTTTAATGAGGCGTCCCTCGAGAGGGAGGTCGAGAGCCTATCAGAGTATTTTGGTAAGGAGTTAGAGGGAGGGGAGAATTTCGGTCTGAGTTGAGCAATCAGTCGATAGAGGAGATGTCACCTTCTATGACCTGAGTCGTGCTATTTATGTTCGTGTGCGGAACATGAGAATCCTGATGTTTAAGTTTCGGGTTTGGGGGTAAAACCCTGCAGGTTGTCATTGATGATGATTTTCCATCAGAGTATCAGGTAGCATGTGTGCTGCGAGACAGTGATTTACCATGAGCAGATAGTCAGTTGGGACTGAGATAGTCAAGGACCACGTTACACCTATTTGAGTATAGTAGGGCGTATTGTAGAGGTATCAGTGGGGAGTCCAGTCGAGTTAATCAGTGCAGTGGTTTTTCTATCCATGTTGGGTATTGAATATGGGAGTGGGTCCCTGTTCTTGGGATGATCCATGTGTTGGAAAGTTGGTTGATGAGTCAAAGTGGGGAATATGATGATTTCGTGGTCCAGTCTATGAGTCAGTGATGTTATTGGACAGTTGAGTTCTTGGTATTTGATTGGTACGAGACTTGGAACGACTAGAGGCAGTCGTGACGAGAAGTTCTTGAGGATTTCATCTGAGGTTCAGAGTTATGAGATCGATTGATTTCCTTAAAGGGGATTATCGGGTGTTGCGTAGCACTTTCCAGGGGCAGGTGCATTATTGCTGGTGGAAAGAGTTCGTGAGGTTGTTGATGTGTTAGATAGTGATGGTTCGAACCCTAAGTGGAGGAGAACCGGGTGGTTTATTGAGACAACCAGAGATTTGTGCAAGAGCGGTTAGGGGTTGGATGCAGAAACCTGCGACTTGAATTCAAGAGACCAGGGTCATTGGTGGTCAAGGAAAGGTGTAGGGCGAGATAATGCATGTGGTGTATGCCTGAGAGAAGGATGGGTGTCTCCACGGCGGGTGGTCAATGGTCAGGAATCTGGTGGTGGTCAGAGTCGTTTCAAGTGGAAGACTCGTAATGATGGTATGGGCAGTTGAGAACTTCTGGGTTGAAATATGGGTAGCAGATTATCAAGTAGCCAATTCTCGGGCTAGGATGTGTATTCTTGCTTGAGTTTTGAGCAGTAGTGGAAAGGGTTTCGAAGGATCATCAGTGTGTTCTGAAGGGTTAGCGCCTTCCTTGTATTCCAATTAAGTGTTTGGATGCACTGAAGTTGCGCATCAAGTGATATCAGAAATTATTATGGGATTCAGAGGAAATGTATTGTTGTGTGTGTATGGTGTTGGGAGTAAGGGAATCAGTCGTAGAGGCAGGACATTGTGATGCTCTGTTAGGGTGTTCTGTGGTTTCCGCGTGTAGCGTCCCGATTTCAGAGTTATTTAGAGTCTTGGGTTAAGATGACTAGTGATGTATCATGTATCCAGGGTTCCAGTGGGATCCCTTCGTGTATTGTCATCAAGAGGGATTATTTAAGGAAGTGGATCTCCGCAGAGGTAGGTTCTGTGTTATGGCAGTTGCCGCCAGAGTCTGTAATGCATATCGGGGCAAGTGTGTGTGTAACTATCTATGATAGTCTTCGATGCATGAGTTAGTGAACATAGTGTGGCATTGTAATGAGAATGAGAGTATAGGGTGAAGCTACGGGGAGCCGTAGTATTCACCAGTCAGAGGGTGTTCTGATGCTACGGGGAGCCGTAGTACTCACAAGTCAGAGAGAGAGAGAGAGTCGTGATGCTACGGGGAGCCGTAGTATTTGCCAGTCAAAGGGTGATGTGATGCTACGGGGAGCCATAGTACTCACAAGTCAGAGGGAAGGAGTCGTGGTGCTACGGGGAGCCGTAGTACTCACTAGTTAGTTGGCGTTGTGATGCTACGGGGAGCCATAGTACTCACAAGTCAGAGGGAAGGAGTCGTGGTGCTACGGGGAGCCGTAGTACTCACTAGTTAGTTGGCATTGTGATACTACAGGGAGACGTAGTACTCACTTGTCAGAGGCTGTCGTAATGTTGTGGGAAGCCATAGTACCCACTAGACGTCAAGAGAGTGTGATGATGGAATGTTCTCCGATAAGTGCATGATGCAGAAGAGTTTGGGGCTTGAGTAGCCCTAGTGTTGAGTTTTTGGAGCCTAGTGGTTAAACCAGGGCGAGACTGGGGTCTCCGTCTCTGTCAGGAGGGTCAGCGAGGCGCGCGGGAGAATATGCGTAGCAAACGCCAGAGGTTAGAGTTGAGTCGATCTCCGTTTGGATTGTATTTTTATGAGGAAAAGGGAATTTCGTGACTTGCATGTCACTAGGCCGTGATAGTGGTCACGGGGAAGAAGTTAGTGAGATGTTTTGGATCATGTTATGTGTCACCACTGGGGGTTCAGCTGAGGGGCCAAAAGCTGACCTGGTGCTCGGTATCGAGGATGAATGCGAGAAATGAGATAGAGTTTACCATGGTGATGTCTGCGGAAACTTCAGAGCGAGCGAACGATTCGGATGCTCGAGGATATGTTTCAGGCTTGTGTATTAGATTTTGGGGGGGAATCGTGGCCCGTATTTGCCCTTGGCAGAGTTTTCCTACAACAACAGCCATCATTAGTGCATCAGTATGCCACCCTTTGAGCTGTTGTAGGGAAGGGAGTATCGGAAACCATTTGCGGGGAAGAGGTAGAGCAACGTGTGATGGGAAGTACAGAGATCGTGCTTCGGACGTCAGAGCAGATACAGCAGGTCAGGCAGAGGTTGTTGACCGCTCAGAGTCGCCAGAAGAGTTATGCAAACAGGTGCCGGTCCGAGCTCGAATTGTTGGTCGGTGACTTTGTACTCCTGAAGGTCTCTCCTTGGAAAAGAGTGATTCGATTCAGGAAGAGGGGCAACTTGGGGCCCCGATATATTGGTCCTTTCCGAGTGATCGCGAGGGTAGGCTGGATAGCCTATCGTTTGGATTTGCCAGCAGAGTTGGGGCAGATGCACGACACTTTTCATGTGTCACATCTGAGGAAACGTTTAGCCGATGAGTCGGCAGTGGTTCCAATAGAGGATATTCAGGTAAATGCGAGCCTGAATTATGCTGAGAGACCAGTGGAGATCGGAGATCGGAAAATCAAGGTTCTGAGGAACAAGGGGGTACCCTTGGTTTTGGTTCGGTGGCAGCATTGTAAGGGATCCGAGATGAACTGGGAGCCAGAGCGTGAGATGCGTGGGCAGCATCCGGAGTTATTTGCAGAGCGAGACTTCGAGGGCGAAGTCTAGTTTTAGTGGGGGAGAATTGTAACAGCCCGGAACCCCAGGTGTTATTTATTCATATATTTTTGGTGTTTCGTGAGGGGACTCAGCGAGTCGGAGCTCAAACTCGCCGAGTAGGATCGCGGTTTTGGAAGCGGGTTCGCGCCTGGACTCGGCGAGTCCATGCTGTTTAATGAAACCCTAATTTCCTGGTCCTTAGCCCTATTTAAGGGACCTTATGGCCTTCATTGCGGCTACCTTCGACCTTGGGAGCACCAGAGCAGCTGAGAGTTCTTGTGAGTGAGATAAGAGGCCATTATTCACCATTTTTGTGTGCATTTGCAAGAAGGGAAGAGGAAAGCCAAGCTAAGGGAGTTGGGGAGCTTAGATCTACTCCCATTTCGACAGAGGAAGCTAATTGAGGTAACATTCAGAGCTTATTCTCATGTTTTCTTGATATGGCCAAATCTAGGGTTTCTTCATGCCTTGTTTGCCTTGTATCTGGAGTATGAGAGGATCCATGGGGAAATGGTACCTAGATCTGGACCTTAGTAGGTCCAGAGAGTCCCAAATGCCATGCTTTATGCCTTTCCTTTTGAGTTGGACACTTAGGTTTCCATTTTAGATGTCATTTCATCAAAAGATGCCTTGTAGGCGTTGCTTGGTAGCCAAGATTGAGACTTTACATGATGAATGTGCTTAGGAGGGCTAGATCTATGAGTTGTTGGAGCGGATCTGACCTCAGAAGCGAGATTGAGTCGATGCATGGCATGGACTCGCCGAGTCTGAAGAACAGACTCGGCGAGTAGCATGAAGATTGTCCTAACCACTCAGCGAGTGGTCTTGCCGAGTTAAGGGATGACTCAGTGAGTCAGGGAGAGTTAGAGACGGTTGACAGGTGGACTGAGTCAAGCTGGAACTCGCCGAGTTGTTCTTGAGACTCGGCGAGTTGAGTCGTGGTGGCCCCGCGATTATGCCAGGTGAAACTCGTCGAGTCAGAGAAATACTCGATGTGTCAAGAGAGGATCCAAGGGAGTCAGTGGACACGTGTAGACTCGCCGAGTCGCCCTAGTGCACTCGCCGAGTCCGGTCAAAGTTGACCGTTGACTTTTGTTGACTTTTAGGGTTTGGTCAGCGATGTAGCCTTTGGGCCAAGAGAGGGGTAAAATGGTCTTTTACCCTTAAGAGGGTGTCAAGAGAGGGTTGATCCTAGACTCGAGAGTTATATTCATTAGAGTATTTGCCTTATGTGTTAGGCGGTGGCAAGTTCGAGATTCAAGTGTGGGGATATCTGCTTTCTGCTTGCCAGGTGAGTCTTTTCACTATACTTTACCTTGAGTAGGTAATCAGAGTTATGTGATAGAGTATTTGTATTCTATATGCCTGTTATGGGTTGTACTACATTATTTATATGTGATATATGTTGTGCATGTTTACAGAGTTGGAACCGGAAGGTTCCCAGAGTTAGAACCGGAGGGTTCACAGAGTTAGAACCAGAGGGTTCATAGAGTAGGGTCCATGGACCCACAGAGTTATAGCCTCGAGTGGCTAATATATGTATGTGTGGTATTTAGGGGAACTCACTAAGCTTCGTGCTTACAGTGTTTTGTGTTATGTGTTTCAGGTTTCTCTTAGGATCACGGGACAGCACCGACTCGATTGTACACACCAGAGAAAGAGTCATGTTTTGAGGATCCTGGTTTATTATGCAAGTGAAAATGGAGTTATGTTTTGTAATTCGATTATGAATGAGACTTTCAGCAAAGTGTTTTTTTTTAGAATTAAACGATTATTTTAAAATGAAAAATTGTTTTGAAAATTTCGGTGTTACAGGATTCCATAATCATAATCAAAATTTGAGAACGTACTATGTATCCTTGACTAAATTTATTAATATTCCACAACCTAAGCCTTTAGATTTGAAATGAAGCATAATATTCTCTCCCTTAATTATAGCAAAACAACTTTTCAACCCTTACGACTTTGTAAGGTATAACTCTTGTTTTCTATAATTAATATTGCTAACTTGCAATACTTGCCTTAATAATCATACAATCATAATATTTATGCTCCCACTATCACGATGATTATTATAAACATAACACTTATGCTCCCACTAGCTTTGACATGTATTCAGAAACAGCTTAACTTTCATAAAAACAATACCTATTGAATTTCTTAAGTTCATGTTTCTAACACCTAATGCTTTGATAATCCTTTATCTAAGCTTATACATTTTTCCCTTAGATAGCTCATATGTGTGTCTAAGCAATTTAGACTAATTGCCAAATCTCACAATTCGAATCATGGAATGGGATACCGTAACCATAATTGAATTTAAGAATGCAATTTTCACAATCACTATCTTCTTAAAATCTTTCTTAGTGAAAGCATTTCCTCACAGTCATTTTCATGAAGGAGGGAATCTTATGACACTTAGATTTTAATGATGTATGTGTTCCTATCCATGCGAATTTGTCAAAACCAATGTTTGCAACAAATCCAAACTTATATGGACCGAACCTTCTCAATCTTGATTTCTTGCCTTATGGCAACACCAGTGCCCACCATGCATGTCTTCCAAGTAGTTAAGCAACTCACCCTTTCCTACCAATGTACTTTCCATTGATCAAGGTGCTTGCCTTTTATGCGTTCAAATGAGAATTCATAGAACTCATATGCATAATTAATTCACTTGGAACGGCACAGAAACAAGATAGTGTCAACACGATAGGTCGTAAAACTCAAGTCATGTGCTAGTGATGTTCGATAAGGTTTATTTTGATTTGTTCTTGAAACCTTTCAAGACCATTAAGACTCCCACTGACTCCATGACATATAAGATTCTCTTGTCTATAAACATTTCTTGACAAACAAATATTCAAGAGTTAGTGTAGCTTTTATCAAGACGAAACACTTCATAAAATTGGTCCTAGTTGGTCTTTGTCTTATCCAAGACATCACAACTTTCCATATTTGATGAATTTTATAAACCTTCCTAACACTTGTCACTCAATGTCACAATCTTAACTTTAAGACTTGTTTTAGAACGAAGTATGATTGACTTCTTGATTTAACCATTTCTTCAATTCTTGATTCCTCTTCTCATACATACAATTGTACTAAGACTCATTTAAAGGATCAATTGAGATGTGGTTCTTAATCATTAAGACCTATCATAAAACATAATAAAAGGTACTCTCCCTTCTTCTTAGAATAGAGAAACTTTTATCTTTCTGCCTACTTGATTCTTCTTAATCGTTCTGCTATTGATTTAAACTCTTTCAAATCAACTCGAAATTACACTTAATCTTATAAGTATAATCATATCCACTAAACCTTTAGTAAATCATGACAAATATCTTTGTCACTCTTGTAGTGGACTTGATCAACACACAACCTTGTGTACTTGATCTCCTAGTCCTTCACTTGAAACTTTGTCAACGAATTAGTCTAATTTCCAAATATAAAATTTCTCATTCATCATGCAACCAAGTTGTATGACTCCAAGTTTCTATCCAATTGAAACTTGGGTGATGAGAAACTTTCCCTATTTCGTAAATTCTCGACATTTCCACAAATAACATAATTAAGAATCAAATCCATTATTGCTAATAATAGAAACATTCAAACATCAATTTTTCATACACGCCATTGCAAGGATAAATAAATAACCAAAATCAAATTTTATTTTATTGCGGAAAAATTTGTCCTTACAATGCAATTCATTTAAAAACTATGTTAATACATATTTCTTAGCAATCTATTCTAACTCTAAGTGGTAGCTCAATATTCTAATCTTCAAGCAATGCGATCGAAGTCCATTTCTTCATGATTAGATTCCGCTCACTTCTTCCCATAAGCTTCCTCTATTTTCTTCAATCCTACAAGACATCGAAATGTAATCTTATCACATCATGTATTAAGAATCTAGAATAGGAACTTAAAAGAGTTAGTTAATGGATTTTACCTAAAGCAGAGCCATTCGTTTTGACTCTCCCATCTCTTAGATCACCTAGGTAAATATGGCACCTTCGTCTCCAATGCCCCTTCTCTTGGCAATAAAAGCAAATTGACTCTTTTGGAACAGCACACGGAACTACTTCTGACTTTGCCTTTCTCTTATGATCAAAATTTTCGATCATGGAATGCCTTTCATTGCCATTGCCAATATCCATAGAGGTCTGGAAGGCAGATCCACCAATCAACTTTGCTTTTCTAGTGCGCCAAATCATTGCTGATTCAGCAGCAATAAGCATATATGTGAGATCAATGAGGGTTACGTCGTGGTGCATCATATAGTACTCTCTTACGAACTCACTATATGAGTCAGGAAGTGACTGAAGAACCCAGCCAAAAGCCAACTCCTCACAGACAACAGATCCCAACACTCTTAATCTATCAATGTGTGACTTCATCTCTAGGATGTGTGCACATACTGACTTTCCTTCTTCATGTTTACTTGCCAAAAGGGATTGAGTGAGCTTAAACTTTTCAAGCCTTCGAACTTGTGGGTTAAGGAGAATAATTGGAGGAGGTGGAGGAAGTGAAGCATGATCTCTTGTTCCTCGATCGAATCGTGGAATATCATCTTCATGTGGAAAGCTTGTTCCACAGGATTTGGGAAGACTATAGTTGTCGTACTTTGACATCTACAAAACGGGAGAAAACAAATTCAAGTTAGTTGATTGATTGAGTCCTTAATAAATCACCCAAAAGAGATATTAAGGCTAGGACCCAACATAATACGCTACAACCTAGAAAAGGGATGCCGTAATCTAGTTGCAGAATATTTGAAGGTAGGTAAATGATGATTTACCAATTTCCACCATGAAAAACGAAAAAGAAATTTAAGTTTTAAATTTATTGAAAATTCCTAGATCTTTTGAGATTCATTGAACATTTCAATGGCATGTTTAAATCTCGATATGCCCCTTTATTTTGTGACTGGGATGCCGAGGATCACAAAGCGGGTGTGAATAACCATGTAAATCTACATGGTGCCCCCACATGTTACAATCACCTATTCGATGTGCCGGTTAACCACACACGCTCCACCGAACTATGACAAACATTGAGTCACCCTTTGCTACCTTTGCTTAGAACCATTTAGTGTGCCGGTTAACCACACACGCTCCACTAACGTCTTCGCAAGGGCACAAAGTGTAATTTCATGGAATTGCATCAATTCACTTTTGCCTAAAGTAACTAAGATTGGGAATTTTGTAAAAGCATTTAGTTACTTTTGTACTTCATTATACTTATAATGGAAGGTTTCTGTCCTATCCTACCCATTCGACTAATGACCCTCCATTAGTCAAGAGTGCGGTTGGTAAGAGTGGATACCCATTCAATCGCCATTTTATAGACAATTTCCTTAAATACCCTTTATAGACTAGCTTTGTGAATGAGGCCTACTAACGGTAAGACTGACTTTTAATCATACATATATATAATATTAGGGTGTATTTTACACTTTTAAAATACTATGTGGTTAAATTTAATAATTATACTTTTAATTCAATTAAATTGTAAACCAAAACTTTTATGGATTTATTAAACCTCTTTTAATTATACACCTTAATTAATTAATAAAACCATAAGGGTGTGATTTGAATTTTTCAAAACCATACTAGGGTTTTAGAATTCAACATTCCTAAATTAAACTTTTAATCAACTTTTAAATCCCAAAACTTGAGGGCAAGTTTTGAAACATTTCAAAACATTAGGGTTTAACTTATTTAAATTTCAAACACAAAACTTTTAAGTTCAAATTTAAACTATAAAACCTAAAGGGATTAATTTGAAACTTTTCCAAACGTTGTCAAGAATATTCTAGATCACATAATTCAAATAAGGCAATTAACTATTAATTGGTGGTTATCTAATTAGATCTAGTTCAAATTCTTGTAAGATAATGATCAAATAATTCATATAATTTAACATTTATCAAATAAGGTAAGAATTATCTAATTAGATGACCAAAATCTTTTAATTTTGACACGGATTATCATAAGGGATCCACAAAATTCGAATTTTATTAATTTTAAACAATTATGGCAATTATCCTAAGTCAAAATAGGTAAAAATCCCGAAACTACCTCCTTCTGACGCTCAAACTCGACGAGTTCCTCTATGGACTCGCCGAGTCCACATTGGAACTCGCCGAGTTCATCAGTCAGAAGGCCAAAATTTCGATTTTGCAACAAGAATGAACATGCAAGGCATCAATACAATAGAAACCAATCTAGTCTCTGATACCACTGATGGGTTTTAGCTATAAGAACATCCTATGTGCTCATGCAAACCCTAATGCTTGGATCTAGGTTTCTCTATTATACATGCAATTCATCTAAGACTTTAAACCCTAGTTCTAGCATACAATTAATCATATTAACATGTGAAAGGGTTTTTAGATCTTACCTTGAATGTTATGTAGTAATAACAATCTCAAATCCTCCTTGTAATGACTTTAGAAAGCTTAGAGTCACAAGTGTCACTCCTCTAATGGCTTACAAACACCAAGAGCAAGAGGATGAAGAATAAAGAGAGTGGAGGCTGCCCAAAGCATGTGGAAACCCTAATTAACAAGTTCACCACACTTTTGAGCCTTAAGGGTCCTTTAAATAGTGAGGCTATTAGGGTTATCTAACAAGGAAACCCTAATTTGGATGCTTAAGCCCTAAGCAACCCATTGACTCCTTCCTTAAAGGCCTAGGATGATTTCTAATGGGTTTCCCCATAGAATTCGTCCACCCCTTTAATATGGAGTCCATTAACTCAATATTCAACTATCATACAATTGACAGTTCTAGTCCCTTAAGTTTAATTAATGTCTTTTAGCCACAAACTTAATTCTTATTAATTCTAGACTAATATTAATTAAACAATATGATTTCTCCTTTAATATATTATTCTCATAATATATTAATAAATCATAATTAATCCTTTCTCTCCATAATTCATCCTATCAAGTTGCTTTGGTGAAGGCAACCAAAATGGACCATGCACCATCGGGTCAAGTACATACCAAAATAGTTATGGACTTAGACACTAATCCAACAAATACATAGTTGTAACTTTTGAGTACCAGGTACGTTGTTTATTTTGGTTTTAATTTATTGTATTCACTAAAATCTGAAATCTGAGAATTTTTTGGTGAACGTGGCACGCCTGTGTAATGGGCACGTCTCGTACAAGTCCATGGGTGTTAAGTAATTATTTGTGTTGTGTCAAAGTTGTAGTTTTCAGAATATAGCCTAGTTCCGATTCTAAAATGGGGCATGTATGTTTTCGGAATCATTATCTTTTTGTCTATTTATAGGGCAATGTTCATGCCTTTTAGGATGGATTTGAGACAACATAGAAAGAATAGTTCTAAACTTGTAAACAAACTATTTTTATGCTGAGTGAATGAAAATATATCTCACTTCAATCATTATCGTTTCAAATCATTAGTTCATTTATTAATTTGTCATTTAATATAGAATCTACCGATCATTTTAACTCTATCAATTGGTATCAGAGCAGGAGATAGTTTAATCTAATTGCTATTCTTCTGTTGAGTTAAGGATTTTTCAGTATTCTCATATCTATTTTTGTTCTCTCAATCATTTCCACATTTTTCAATCTCTTTGTTGCAAATTGAGTGTAGATCTCAGATCTAAATCCTTCATTTTCTCTTAGACTCGATTCAAGATTATACATCTGATTCTATATTCAATTTCATTGAACTTTCACTAAAATTCCTAACGATGATCTTCACTCTCTCTCATCCAATCTTCCAAGCAGTATTGGATCATCAACAAGGATTTCTATCATTTTTCCTGAAGATTACAAAGTTTGGGCTCTTCATTTCGCAGATTTTGTGCTGGGAATTGAAACACATGGATATAGAATTTGGCACGCAATAACAGTTGAAACGTACAAGTATTCTAGTACGAGAGATGAAGTTAAAACTCAAGGTCGATATGATGCAATCATTGCTGATGATACAGAAATTCTAAATGATGAGAAGGACAAACCGATGTGTAATTTGAAGGCAATGAGAATCATTCAATTTTCTCTTCCTCCTAGCACATTCTGTCTTGTCAATTCATACGGCACTGCAAAGAAAATCTGGGATAGACTAAAGGAATTGTACTATGCTGATGACGACCTAGAACAACTTTTGCAAACGACACTTTTGTCAGAGTTTGGATCCTTTGTGCATAAATCAAAAGAGAATCTAGATCAAACTGTCAATCGAATTAATCACTTGTTGATCAGAATGCTTAAATACAATCTTCAACGACAATTTATTGAAGAAAAGGCAACATTCATGAATGATCTCATATCTGAATGGAAATCGATAGTTTCAACTGTTAAGTCTCATGAAGAGTTCAAAAACTATTCTCTGGAAAAACTGGTGGAAATTCTTAAATCACATGAAGACAAAGTCACAAAAGAAGCGAAGCTAATCTCTGGTGTTGGATCCTTGGTATTGGCTGCTATAAGTGATAAGCAAAAGACGTCAATTACTGATGATTCCAATGATGATCTCTCTAAGGAAGATAAAGCACTGATGGTGACTAACCCAAATAAATTCATTAAGAATATTTTTTCTTGCTTTCGAAGCAAGTACAAAGAAGGAAATTCTAATTATGAGAATCCAAGATAAGAGAGCTACAACAGCTTGTAGAATGAAGATGAGAAGAAAGAGAAGAAGTTGCTAGATGATTCTAGATATGACTGCAATTATTGTCATGGCAAGAATATTTTGCAAAAGATTGCATGCTACGAAAATAGCTTGAGAATAAGGAGAGAGAAAAGGATGAAGCCTATTATAATCAGAAAATTGAAGAACTCCGAAAGAAATCAGCAACAACTGGGAAACCAGTGTTGATGGTGCAAGTGGATAGTGACGATGGAAAGGTTGAGGTATGGTCCACTGAATCAAAAGATGATGAAGTGAGGGAACTTGCTCATGGTGAAGTCAGAAAAACAAGGGTATGCAGGAAAATGTCTGATGGTTCAAACTTCGGATGGGAAAGGATATGTCACGGATGGTGGAAAAGCTTCAGCTAGCAGTTTTGCAACTAAAATAATCAAGGAGCAACTGAGTGAATGCCAGAGTTTTTTCGAAAAGGTACATTCTATCCTTAAATCTCTTAATATTCTGACATCACGTTATGATTCCGAATTAAATGATTTACATTATACGATTTCCGATTTTAGTGATAGCTTAAAAAGAACTCGTATCAGCAATTCTAATCTGAATGATAATCTTAACGGGATAAAATTTAAGAATGAGGATAGACGGATAAGAATAGAAGCCTTGGAGGTTGAGTTGAATAGATCTATAGAGATGATGTTATTTTGCTTAAGAGAGATAGTTGAGTACTTTTAAAACAGTGAAATATTAATGTTTAATTGCTAGACGTTTGTACTTGAATATAGTTGAACTTCATTTAGATTGCGAAATAGGTAAGGGTTTGCACAAGATGATTTTTCCTTCTCTTGAACTAAAAGAAGATGAGATTGATGTTGAATGTTATAAATGTGAATCAATTATCTCTTTAGGAGATGATGTTTCTGATTCCTACAAAGTTGGACTTGAGAAAATTGTAGAATATAGTAAGTCCAAAGAACATAAAAACATGTTGAAAGATATTTTAACCGAAGAAGATAAAAAAAGAAATCAAAATGAGTGATATGCATAAATATAACTTATTATGCAAGAAATTGAATTCGGATAATACTCTTAATTCTGAATTTGATGAAAGTGAATGAGTGAAATATCTGTAGAAGATGAAATTGATTGTTCCACTTGTGAAAAATCTTGATGGACCAAAGAAAAATTTAGTTTTTGAAAACTCAATTGAATTTGTTCAATTGTTGAAAATAAAGGTTCATAAATTTTGAAAGAAGAAGCAACAGTTTTTCCAAGAATTCAGAAAACACTAATGAAATTTTTGTAAAGAAATGACTGAACAAAATTGACACCTCTGCATTGACGTCCATAGTTGACCTTGATAATGCAAAAGGATGTGATGAATATTTTTAGTCAAAGCCAATTGACAATGCTGATGAAACAAAAGGTCTTTCAGAAATGACTTCGTAGAAATCAAAAGGAAAATACGTTACTGAACCATTGAATCGTGTGAACTATTGTTATGATGAGGCTGAATCTAGTGGCACAAAAGAAGTTTCAAGTGAATCTTCATTGGAAATGAATGAAACACCTAACGGAAAAGAAAAACCGAAAGCAAACGTTCGGAAATTTGTTGAGGAAATTATTGAAAAGAAAAGACAAATGAATGCGACATACAAAAAGAATTTGGCTAAAAGAAAACAATTTTGGAAGAAAAATGGAATGAATTTAAATCAAAGTTCTTTTAATTCATCAAGATATTTTAATCAAAACAATGATTCATCTCAAATTCTGAAACCAAAATCGAGTTCCTCACCTAAGTTAAAATTTTCAAAATGGATAGTTAAATTGAAAGATGTTATTGTTGAAAGCAAAGTTGTTTCCAGTCCATAAATTACTCTTGAAGAATATGAATCAAAGTTACAAAAGGAAGAAAATGAGTTTTCGTAAAAAGATGGCTTCAAAATACAAAGAAGATATTCAAATAAATATTATTTTATTGAAATAAATCTTTGTGATAAAAAAATTAATGCTTTTAAAATAGAAAAAGGGATGAACAATACTTTGATCAGAAAATCATTTTGGATTGACAAAACAAAGATTTTTCCTGTTCAGACAAAATTCTCACATGGCCCCAAGTCAGTTTGGATTCCTAAATCTATTTAAATTTTGCAGGTTATGTGTGACGAGCAGTATGATTCGGAATTGTATGTTAAGAGCGGTTTCACATGACAGGAAGGAAATCTGAATTAAGAAAGTATCGGACTTTGAAAGATGGAGGAAAAGTGAAATATGGAACCAATGCCACTGGAGAAATAAAGGGATATGACATGATAACTAATGGGGAATTCTCAATTCAGAAGGTAGCTACATTGAAAGTTTGGAACACAATCTAATTAGCGTTTCTCAATTGGTTGTAGGTATAGGTCTTAAAGTATCTTTTGATGAAGAAGGTTCAGAAATGATGCAAAAGGAATCTAAAATTGTTTTTTCTGAAATAAAAAAGAAAGGTGAAATGTATCCTCTCCATCTAAATCCGATTCAAGGAAAGCCATCTATTTGTTTGCTTGCAAAAGCGTCTTCGGATGATAGTTGGTTGTCGCACAGAAGGTTTTCTCATATGAACTTCAAGGATATCAACAAGCTTGTAATTGGTGATCTAGTTCGAGGACTTCCTCTTCTGAAATTTGAAAAGCAACACTTATGTGTTGCATGTGAGATCGGAAAACAAAGCAAAAAAAACTCATTCTTCCATAATGAATACCAAGATCACTGAACCACTTGAATTAATACATATTGATCTCTATGGTCCGTCAGCTATTAAAAGCATTGACAGTAACAAATACATTTTAGTTAATGTTGATGATTTTTCTAGATTTACTTGGGTATTTTTTATTAAACAGAAATCCAAAGCGACACAGAAGTTGATTGATTTCATCAAGCAAGTTGAGCTACAATTGCGAAAGCCAGTTTGAAAAATCCGAAATGATAATGGTTCAGAATTCAAAAATTATGCATTTGAAGAACTTTTGAAAAGAAAAGGAATTTCTCACAGTTTCTCTTCACATTACCCTCCACAGCAGAATGATGTAGTTGAAAGACAAAATCGTTCTCTCTATGAAGCTGCAAGGACAATGTTCTCCTTTGCGAATCTTCCTATGTATTTATGGGCTGGCACTATTGAAAATGATTGTTTTACTTAGAATCACTTACATTAAGAAACGTTTTCTTATAAATCCTTATGAAATTTTGAACAATCGAAAGTCTAACGTTAAATTCTTTCATGTGTTTGGGTCCAGGTGGTTTTTATACAATTCCAAAGAACATCAAAACAAATTTGATGTGAAAGATGATGAAGGAATCTTTTTGAGATACTCATTTAACATCAAAGGTGTATCGTGTTCTTAAGAAGAAATCAAAGAAGATAGAAGAAACCTATTATGTTATGTTTGAAGAAAATTACATAAAGAAATATCAAAAAGAAGATTGTCAATATAAAGTGTTGGGTCAAAATATGGTTTATACTTTACTTTTCTAGGCAGTTGTATTTTTCTGTAATATTTATGAATTTGTGGTCTAGTTTACGGCCGTAAACACTTTACGGCCGTAAACTCATTTACGGCCCATGTGTTATCCGGCCCATATTCCAAGTATAAATAGAGGTGTTTGGGTGAGGAGTAGAGATTAGATGAACCCTAAGGAGTTTACGGCCAGAGAGAAAGGAATGTTTGTGTGGGTGAATCTTGTGTAAGGAACTTAATTCATATTATCAATACATTCAAGATTCATATTATTCTTCTTCTCCTTCTCTTCTATTTGATTTGACATCATCCGTTTGATTGGGATTCTGCACCATCAAACGGATCTGACTGATACACGGGCAAATTAGGGACTTACAATTGGTATCAGAGCTTGGTTGTATCAGTCAAAAGGATTTATTGTTTCATCCAAAAATCAAAGATTATGTGTTCTCGGTCCAAGCTTACGGCCGTAAACACTGAGTTCACGGCCGCAAACCAATCAAGTTCTTCAACCGTGAATCTTAGTTCTTTGGCCGTGAACCGATTTTTGGTGCAAGGTTGTTAATTTGAAGACCGTATTCTAAATCGCATTCAACCCTGGACCGTGAATTAAATTAATCTCGTGAAATTTTGTTAACAATTGAACTGAAAAATATTAATCGAAAAATTGAAGTTTACGGCCGCAAACTCCTAGTTTACGGCCGCAAACTCCTTCCGGCAGTAAACTATATTCAGCAAAAAATCTTGTTTTCAGCAGTTAATTTTATTTTATTTTTGAATCTTAAATAATTTTAATTAAGTATCAACCGTAAATTTGAGGTTTACGGCCGCAAACTCCGAGTTTACTGCCGCAAACCCTTTTTGGTAGTGAACTCTTTATACGGCAGTAAATCGGATTTTAACTAAATCAGTTTATATTTTAAATTTTTTTTAACTTTTGACCTTTGATCTTAAACTTTGACTTTTTAGTTTAACTTTTAAATTTTCAAATTTAGTTTTTCGGTTTGACTTTTAAGTTTGTCTTTTCAAGTTTGACTTTTGAGTTTAACTTTTTAAATTTGACTTTTAAGGTTGACTTTTGAGGTCTATAATCAATGGGTTTGACTTTTAAGTTTGATTTTGGGTCTTAGTTGTGCCTTTTAATTGATTTTAAGGTCTACGAGGGAGTTGAAACATGAAAGAGAGTCGTCAGGATATGTTAAGACAAAATTTCAACTTTTTCGATTTTATCCCTGGAGAAACCCGAAACTCAGTTGCAGCGATTTACTACACTCACTACTAAGATGAATATAGTCGGGATCTTCTTGACTAAGTCTGAGATCAACAAAAAGCTGCTAAATTCACTTCCGAAATTGTGGGATATGAACGTGGCTATCATCAAGAAGACAAAAGATCTCAATCATCTTAGTCTTGCTGATGTAATTCACGAACTTGATGCTTTGAAGTGTAGAGAAACAATGAGTTCTGAAAACATTCCGGTCACTGAAGTTACATGTTCTCCAGCTTGTGAAGCCACGATTAAACTTCTTCGGAAACAAATTGATTTATTTAAAAGAGAAGTTGAGGACCTGAGATATGAAGGATATCAACTCAGGAAAGGACAGAAACCCCTGAAGGCTGAATTAGAAGCAAAAACCAAGGACTTTAGGAAACTTCAGGAAGAGTATAACAACAAGTGTGAAAATTATGATTATATTAAGAGACAACTTGTTGTTGTAACTGAAGAACTTGACGCTTTAAAAATTAAGTGTGGAAAAACAGACGTTAGTTTTAAAAATTATACTGCGTCAAGTCAGATAGTCGAGTCCTTATATGAAACCCAATTAAAATTCAAAGAAAATCAAAACAAGGGTCTAGGGTATGACAGTGTACCTCCTCCTTATAATTATAACTACACATCCATGCCTATGACACAGGATGAAATTGACAGGGAGCCACATCTTCAATATGGCAAACGAATTGGATTTGTGTCAGGAGGAGTTATTAATGTTGAAGATACTAATGTTGCTACTTCTTGTGCAAGCAAAGTAACAGAGGATGAGAACAAGGAGAGTTCTTCTGAACAAACAAACGACCCCTTGAACTCTTAATTTGTTGCTTCTAATCAACTTGTCGTTGGTAAATACAGGCCACCATTTCAAGCTAAATAGAGTGTCTGTTGCAACTGTGCATGTGGGAAAAATAAGAGACAAGGCAAGGATACGCCACCAGGGGCAGGAAGATATAACTTCATAGTGAAGAAAAAGACTTGTTTTCACTGTGGAACACCTGGACACATTGCCAGAAATTTTCCTAATCGCGCATACGTTCCCTACTATGCATAAGGATGGAAAAACGCGCCAAGTGGGAGATACTTCAAAAGAAACCCTTCCAGGTCACGTTCAGACAATGGTGACTGGAACGCGCAGAAGGCCAAGAATCAACCCCACAAGGCAAAGAATCTGAATCCCAATGGCAATAAGGAAATGCCTGCCAAGAAGCCAAATCCAAGAGATGCTCCAGTGAAACAAAGACCGGCTACGTCAAAGTCATCTGGAAGATCGGCTTCAAGTTCCAAAGCAAGTGCCGAGGCGCCCATCGGATCGAAAAAGAAATGGGTTAAACCGAACTATAAATGGGTTCCGAAGGCTCAATCTCCCAAATCTTCTAACGATTCTAATATTTCTTTATCTTCTGTTTGTGATAAACATGACATGTCATGGGAGAAAGTACCTTGCGTTGATGACGAAGGTCGACCCAGTTTCAAAATGGACTGGGTTCCAAAGGCCAACTGATCCCGCTTTGTGCCGGAGCAGCTATGGAGGCATATCATCAGACTTCAGTTTGTTGGTAGTGGCTGCTCCTGGCATATGATTGGGGACATCTCTCAACTATACAACACTCATAACATTATTGGAGAGTATGTGTCCTTTGCGGGAAGGGAAGAAAGGAAGAGATCACAAATGGGGTTACTGCTTAATGATATGAAGAATTTTCAGATCTGTTCTGAGATTATGCTTGTTGTTCTCAGACCTTCTGAATGCAGATTCAATCGGTGACTTACGGTTTGCGTTTTCTTCTCTATACTCCTGAGTCTTAACCTAATTCGCTTTAAAGACTAATTTTTGTTTTAGGATAGTTTAAATTTGCACATTTACTTTCGTTTCTCTCCTATGCACAAATTCAGGGGGAGGAATAAAAACAAAACAAAAATTAGAAAATTTTAATTTAAAAAAAATCCAAAAACATTAGAAAATTAGAAAATAAAAAAATATGGTGTTAATGGAATGTGCTTGCAGGAGATGTTTTGGGAAGTGATATTATCAAGTGATAACAGGCAATCTGGGTCTGTGTAACGTACCCAAAGTTGAAGGGTCTATGCTCTGGTTTGATGCATCAGTAGGCACAAAAGATTTTAAATGGACTTGACTAGGGAAAGTTAAACCTAATGAACTTAAGGACTTGAAAAACTTTGACCTAGTTAGATATGTTTAACCTGATTTCACGACACTCGGATAGGTTGAGCAGGGAGATATACATGGGAATCTACCGGTCACATTAAATAACCCGTATCTAGAACTGTGGATTCACTTTTCCTCGATGTGCAGATTCTATCCTTCATTCTGGTTGGATGGGGCGACTGGTAAATTCCGATAACTTAGGTCTATAGAATATCATTTTCTTTCTTTCCGTCTGTTAGCCATATGTTGTCTCCTTTGCGTGACTTCCAATCCGACCTGGTACACAACATATGCAACTGTATTTCTCTGCAAGTTATATATATGAAATTCCTCTCATCTGTTAGCCATATGATGTCACCTTTGTGTGACTTCCAATCCGACCTGGTACACAGCATATGCAACCTTCTACTTCTCAACCCCTCTGAAACAATAAGTAATAGAATTCTGAATCTATCCTCTCTCTGAATGGTTGTCTGCTCACCCGGTGTAAGGAGTACTCTGGAAGTTCTTGATGGCTGGGGCATATCAGGAAGCGGGAAACATGTTCTAGTACACTTAAAATTGAACACATACAGACTGTCTGTAGATCTCGCTGCACAATTTAGGTGGACAACAATATCCTTGGTTGTAGTTAGTTAAATGGTCTTAAGAAAAAATTATTTAAGGATTAGAGCCAATCATGATGATAAAGTTACAATTAAGATATATGCATGTATCATGTCATTGGTAAATTGTCCAAAATTGTCACAAATTTCTCATCTTTAAGTGGACCATAATACTGGTGATCGATCAGACGAAGATGTGAAGATAAGGGTACCGACAAGTGGAATAAGGTTGTCCAACAACTTTGATCCCAAATCACTCTTAAAGTTAGCTATTATTTTGGTTTTAGTTAAGTTTGTTCATAGTGTTCTTCTAATTTAAATATTAGGGGAGAAATAAATTTAAAAAAAATCAGAAAATTAAAAATTAAAAATAGTGTTATTTCTGTTTTATTTCTTTTTCAGAAAATATGAAAAATCCAAAAATATTTTTGTTTTTGTTTTAATTTGTGTGCTAAGTTTTCTTTTAGTTTTGTTTTGTCTTGAAAAGTGATTTCAGGTGAAGATGAAACTCATCGACTTTGTGTTGAAGATTTCTGAGCCAAAATCTTTGTCCGTGAGCATCAAAGAATTCACATACGAAGGAGCAAGAAATGAAGATTATTCTTTCAAAATTCAATCTTTCAACCCCAGAAGCAAGGTGAAGTTGAAATTGAAGATTATGTGACGGATTGCATTGAAGTCTCCTCAATCAGTCTGTTGTTATCCATGAACCTGCTGAAGTGATCCAGAAGATTATTTCTCTCTGAAGTTCTCTCTGAAGATTATCAAGCTGAAAGCATCATCTTTCAAGAATCAGTACATCAAGCATCCTCACCCAATGTGCGTTCACTGTCAAATTCTAAAGAAAAGCCTAAGTGCTCAAGATGAAGTCATTCATTGAAGACTAATGCTGAAGCCAATTTCTCATTGAAGATTAACAAGAAAAGCCAGCTACTTTTTAGGGGGAGCTTGTTGGGTAATTAAGAAAAGAAATTTATAAACCAAGGGGGAGATTGTTGGGTCAAAATATGGTTTAGACTTTACTTTTCTAGGCAGTTGTATTTTTCTATAATATTTATGAATTTATGGTCTAGTTTACGGCCGTAAACTCATTTACGGCCCATGTGTTATCCGGCCCATATTCCAAGTATAAATAGAGGTGTTAGGGTGAGGAGTAGAGATTAGATGAACCCTAAGGAGTTTACGGCCAGAGAGAAAGGAACGTTTGTGTGGGTGAATCTTGTGTAAGGAACTTAATTCATATTATCAATACATTCAAGATTCATATTATTCTTCTTCTCCTTCTCTTCTATTTGATTTGACACCATCCATTTGATTGGATCTGACTGATACACGGGCAAATTAGGGACTTACATGAAGAAATTTTTCCATCAACAAATTCTAAGATTATTCCTTTTATAAATCTTTATGAGTATTTTTCTAAATTTGTTTGATGAATCTGAAAGGGCCATTTCTTCGGAATCAAATGCCAAGGATAATCATGAGGATGAATTACTAAAGATTGTTGATGAAGCTATTGAAGAAATAGAGACTCGTAACAAGCAACCTAATTCGAATGCAACTTAAATACCAACTCAATTAGAACCTAATGATGTTGCAATCCAGGAGGAGATTTCAACTCCAAATACCGATTCATATGTTCAACTCCAGGGGGAGAATAATGAAAATAATGAATCAGATGTTCAATCAAAATTTGAAGAAGTCATTGCTGAGATTGATCTAGTCTATGATCAAAATTTCCCACCACTGACAAAATGGACTAAAGATCATCCGAAAGCACAATTAATCAGAGATACCTTTTTCAGGGGGTTCTCACACGTGTTCAAAAGAAAAGAGAAACAAACAGCTTTATTGTCTAAATTGGAATTTTGCATGTTTAATTCTTTTATTTGAAAATTTGAACCTAAAACTATTAAAATTGCTCTTGATCATGCAGATTGGGTTCATGTGATGCAAGAACAACTTAACGAATTTGATCAGAATAAATTATGGAGATTGATTCCTACTCTAGAAAATGCGTTTGTGGTTGGTCTGAAATGGGTATTTAGAAACAAGATGGATAAAAAAGGGAATGTTATTACCAATAATGCACATCTAGTAGTCAAAGGATATTGTCAAGAAGAAGGCATCGATTACGAAGAGATGCTTTCTCTTGTGGCTAGACTTGAATCACTTTGCATATTTCTAGCCTATGTTGCTCACAAATACTTTGAAGTATATCAAATGGATATGAAGTGTGCATTTCTGAATGGAGAACTTGAAGAATCAGTCTACGTTGAACAACCTCCAGGTTTTGTGAATGAAAAATTTCCGAATTACTGTTATATTCTGGACAAATCTATATATGGTCTTAAACAAGCTCCACGGGCATGGTATGAAACTCTAACTCGTTTTCTAAAACAGTCTCAATTCAAACAAGGTTCTGTTAATCCTACCTTGTTTCAAAAGAAGGAGGGTGACCATTTAATGATAGTTCAAATTTATGTTGATATTATTTTTGGATCCATTAATCCCAACTTAACCGCTGAACTCCGAAAAATAATGGAGACAAAATTTGAAATAAGTTTTATGGGTCCAATTAATTATTTCCTTCGTTTAAATATAAGAGAGAGTTCAGATGGAATATTCATCAATCACGAAGCTTTAACAAAGACATTATTGGCCAAATTCGGAATGATGGGTGGTTCAAAAGTCAAAGTTCCTATGGCGTTCGGAATGAAACTCACTCCCTCACTTGAAAATCCAGCAGCAAATATTACATTGTTTCGTCACATGATCGGATATTTATTGTATCTAATATCTAGTCATCTAGAATAATGTTTGTTGTCTGTTACTGTGCAACGTTCCAAGAGAATCCTCAAGAACGTCACATGATGGCAGTTAAGAACATATTCTGATATCTAAATCGAACATCTTCTCTAGATTTATGGTATCCGTCAAATTCAGGATTCTTTGTGCAAGCCTATTCTGATGCTGACCTTGGAGGATGTGTTCTTGATCAGAAAAGTACATCAAGAAGATGTCAAATTTTGAACGGAAAGCTTGTCAGCTGGCAGTCCAAAAAGCAAACATGTGTGTCCTTATCCACAGCTGAAGCAAAATATATTGCAACGACATCATGCACATCTCAAGTGGTATGGATTCATAATCAACTAAGAGACAACGGAATCAATATGGAATGAATTCCTTTATATTGTGATTCTGAAAGAGTCATTCGAATCTGTCACAATCCAGTGCAACATTCCAGGATGAAACATATTGCTCTTTGGTACCACTTTATCAAGCACCATGTTGAAGATGGGAATGTGGAAGTTCACTTTGTTCGATCCTCAGATCAGGTATCCGATATCTTCACTAAAGCTTTACCAGAAGTATCATTCAATCAGATTCTACAAGGGTTGAGAATGATCGAAGCAGAATCTGTTCCAAAATCAACACCGTAATAGTTCATGTTATTGTACACTTCTGAATGGTTCCGATCTTCGGAAGCTATCAGAATCAACTGTTCACTTCCAACTTGCTCCGATCCTCGGAGTAGGTCTGAAGTAACTGTTCATTCAGATTTCGGAATCCACTATCTTTGTAAGTCTTTTTTCAGAAAAGCAAAAATCCAAAAATATTTTTTTTCTTATTCTTTTCAGAAAAACAAAATTCTAAAAATATTTCAGTTGTTTCTGGATTTCCTTTTATTCATAAATTCAAAAATCGCAAAAATATTTTTCTTTATTTTAGTGTTCTGACAAATCAAATATTTCAAAAATATTTTGTTTTCATGAAATTGATGGTAAATTCATTCATTAATTTTAGTCTGCAACAAGGAATTGGCGGTTAGCATCATAACTTCCTTCTACCATATCTTATCATGATTTCCATGTAGTTCCCTTGACTATCGAAACACAACCAGTTTCGGTATAGGGCTACAAAAATTCTTGTTAATGATCGCAAAATCATTGCTAACATGATTTTCTTGAAACTCCCAACCATTTGACTCCCATCTATTATTCTCCATCTATTTTATGTTCACAATCGTAACCCTTTAGACTCTCAGGTGTTACCACTGAGGTTTAGGTTACATAACATCAGTGTTTATGATAATTAAATCGTTATTACCATGATTTCGAGTGAAACCCAAAATCCAATTACCTTTTCTGAATTGACGGTGAACAGTTTTTTTGTTCTATTTTTAACCACTAAATTGATGGTGGACAATTTATTGTTCTAGATATTATACCCACTGAATTGACGGATAAAACCATTTGGTTTGTACCTTTGAATGTTCAAAATCTCATTTTTCCTTTGAGTGGTCTTAATGAGATATTCTGGTCCTAAGTCATTTCCTCCCACAAGATCCAGGTTATTACATTCTTTTATTATGAGATTTCCGAATGAACATTTTTCCGAAACACCAAGTTACTACAATGAATATCCAAAGCTTATTTGTTTTTATGGCTACAATGGTCACACAAGTACTTCTTTCAGATCTTCGTACTTATGTTGAGTTTCGAAATCTATTTGAAGTAGAAACCTCCCATTAAGACTTATAAAAGAAGCCTTTCATAGTTTCTCAACAAACTTATGATCGCAATTCAAAGGGAAACTACAAAAGCACTTCAGAGTCTATCTTGACTCAGAAGGAAGAGATCATTGTCCGGGATCAAACTACTTTTCATATCAAACATGTTTGATATCACAAATCCTACATTTTGAATTTGATTAATTCTTTTTCTTTGGCACACTCTTACACTAAAGTCCTTGTGATTTTACAAAGTCTGGTTTCGGTTCCGATTGGTTACTTTATTTCTGAAGAATGAATCTTGGTCGTAATTCCAATAGATACTATTCTAGCTTATGCAAAGTTGGAGGGTTAATCAATGATTCCGAAAGTGGTGAATCCAAAAACACCTTGTCTTGGTAATGGAAAATTCAAATCATGGCGTGTCTTTTTAATTTCTCTAACATCAACATGGTTGTTATAACGGCCACTGACAGGAGCATAATAAGTTGGCAATATCTTATTGGTTGATTATTCGGCGTTATTGAAACGTGAAATGGCGGTTTCTCTCTCCACTCATCCTCTTTGATATAAAATCATCTCAACCGGTTCATTATCACTTATAGAAAATATATTTCATGGATCTTCACGCAAAAGTTCTCCACTATTCATCTTCTTCTTCACAGTTTCAATGGCATCCTCTGAGAATGTTTCTTTTGCTGATCAAAAATCATTAGTGAGCATGTTAAACATCCAACCCAACCAAAATCTCATAGTCGACCTTGATGCATCTTGCTATAACGCTCTGATTAAGCCTTTAATCGAGTGTCTAAGATTTTCGCCATTTATGAAGGCGATGACAACGTATAAAGATGTTCCTCTTGTTCAAAAGCATATTCCACGACCATATACAACAAGTCTGTTAAGATCATTAACTTTGAAGTTTCAAACCACAAAAATTCCATCTCGAAAGCCAATTTCTGCAAACTTCTAGGGCTTGTTTCGTCTATAGTAGGTGTTGATCCAGAATCTATTTCGGCAACAAACATTATAGAGTTGTTCTATCAGATGGAATATACATGTGACATTTCCTTATTGTCAAAGTTCAGGAAATCCTACTTACCTCCAATTTGGAATGGATTATTTACCCTCTTTTTCAAGATTCTATCATAGAGGGTTTTAGGCTCTGATAGTGCGAGCAAAATTTTTTATATGATGATATATGGGTTATACACTGGTGTAAACCTAGATTTTGGGTTCATGATTTGGGCTCAATTTGTTTAAAGTACCAGCTCCACCACTCGTCATACCGAAATCTCTTATGCTCGATTTTAGTCGATCGTTGTCAAACGAGCTCTTCTTCACTACCACGGTCCTCAAATGGCAGATTCTCTAATTGCTGATATTTCGAAGCTCCCAGCCACAACTTTTGTTATGACTGATCTTCGGAATTTTGAATTCGTTGGATCCATTCTGGAAGCTATGTTGTAAAAGATACCTATGAACAATGCTATAATTAGGGCTTATCGGAAATTGCCCTCATTTGGTACTCCTCCAATACCTATTGAGTTGAAGAAAATTATTGATGCAGGTGATTTACCAAAACAAGGTGGGAAAAGGAAACCAAAGGCTGCTCCTTCTATAGGAGAAAATGTTTCTAAGAAAGACAAGAAACAAGTTTAGAAGCCAAGATCACTATCTCCTGTGATAGATGATGACTCCGAAGAAAGAACTAAAATAGAAATTCAAGGGGGATGATGTTTTCCGACATGATGAAGAAGATACAACACATACTTCCGAACCACCTGCTTTTGAAACATTTGTCAAGGTATCTTCCCCTCCATCATCTTTCGTTCTAGAATTTGATAATTTTTAAAACATAATGAAGGAGCCATTTCTGAATCTTACCACTCCTCCTCCTCCACCTTCATTCAATCCACCAACTTTACCCATGTCAACCTCTCCAATTATTACATCAATTCCCATATCATCCATTCCCCCACAACCCACAATGAGCTCTAATGAAACATCACAACCTCAAATTTATATCCCATTTTCAACTCCGATTTTTACAGACTCAACCATTCCTTCCACTTCTACTATCTCTACTCCACCGGAAGTTCCTATTATCAAGTCCGTTTTGGAGGAGATTAGGACTTTGGGCATCCCTGGTAACATATCTGATGTGCGGAAAATTTGAGCACCCGAATGCCTTTTCTTCCACCAAATGGGAAAATTTGTTGATGACTCATAGAGAAACGATGAAAATTCTAACGTCAACAAATGCTCAGGTTCTTGAAGAAACAACAGAAACTACTCAAGATTCCGAAAAGAAAATTACAAAATCCACCGAAAAGGTTAATAACTTGATAAAGGAAGTCCAGTAGTTCATTTCTAACATCCAAACTTCCACTGATAAAGGCTGATGTGAACAAGGTGATTGAAGGTTTCTGGACTTCTTTACAAACAGAAAAAGAAGATCTCTCTAACCTTCAATTCATAATTCAATAAGAAAATGCTGATCTTCACACTTTCTTTTCTGAATGAATCCTACGGTTACAAAATAACTTGGCTGCTGAGAACAAGATTATGGATGCATTGGCTGGGCAAACTCAGATAACGAAGGTGCTTCAAGAAAAATTGAAAAATGCATCGATTGATATTGCCAAGCTTGATGAAGAAAAGATTTTATTTCAAGGGTGTAAATTTTAAATCAATCGACGATTGATGCGTATTGTGGAATCCGGAGATGCTCCATTCACTGATTATGTGAGAAGCCGAAGCCTATATTTGAGAAGCTCAATGAAATTTAGAATGTTATGAAAAGCAATGATTCTTCATAACAAGGGGAGCACAGGAGGTAAATATAAACAATCTATATCAGACGGGCCCCAAGGAAACCAAAGAAACTGATACGATCACGTTGGAAAATAAAACTTTGGCCGAAAAACACAAGAATATCAAAGAAGTCAAGACTGATCGAAGGGACCATGTTTCTTTGGGATTAGGAAAGGGAAACGTCAACATCATTTTTGAAAAAGGTACTGAAGATGATCTAGTGTTGACTAAAACAGAAATAATGGCAAGAGAGAAAATAGATAAAGAACCGGATGAGCTCAATGCCTTAAGGGAAAAATTGGATGCTGAAGAGGCCAAAGCCAAGTATTCCGAAATGACTCTTGAGAAAATGAAATCTTTATTTACATCTTGGACTCTTGAGCGTATGAAAAAGGAAGCTGTCAATGAGCTGAATACCTTTTGGTTGGAACCAAAAACATTTGTTGACATCAAAAACGATGTGGAGTGTTAGTTAGACTTCTATATCACTCCAAGATATTTTCTCTTCTGATGCTTTGAAAAGATAGATAAATCATTAATCTCCAACAACGCAACAAACATAAAGCTCTTCTCATTTTATCTGAAATATGCAAAACCTCAATACGATTCTTGGAGTTTGAACAGAATCATGGATTTGAAGGTTGGGATACCTGTTCAAACAGAAGACTTTCTTAATATACAATTCAAAGGATTTCGAGGTCACAATCATATTCTTCACGAGTTCACATTGGCTGATCTGCCATTTATGAACCCATATGATTGGATTTCGTTATTCTACATTGTTGCAAAGGATGTGAAAAAGTTCAAGCCAATTTATGAACATTTGAAGAGGATGATCAAATGTTATATCCTAGAGATAGCGAAGATAGATTTGGAAATTGCTTCGGATCTGAAAATAAAACCTATATTGAAGCCTACTAATCCACCCCAAAACATTGAAAATATGAAGGGAGGACTGATTAACAACAAATGATGGAGCATTGTCTACAAGAGGAAGGAATAAGAAGAGATTAAGAACTGTATGTTCTTTATGAGGGATAAATACTTATACTTTACAAATTCTCTAAAAAAAAGCTTATCTTCGGCCGAAACAAACAAATCCAATTCTGATGCCGATGTTAAATGTGTTTTCGATATGATACGATGGTATCTATCTGTCCGAGGATCCATTCTGAAGATTATGCTGAAGATTTTTGGAGATCAAAAGCAATAAAGACTACTTCATTCTGATTTGACACAAAGAGGGAGATTGTTAAGTCATTATTTGTGTTGTGTCAAAGTGGTAGTTTTCGGAATATGGCCTATTTCTGATTCTGAAATGGGGCATGTCTGTTTTTCGGAATCATTATCTTTTTTTGTCTATTTATAGGGAACTGTTCATGCCTTTTAGGAAGGCTTTGATACAATATAGAAAGAATAGTTATGAACTTGTAAACGAATTGTTCTTATGCTGAGTGAATGAAAATTTGTCTCACTTCAATCATTATCGTTTCAAATCATTAGTTCATTTCTTACTTTGTCATTTAATATAGAATATATCGATCATTTTAAATCTATCAATGGGTTGAAAATATTTTTAGGGTTTTGGGATTATTTAAACACAATTAACCCCTTAGGATTGGTGCATTCTTAGCCTCCATCACCCTTTAAGAGCATGTTTCAGAAACCCTAGCCTCCTTTCCTTAGTTTTTAGCATCTCTACTCCCCTCTCATCCATTTTTGTATCCTTTTAGTATGTTAGAGTAAAGTATTTATGCAAGAATGATTATCGGAGCTTTGCAACAGAATATATCAACCTTCATCTAACTGATGAACCTTTTTAAGTTACAAAGATTCTTGTTTTTTTGTATACCCTCATTGGATCTGTAAGATATTGATGATTTGTCAATATTTTGGTGTGTTGATCCTTCTAATGGTTTGATCTTTAGAGTTTGGACAACTCTATGGTATTAGAATCATATTAGACTTCAGGTCTGATCTTTTGGTTGAGTTTAGAGAGCATGCATGAGCTCTCTTTACTCTATTTACGAAGAAAAATGAGATATTAGACTTTTAAGAAACTAGGGTTTTAAATCTAGTTAGTTTGGGGTGTTTGAATGGATAAAGTTTGAAACTTTATCCATTAAGACATCATTAGGATACAGATTTGAAAGTTAGAAGTTTGGACTTAATAGATTAAGTCGTTTCTATGTTGTTGAATCAAAGCAGAAACGAAGCGTCTTTTAGAGGCCGCGTCATGTTCTGGATTTTCTAGTGTGCACCTGTTTAGTGAGAAAAACCTGACTATTTTGTCTTGTAGTGAATGTGGCGCGCTTGGTTGAGAGAGTGTTGACGTTTTGACGAAGTTTGACCTATTCTTCTAAGACTTATCAATAAGACTCGCTCTTTTATATGGTCAAACTTTAGTTTTTTTGGATCTTGGACTGATATTTGACTATTTTTTAGGTTTGGTGGTGCACGTAGCTATTTTTAGGTGAATTGCAAAATGAGGTCAGTGAATGTCTCAAACAGTTGAGGTCACAAGATAAGCGTTTAGTAGAGCATGACGCTACTTTAACCATTCTTCTAAGACTTATCAATAAGACTCCTAAAGACGATGTTGGTACCTTGAAGGAGCTAGAGGTACATTGTTAATTATTTCACTCCCATGCAGTTTGTATTTAACTTTATGGTCCTTATGTTTTTGTATCAATTATAATTAAATATTATTGAACCATATATACACTTATCATGCAAGATGCTTGTACCACAAAGTACCATGACAATGATTTATGGGATTATGATTATGTGTTAGGCACACCCGAACACCTGCTGAATCACACCCCTGAGCAGCCGTCTGCATGTATTCAATAGTCAGATGTAAAAGAGATTCTACGAGATGAATACAAAATGCCATCGGTAACACCTCCTAGGCGTTCATTGCACCAAAAAGTTATGTCCACATGGTATAAGTCTCTATGGATACAAATGAAGAGGAAAGTGTTTAATGGCAATATCTAGCACCGTTGGATAATCTTTTAGAACCTACCATGCATAGTCTATATAAAAGAGCGAGATGGTTTGCTGTTCTTTGCTCACCGTTATTAGATCAGTACTCCAACGATTGAGTTTTGGACACGCTTATATGCGGATAGTCACATAGGCTGGTTGGAATGTGATGTAAGTTATATAATTGTGTGCTCATTACGTACTATGCTTATAATAACAATACTTACTTTACTACAAAAATTTTTATTGACAATACATCATGTTATGGATCTCATTGTTGATAGAGCATATACGGGATGATGTTTAGTGGACAATTATGTTGTCGGCTTTCAACAATGATGCATTTAACTAGAGTGGCATGACTAACATATCTGTTTATCCAGTTTGGGCAGAGTGTGATACGATATAATTGTGTTTGGATTACATTATGTAAGTAATAGTAATTTATAATATAATGCTATTTTATGATTAACTAATTCTAACCTTTTTGTGTAGCTTTATATCCCAATCAATATACCATCCGCTAGTTGGTTTTTAGGTGTTTTGGATGTGAAGATATTCAAAATGATTATATACCATAGTTAGTGGAAGAGAGGATATTGTTCAGTAGAAGAGGAAGTGCTTATAGGTATGCGAGTCTGCATCCACAAACTGCTAGTGTGTATCAACTAATGGAATACCGAACCAACTAATGCGATCAATCTTGAGAGTTTCAAGATGACCCTTTAAAAGTCCCTGGACGTACCACAACAAATTGCCACTATAGGGGGATTGTGAGGTGTTTTTGTGTTGGTTCCTGGAGAAGTTGATTGGCTGGAGTTCGTATTTTGTAAACGGTAAAAGCGGTCCTCGGCCATGTCATATTGTAAACGGCTTGCAAATTTTTTTTTGGGTATGAGGACAAAGACCTTTTTAACATTTTAATATCATTCAAAACAAAGTACTTATTGCTCTTTTTTATATATTTTGTAGATTTTAAGATTCCGTGCACTAGATTTTATAAAAACAAATATTATACAAAATCACCAAACACATGTTACAAAACGAAAAAGAAAAAAAAATATTGTTCTGGAACGTTGGTCCGTAATTCTATTCCGATACTCTGGAGATCGTTCTGAAATGACCTATTCCGGACAAGGTGATTATTTTGCAAAAAAAAAAAAAAAAAAAAAAAGTTATTATCTCCAAAGACTTTGTTTATATGGGTTAGATTACTCAATTTCCCTATTTTAGAAGCTTAAAAAACAAATATGATACAATACAAATATAAGATGACAAGATATATAAGACTTCTAGTTCAAATTTTATGTTATTTTATATTTCTTTGTTAATTTATCAACTAATTTTTTATAAATATAATTTTTATGAGCTAGATGCCACCTATCAATTAGTTGTTAGATTTCAACTATTAATTAGTTGCTAGTTTTTCAACAGTTAACTAACTTCTGAACACCTGTAATGTATATTGGAACATTTTTAATGGAGACATTTTTTATAACTGTTTACTATTATTAACTTTTTTTATTGACCCTTATTAACTAGTGGGGAGCATAATTATTTGTTTTTTTAATATTTTATATATTTAACCTTTTTTTAATCATATTTAGTTTTGCCCCTTAGTTATATTTTAGTTTCGAATATATTTATTAATTTATTAATTAATTATTTGTATTAAATATTTAATTACGATTCATTTATGAAATATAAATATGTAGATTATATAATATCTTCTACTTTTTGTTTATAATTACGACGTATTGATTTTCCGAACGATATAATTTAATATATTTGTTTTGAAACAGTTTACTAAAATATTTCTTCTTTATTTCAAATATATGCATGTTTAAAAAATGACTAATTAAATGACAAAATTTATAGAAAATTTTATATAAACAGGAAAATTAATTAACATTATTGAAACTATTGAAAATGTTAATAATTAAATATGTCATTTAATTAGAAGTTAAATTTAATGGAACGATCGATAAGTGAGTTATAATATAAGTTTACTATTAAATATGTTTTAAATATGTTTTTAATTTGAGGAATACTTAAAACATCCACCATATGAGATATTTTTAAGTAGAGTTTTCATAAAATAAAAAATTTAAAAAAATAGAAAAAAAAAACTCAAAGGAGAAAAAAATATAATAACTCCCACAGTAAAAGTGCATTTTTCAAAATTTATTTTTATACATTGTTTAATTATAACCAGTTGAAAAAAAGGAAAAACAAACTCAAACAATCATTCAAAATACTAAAGCTGGTTAATTAATAACATCTTTAAAAAGTTTAATTTTAGAAAGCTCCACTCATGGCTTTTTAAATTTTCATTAGCTTTTTAGTTTGGAAAAACTTTTGAAATTATATAAATACTATAAATAATCTTATGTGATCTAACATGTTACTTGGAAAAACTTTTGAAATTATATAAATATTATAAATAATCTTATGTGATCTAACATGTTACTGTTCTACGTAATAATTATCGATCTGATCAATAGTTTCAGGATTGATGGGAGATTTGGTTTTTCACACTATTGGATAAATGATAGGTTATGGTGCTTTACGATAGTTCATTGCTTTTTGATGTCTTTACCCCTTAAGGTAATTTTTTATATTAACTTTTGTCCGGTGTGTATCTAATTACATAATTTTGTAAACCTCAAACGTGCTGGAAGACACATTTTAACTGCAAATTTATGAAATGTTAAATAAACTAGGATTTGAACCGTTCGTGCGTTCGCACGATGTTAAGAAAACCCACTATACTAAAAGAATTGTTTGCATTTTTTTAAAAACGAACACTATAAACAAGAAATCATGTAAGCGCCAAAACGTAAGGATGCGTAAGTCGATGCTCCATGTATGTAAGTTGATGCTCCATGTATATCCTTTTTAATTCGTATATATAATGTGATTTACAAATATCAACAGTCCATATGAAGCACGACGATGATCAAACCATATTTAATGGACCACAAAAGCATTAAAATAAACTTTCAATCTAAACAATTATGTATGGAGGATGAAGAAAAAAATAAAGCTTGAAAGTATATCTTAAGAAAATTAATAAAAAAAAATCATAAAAAAATTATGTAAAGAACGAAAACATAACTTTAATTTGTGAGGTAACTCAAATACGATTTGTATATAGAATACGAGGTAAAAATATCCACAATCTACACATATTACGATATCGATTATATCATATCAACTGCACCATAAAAGTATTTAAATAAAGTTTTTGATCAAAAATTATATATATATCACTATCATTATCTATATCTATCTATATCTATATCTATATATATCATATCATATCATATTATACTATAAATGAAATGTTTTTCATTTAATCACATCAATTTGAAACTCCCAACTATTTTTCCTTTCACCACATTAATTTGAAACTCCAATGAATTTTCAATTTCTTTCTAATAATGATTATATTGGTAGAGTTTGAAGAGTTATGTGAGTGGTTCCATGGATGTAAGAGAACAACTACAACCTTTCCAAATGTTAATGCAAGTAAATGTAAATATTGGTGCATGTAAAGTTTTATATATTAACCGGGCTTCAAATTTAGGTATGTGTGTAAATGTATACTTGAGACAATTTTTTTTTAATTTTATGTGTTATGGATCGTTTTATAATCACAAGATGATGAACTGATATTTATAATTACTTCTCATGAACTTTTGGTAAATCAATCTTTAATGTATTTATCAGTTAGAACAATTAACTTTGTTAACATGTATGTATCTTTATGTCGTCTTTCTCTTTTATGTTAAGACAATCTATTTTTCTATCCAAGAGAATATTATTAAACATGTATTTTTTGCTATTAGTTATATAATATGATAGTTTATATCGTTTATTTTGTTATAAATAACATGGATGGAACTTTTGATAACTGATTTTGTTAAAAGTAATTTACAATTATTATTCCAAATTGTTGATGATAATGACGAATTAGAATGAATGATTTTACATATGATATAACTTTACTTTTGAAAATCAAAGATTATTTATGTGTTATTATGTTCTCACAAAATTTTTATGTATGTATCCATTTTTAAATGTTTTATACTAATAAAAATGAATACTCGATTATAACTTATTATATTAGTCAATCTTCATTTTCTTATTCGTTCTTCACGGTAAAGTTAAAGTATATATATATATATATATATATATATATATATATATATATATATATATATATATATATATATATATATATATATACTTTTATAAAGAAATATAAATGATGAAAATATACTTCAAGTGTAACACTCCCCATTCTTAACATTTTTTTAAAGATTGGTTTTGGTACTGAACAATTACTATAGATTTAAATTTTAAATCATTATTTTACTTGGACCTTTTATTCTCTTCAAATATTTCATAGCTCTAAGGACAAGAGTAAGAATACAATACTGAAGTACGATAATTTTTTTAAATATAATAATGAATTTTTTTTTGAATAAATAGTTTTTAATTATGTAAAAATAATAATAGTTTAAAATAAAGTAAAACTACAAAATAAATTATATTATATTAAAAATGATTGTTATTAGAAATAATAATAATAATAATAATAATAATAATAATAATAATAATAATAAATGAAATAAAAATATTTAAATAAATTATTTCGAAATCATTTAAAACTATCTATAATTATTATTAAATTAAAAATTTTATTTATTTCAATTCAAGCACAACTTATTATATCTATCTTATCGCATACTTAAAATAGTTATAAAAGTAGTTATAACTTAGTCTAAAAATCATCATTTTAATGATAGATTCCAAAAATATTGTTATTATAACATATAATTATCAGTATTTATACTACATTATTGCATACAACTCAAGTGTTTGAAACTTCTATTACAACTCAAGAGTTTTCTATTTTAAATTTGCTTTTGATTCCAAATTTAATGTACTTAGTCATTTCTTTTATTTTTCATTACATTCTAAGAGTTTTTTTTTTATGTTATGATTATTAATGTTTAATGTTTTTTTATTTTTCACCTTTTTATACGTACTATAGCTATATTGGTACTAGATAAATAAGTTTTTATCAAAATATGTTTGAAAATATTTTTGATTCAAATATGAAAATAGTTGAAAAAATGAGTTTTGTCGCATCAATGGTTATTTCACTACGGTTTTTTTATAACAATGTTTCTATATATCAAATATACGTTGATTTCTAAATATTCCTTTAAATGATTTATAAGTGTTTAATAAGTTTTGTTTAATGTAAATGTCATACTAAATGTTATAATGTTTTTATGTTGTTAAAAGTTGTAGTATTTTTCCATATTATTTCTTATTTGTTTTCTATAAAAATCAACATATGTTTTATATATAATTGCACTACTTAAAACAGTCTATAAAACCTTTAGAAGTTAAAGTATTTATTTTTGCATACTACTTTGTTATTTGATATATATATATATATATATATATATATATATATATATATATATATATATATACATACAAAGAGAGAGAGAGAGAGAGAGAGAGAGATCAACGTACACTTGATATGTGATTCACACAACATAAAACAGTATATAAAATCATCAATTAATAACAGAAATAATCAATGATATAAACTTATTACAATTAATAAAACTAATAGGTTAACTTTATGTTTTATTTTGCTACTGATATTGGTTTTTGCATGTATAAATACAAAATCATAATTTGTAAAATTTTATTATTTTAATTAAATATTTATATTCGCGAGAATTTGCTTAGTATCTTATAAAGCTAGCATTTTTCCTTGAACCTCATGCATTTGAAACTTCCAAAACCTTTTTTATTGAACCTCATGCATTTGAAACTCGCAAGACTATTCATCTTATACAAATTAATTTATGATTAATTGAAATATTATGATTTGTAACTCTTAAAACCATTCGGATCATGCTATTTAATTTATGAGTTAAATGAAATATTTAGCCTATATAAGAAATTTGTAGATAACATATTTCATGTATGCCAAAACAAAATGATAAATTATATTTGTAGGATATGAAGAGTTAAATGAGTAGTTCAATGGATGTAAGTAAGCAATTGTAACTTTTCCAAATATAAATTCATGTAAACTTAGATTGGATGCATGTAAAGTTTTAGATATTAACCAAGGTTCAAATTTAGGTATGTTTGTAAATGTATACTTGAGATCATTTTTTAAGTTTATGTGTTATGCATCTTTCTATAATCACATGATGATGAAGGGAGAGTGATAATTACTTCTCATGAGCTTTTCGTAAGTCAACCATCAATCTATTTATAACTTAGAGCAATTAACTTTGTTAACATTTATGTATATTTATGTTGTCTCTCTCTTTTTTACGTTAAGAAAATATATTTTGTGTACAATAGAACATTATCTAACATGTATTTTTATGTTATGAATATACTATGTTAATTTCTATTGCTTATTTTGTAAATAACATCGATGGAGGTTTTATAATTGATTTTAATGAAATGAGTTTACAATTATTATTCCAAATTTTGATGATATTGACGAATTAGAATGAATGATTTTTAATATGATATGACTTCATTATTGAAAACCAATAACTATGTGTGTTATAAAAATGAATTCTTTATGTTCTACCAAACCTATATGGACGTACCCAATTTTAAATGTTTTTATAGTAATAAAAATAAATTATCTTATTGCATTTGTCAATTTCCTTTTTTCCTATTCATTCTTTATCGTAAAGGAAAAGTAAAATAAATAAAATATTAATATTTTCATAAGAAAATATAAGTGCTCAAAATATACCTCAAGTGTAACACTTCTCCTCCCCTAACTCACTCTTAACATATTGTTTTTAAGATTGGTCGCAGTACATAACAATTATTATAGTTTTGAAATTCAAATTACCATTTTATTTGGATCATTTATTATCGTCCAATATTTCATAACTTTAAGGAAAAAAAAAATGAAAGTACAATAAAAAAGTGTGATAGTTTTTTTTAATATAATAATGAAAATTTTCAAACGAGTAGTTTTTAATTAGTAAAAAGTAATAATTTTTTTAAAATAATGTAAAAATAAAGAGTAGATTATATAATTTTAATAAATTACTCTTATTTGAAATAATAATAATAATAATAATAATAATAATAATAATAATAATAATAAGAATATAGGAAATAAAAAATATTCAAATAAATTATTTATAAATTAGTTAAAAATAAGTATTGTTTAAAATAATTTTAAATAAAAAACTTAACTCAATTTGATTCAAACACAATTTTTATATTTTTCTTATCGTATACTTAAATTTTTTATAATATTAATTACAACTTAGTATAAAAATTATTATTTCAATGATAAATACTTATAATATTGTTTTTATAACATATAATTGTTAATATTTATAATACATTATTGGGCACAAATCAACAATTTAAAACTCCCACTACAACTCAATTGTTTTTTTATTTAAATGTAATTATGATTTCAAATTTAATGTAATTTGACTTTATATTTTCCACTACATTCAAAAGCTTTTTAAACTTATGGTTATTAATGTGCAATCCTTTTTTATTTTCTATTTATTTATTATATACATTGTAGCTATATTAGTAGTATATAAGTAAGTTTTGATTAAAAAATCATATGTTTGAAAAGATATGTGATTCAAAATGAAAGAGTTGAAAAAGAAAATAATTCTTATCGTATCAATGGTTATTTCAACACAATTTTTTTATAATAATGTTTCTATATATCAAATGTATGTTGATTCCTAAATATTCATTTTGAATGATTTATAAGTGTTTAATAAGCTTTGTTTGATGTAAATGTTATAATATTGTAGTGTTTTTATTTTATTAAAAGTTATAGTTTTTTTTCATACTATTTGTTATTTGTTTTATATACAAACCGACATAAACCGACATACATTTTTATATATAATTTCCACAACTTAAAACGTTTTATAAAACCTTCAAAAGTTGTAGTATTTATTTTTTCATACTACCTTGTTTTTTCCTTATATATAGGAATCAGTATATGTTAGATATATAATTTACACAATATAAACGATCTATAAAATCTTCAATAAATAAGGGAAATAACTAATGATATCAATTTATTAAAATTAATAAAACTAATATGTTAACTATAGAATTTGTTTTGCTATTGACATTTGTTTTAAATGTATAAATATTAAATAAGAATTTGTTAAAAGTTATTATTTTAATTAAATAATTATACTAACACGCAACGCGCGGGGATTCGACTAGTATACTTATAAAAGAAGCATTTTTCATTTCACCACATTCATTTGAAACATCCATTCATTTTTCCTTTAACCACATTCATTTGAAAGTCCCATGACTTTTCAATTTCCTTTCTAATAATGAATATAAATTGGTTAATAAGCTTAAATAAATATAAAACCTAAAATGTAATCATTCATAAAGTAAATTTCAGTATTAAAAGAATATATTTTCTACTTATAAAGTTATGTTTTTAACTTTTAACATATTATACTTAATTTATTAGGTCTAATATGTTGTTGTATGTAAACAATTATCATTTTAAAGCTACAACATTTGAACAATTTGTATAAAATACTTAAATTGTCAATTTAAATATAACCTTACAGGATCAACTTAAATATAAATTTTAGTTCAACTTAAATAATCTAAAGAATATTTTGTAAATGGTTAAAAGTGATAAATTGTAATGTCTTTCTAATAATGATTATAAGTTGGTTAATAAGGTTAAATAAGTATCAAACCTAAAGTGTAATCATAAATAAACTAAATTTCAATATTAAAATAATATTTTTACTTCTACTTGTAAAGTTTTGTCTTTAACGTTTAACATATTATACTTCATTTATGAGATTTAATATGTTGTTGTATGTAAATCATTCTCAATTTAAAGCTACAACTTTTGAACAGTTTGGACAAGATACTTAAATTGTTAATTTAAATATAACATTACAAGGTCAACTTCAATATAAATTTCAGTTTCACCTAAAAAAAACTCAAGGAATATTTTGTGAATAGTTAAAAGTGAAATTGTAGTGCTAAATGCAAAATCTAAATTGTAATATCAATTTAACTAAAATATTTTTTAAATATATTTTTATAATCATTAAAAGTTTTCAAAAAAGTAGCTTAAAATAACTTAGAATAACAATAGTTAAAAATAGCTCTATATAAATGATTATATTGTTATCTTTAAAATAAAAAAAAATTATTTGATGTTTTAAATAATTACAATGATAGAAATTAAAATGTTAAATAAATAAATTTAAAAAAAATAATTAACAATAACAACAACTATAAATAACATTAAACCATATATTATATTTAATTTTATTCATGAGTAACCCGCGGGTAGAGGTCATTCAAAAGATTGAGATTGTGCAATTTTAACAGATGTATATATTATCATATAATTCAAAATAATCAATATATTATATCAACTTAGTATACGAATTATTATATCAAATTTAACAACAATATTATTATTATACTAAAAAACATATATTTATAAAGATTTCAACTATATAGATGTTTCTGTGCAACGTGCGGACATTCGCCTAGTACTATACTATCAATGAAACCTTTTTCCTTTCACCACATCAATTTAAAACTCTCAACTCTTCATATTTCCATATAATTTACTTAATTTATTAATTTAAATATGTTGTTAGTTATAAACATTATCATAAATGAAAGATTTCTTGAATTATCAAGATGATATATTAAATTTGTTGACTTCAATATAGTGTTAAATACAGAACTTAAATTAATAAATTAAATAAACTTAAAAATATAGTGTAAAAATTAAAACCTAAACTAAAATATCAAATAACGTTTTAAAAATTCAACATTTTTCTTTAGAATAGTTAAAAGGAAAATATTAAATACGATAAATATAAAAGTCTTAAATCTAAAAGTCAAATTAACTAGAAGATGTCCAAAAACTAGTTTTTTTTATAAAAACTAAAACTCAATTAAGTTGTTTTTAAGTTAATTTATAATAATAATTAAAATAACATAAAAGTGGTAAATTAAATTATGTTACATTACAAATAGTGGTTGATAATTTAAATAATTCAGGAAATATTTTTCTTTTAACACATCATTTTAAAACTTCTAGCTCTTCATATTTCAACATAATATGTTTAATTTATTAACTTAAATATGTTGTTAATTATAAACGTAATCATAATTTGAAGACTTATTGACTTATAAATATGGTATACTAAATTTGTTACATTCAGTATAGTGTTAAATGAATAACATAAATTAATATATCAAACAAACTTAAAAATATAGTGTAAAGTTTAAAAACTACAGTAATAAAATTTCAACGTCTGTTTTTTAAAATATTTGAAAGGAAATTACTAAATACGATAAATATAATAACAAAATGTCAATTAAGTTGTTTTTAAATTAATTTATAATAATAATAATAATAATAGTTAAGAATAAAATGAAATTATAAAATAAATTATGTTACATTACGCACAGTGGTTGATACTTTAAACAATATTCATGATGAAATTAAAACATCATAAAAAATTAAAATTTAATAAGTTATATCAATAGTTAATTAAAATAGTGAGTACTATATATATATATATATATATATATATATATATATATATATATATATATATATATATATATATGGATCATGCCCTGGAGTAGTGTGATAATTTAAATATGGGTCGATAATTTATTTATCATATCTTCCACATGTCTTACTAAGTCACCACAACTAATTTTATACACACATAAAGTATGATCAGAGACCATTAAATGATTTGATTTTAATAAATGTTATATTATTTATTGTGCAAATTAATTATAATTTTGCATCAACTAAATGTAATTATTATTAATTTATAGTTAATAAAAATGGCATAAATACTTTCAATAACTTATGATTACAAAAAAATTTAACCGTATAACTTTATTCCGCGCAACTCGCGAAATATATATATATATATATATATATATATATATATATATATATATATATATATATATATATCATGGTATCATATCATCATATCATATCATATCATACTATATTATAATGGAAGCATTTTTCTTTCACCGCATTCATTTGAAACTCTCATTCATTTTTCCTTTCACCACATTCATTTGAAACTCCTATAACTTTTCAATTTCTTTTTAATAATAATTATAAGTTGGTTAATAAGGTTAAATAAATATGAAATCCAAAGTGTAATCATACCTAAACTAAATTTCAATATTAAAATAATATCTTTACTTCTACTTATAAAGTTATGTTTTTAACTTTTAATATATTATACTTAATTGATTAGCTTTAATATGTTGTTGGATGTAAACCATTATCATTTTAAAGATACATTTTTGGAACAATTTGTAAAAAATATTTAAATTATTAATTTGAATATAACATTAGAAGATCAAGTTAAATATAAATTTTAGTTTAACTTAGACAGCCCAAAGAATAATTTGTAAATAGTTAAAAGTGATTAATTATAGTGTCTTTCTAATCATGATTATAAGTTGATTAATAAGGTTAAATAAATATCAAACCTAAAGTGTAATCATGAATATACTAGATTTCAATTTTAAAATAATATCTTTACTTCTAATTATAATGTTATAAAGTTATGTATTGAACTTTTAACATCTTATACTTAATTTATTAGATTTAATATGTTGTTGTACGTAAACCATTATCAATTTAAAGCTACAACTTTTGAACAGTTTGGACAAAATACTTAAATTGTTAATTTAAATATAACATTACAGCGTCAACTTAAATATAAATTTCAGTTCCACTTAAAAAACCAAAGAATATTTTTTAAATAGTTAAAAGTAATCAATTGTGGTGATAAATGCAAAAAAGAAATTGTAATCTCAATTTAACTAAAATATTTCCTAAAGATATTTTTATAATCGTTAAAAGCTTTCAAATAAGTAACTCAAAATAACTTACAATAACAATAGTTAAAAATAACTCTATATAAATTATTATATTGTTACCTTTAAAATCAAAAAACAATGTTTAATGTTTAAAATAATTATAATAATATAAATTAAAATATTAAGCAAATAAATTTTAAAAAATTAATTAACAATAACAACAATTATAAATAACCTTAAACCATGTATTATATTAAATTTTATTCATGCGTAACTCGCAGATAGAAGTCATCAAACGATTGAGATTATGTAGTTATAATAAATGTATATATTATCATATAATTCAAAATAATCAATATATTATATCAATTAATTATACGAATTATTATATCAAATTTAACAACACGTTATTGCTATATTTGAAAAAATCATATATTTGTAAACCTAAAGTGTAGTCACATATCAACTAAATTTCAATATTAAAATAATGTATTTACTTCTACTTATAAAGTTATGTTTTTTTAACATTTAACATATTATACTTAATTTATTAGTATTAAGATATTGTTGGATGTAAACATTATCATTTTAAAAATATAATTTTGGACAATTTGTATAAAATACTTAAATTATTAATTTAAATATAAAATTACCGGGTCAAGTTAAATATAAATTTTAGTTTAAAATTAAATAACCCATAATATATTTTGTAAATAGTAAACCGTGATAAATTGTAGTGTCTTTCTAATAATAATTATAAGTTAGTTAATAAGCTTAAATAAATATCAAACCTAAAGTGTAATCATAAATAAACTAAATTTCAATTTTAAAAATATATCCTTACTTCTACTTATAAAGTTATGTCTTTAACTTTTATCAAATTATACTTAATTTATTATATTTAAAATGTTGTTGTATATAAACCATTATCAGTTTAAAGCTACAGCTTTTGAACAATTTTTACAAAATACTTAAAGTGTTAATTTAAATATAACATTACAGGGTCAACTTAAATATAAATTTCAGTTCCACTTAAAAAACCAAAGAATATTTTGTAAATAGTTAAAAGTGATAAATTGTAGTTTTACAAAATATTCTTTGGTTTTTTAAGTGGGACTGAAATTTATATTTAAGTTGACATTATAATGTTATATTTAAAATAACAATTTAAGTATCTTTTCCAAACTGTTCAAAAGTTGTAGCTTTAAACTGATAATGGTTTACATACAACAACATATTAAATATAATATGTTAAAATTTAAAGACGTACCTTTATAAGTAGAAGTAAAGATATTATTTTAAATTTAAAATTTAGTATATTTATGATTACACTTTAGGTTTGATATTTATTTAACCTTATTAACCAACTTATAATCATTATTAGAACAACACTACACTTAATCACTTTTAACTATTTACAAAATATTCATTGGATTGTTTAAGTTAAACTGAAATTTATATTTAAGTTGACCATGCATTGTTATATTTAAATTAATAATTGAAGTATTTTATACAAAGTGTTTCAAAATTGTATCTTTAAAATGATAATGATTTACATCCAGCAATATAATAAAACTAATAAATTAAGAATAATATATTAAAAGATAAAAAGAAATCACTTAATAAGTAGAAGTAAATATATTATTTTAATATTGAAATTTAGTTTATATGTGATTACACTTTAGGTTTGATATTTATTTTTAACCTTATTAACCAACTTATTGTAAATGCAAATTTGGTGCATGTGAAGTTTTATATATTAAACAAGCTTCAAATTTGGGTATATATGTAAATGTATACTTGAGACATTTTGTTATTAATTTTATGTGTTATGGATCTTTTTATAATCACGAGATGATCAAGTGGGACTGATAATTACTTCTCATGAGTTTTTGGTAAATCAATCTTTTTAGAGCAATTAACTTAGGTAACATAAAGGAAGCATTTTTCCTTTCACCACATTCATTTGAAACCGCAATGCATTTTTCCTTTCACCACATTCATTTGAAACTCCCATGACTTTTCAATTTCTTTTTAATAATAATTATAAGTTGGTTAATAAGGTTAAATAAATATCAAACCTAAAGTTTAATCATATATAAAATAAATTTCAATATTAAAATAATATCTTTACTTCTACTTATAAAGTTATGTTTTTTTAACTTTTAACATATTATACTTAATTTACTAGTTTTAATATATTGTTGAATGTAAACCATTATCATTTATAAGATACAATTTTGGAACAATTTGTATAAAATAAATATTTTATTAATTTAACTATAATATTACAGGATCAACTTAAATATAAATTTTAGTTTAACTTAAAACACAAAAAATATTTTGTAAATAGTTCAAAGTGATAAATTGCAGTGTCTTTCTAATAATGATTATATGTTGGTTAATAAGGTTAAATAAATATCAAACCTAAAGTGCAATCCTAAATAAACTAAATTTAAATTTTAAAATAATATATGTACTTTTACTTATAAAGTTATTTCTTTAACTTTTAACATATTATACTTAATTTATTAGATTTAAAATGTTGTTGTATGTAAACCATTATCAGTTTAAAGCTACAACATTTGAACAGTTTGGACAAAATACTTAAATTGTTAATTTAAATATAACATTATCGTGTCAACTTAAATATAAATTTCAGCTCCACTTAAAAAACCAAAGAATATTTTGTAAATAGTTAAAAGTGATAAATTGAAGTGATAAATGCAAAAACTAAATTGTAACTAAAATATTTCCTAAAGATATTTTTATAATCATTAAAAGTTTTCAAATAAATACTTAAAATAACTTACAATAACAATAGTTAAAAATAAATCTATATAAATAACTTACAATAACAATATTTCCTAATGTTACCTTTAAAATCAGAAAACAATGTTTGCTGTTTTAAATAATTATAATGATAGAAATTAAAACATTAATCAAATAAATTTTAAAAAATTGATTAACAATAACAACAACTATAAATAACATTAAACCATATATTATATTTAATTTTATTCATGTGTAACTCGTGGGTAGAAGTCATTCAAACGATTGAGATTATGCAGTTATAATAGATGTACATATTATCATATAATTAAAAATAATCAATATATTATATCAATTTAGTATACGGATTATTATATCAAATTTAACAACAACGTTATTGTTATATTTAAAAAAACATATATTTGTAAAGACTTCAACTATATAGGTGTTTCCGCGTAGCGTGCGGGCATTAGCCTATATCTGATAAAACTAACATGTTTCCTTGAACCTCATGTATTTGAAACTCCCATGCATTTTTCCTTTCACCACATTCATTTGAAACTTCCATGACTTTTCAATTTCTTTCTAATAATAATTATAATTGGTTAATAAGGTTAAATTAATATCAAACCTAAAGTGTAATTATATATAAACTAAATTTAAATATTTAAAATAATATCTTTACTTCCACTTATAAAGTTATGCTTTTTAACTTTTAATATATTATACTTAATTTATTAATGTTAATATAGAGTTGGATGTAAACCATTATTGTAACGACCCAAAAATCGAGGGTAAAAATTTTATTTTTAATATAGCTAAAACATTCGTTCCATTTATTTCAAACATTTCAAATCATCATTAAGTAAAATATTTATCAGAGTTTATCCCAAAATCATTCATTGCGAAAATCATAGGTGTGTGCACTGCGATCAATCCGAGCCCTTCTTTTCCCAAACCATGATACATGAAACCATAATCAAAACTGTAAGCACGAAGCTTAGTGAGTTCCCCAGAGCATACCCCACACAATCCACATAACCACAAACCCAAATAACACACACACACTAATACAAACTCACACACATAGCCACCCTAGTGGCGACCGACGGTGGCACATGGCGGCAGCCACCACCTCACGGTGGTGGTGGTTATGTTCTTGGGCCAACACAACACCAAAATCACTCCAACATCAATACAAGCGCACCCGAAAGCCCACAACCACTCGAGATGGTGGCTAATAGTGGCGGAACGGCGGTAATAGGTGGCGGCCACCTCCTCACGGTGGTGGTGGTGAGTTTTCTTCGGTTTCCTGGCCAAGCAAAGATCTATACAACATTAACCCATGAAATAAGTTCACATACACGCAACCACCCTCCCCCATGGTGATTGGTGGCAGCAAAAAGGTGGTAGAAGACGACAATGGGTGGCAGCCACCACCTCATGGTGGTGGCGGTGGATTTTCTGGTCAATATAGCACATCCTACACCACCACTTTTGAAAACAGTCCATACATGTGAATATATATGAGTTCAACCACCTACAAAGCGGCAAAAACACCGTCGGAGCTAAAGGAATCGGTGGCCGAGGCCGATAATGGCAGTAGGGAGGTACACAATGTTCAACCCACAAAAATGAACGAGGAAAAAGGTAGAATGGGCGGCAAGTGTTCTTACCGAGAGTCTTCTATTCGTTCGCGACTCTGGTATCGGAGATTACAGCTTCCTTCGCTGGTCTCATGTCCCTTCCGGCTTCTCATTACATCTCCGGCAACAAGGCTTATGGTGGTGGTGCTCCACAGCGAGGTGGCATGTGGATGGCGGTTGCGACTTCGACATGAGAGGGTGGCGGCCATGGAGGCTGGAGTATAAGGTGGCGGCTCCCAACAATTAGGGTTAGGGTTATGCGACGTAACGAGAGGGAAAAGAAACACCGACTTAATCTCGTGTCCCATACAACTTCTTACGAGATTGACACTTCCAGTCCCTTACACCTATACTATTTTCAAAATAAATCCATAATTTACCATTCGTTCCCTTATCCTCAAAAGTTTATTCAATATAAGTCCAAAGGATACCAAACACCCCCAGACTTCCGAAAAACTTTTCAAATTAAACACATAACTTACACTTTTAACCCCCGAAATCCAAAATTATATCATTTGGCTACCATTATATAAAATAATAATAAAGATTACATCTTGAGGCTTTTAAGTTTATAATTTTTTTTACTCCATTTTAAACGGTGTGATACAATTATCATTTTAAAGATACAATTTTGGAACAATTTGTATAAAATACTTAAATTATTAATTTAAATATAACATTATAGTGGCAACTTAAAAATAAATTTTAGTTTACCTTTTAAACAACCCAAAAAATATTTTGTGAATAGTTAAAAGTGATAAATGCAAAAACTAAACTGTAATTTTAATAATATATTTTATAATCATTAAAAGTTTTCAAATAAGTAGCTTAAAATAACTTACAGTAACAATAGTTAACAACAAAACCATTTTAAGGTGTATATATATTATCATATAATTCAAAATAATCAATATATTATATCAATTTAGTATACGAATTATGATATCAAATTTAACAACAAAACCATTAAGAAACAAAGGCTAGAAGTGTGCCCAATGTCCCTCCAAGCCTTGGAACTCAACCTAGAAACTACCATGACTTGTTTAGACCACAAAACCATTAAGAAACAAAGGCTAGAAGTGAGTTCACGGCCAAGGATGTTCTTGGGCCGTGAACTCCATTTTAAGGTGTCAAAATGCCCTAAAAGCCTTCCTTAAGCCAAGAGACTAGTTTAGACATGTACCATAATGTGTTTAGGACTAGCAAACACCTTTAGAACACCAAGAGTAAGGTGTTCACGGCCTAAGAATTTCTAGGGCCGTGAACTCCAAACATTAGGGCCAAAAGGTGCTATAACCTCTTCTAAAGCCTTGTACACTAGCCTAGTTTAGTTCCTAGTTAAATTAGGGACTTGAAAACACCAAAAACACCCATCCAAGGGAGATTACGGCCGTAATCTCCATGGGATTTGGTCCCAGGGCCATAAACTCCTAAAAGGAGTTATATAATGCCCTAAACTCTTCCATAGACCAAGCCATTAAGTAGAAATGCTTCATAGGGTCTTGTAGAGCATCAAACACAAAATGGTCACATAAGTATGAGCTTACGGCCGTAAAATCATGAGTTTACGACCGTAAACTCATTTGGTAGTGTCATTAGGGCCGTGAACTTCATGGTGGAGTTTTCCTTGAGCCCTACACACAATAGCTTCCCCTACAAACACTTAGATACAATCCTAGAGGCTAATAACACTTGATAAAGGTGTTTAGCATGTCCTAGGGTGTCTTGACTTGTTTATTAGTTGTTTATAGACTAATTTGTTACATATATGTGATATTATATGTTAACTAGGATCATAGAGTGTGTTCAAGACTTCACTTGACACCTAGCAGTCCTACCTCTTCAGTTCATCCGTATCACCCACAACAGGTGAGTTCATACCCCTTAATCAATGTTTTAATTGTTTTTAAATGTTTTATGGGGGGGGATACAAGTAGAATCATGCTAGTTATTATATCAATCACATTTGATTGATAAGCAGCATTCAAATGATTGGCTACTCATTAGCCGTTTTACCAAACAGTTTCCTTCAAATGATTTCCATAAATACTTTATATGATTAAAACTCCTTATTAAACTGTACATTTTACTCTGTATGTTCCATTTCAAACTCATTTACAATTGTGTTTCAAACAAATGTTTATTTATACATAAACTGTTTTATCAAACCCGTGCTTTCAAACCGTTTTATAGATTGACATCAAGTTGATCTTTTCTTAGATAATAATTATGTTGAAAGGTTTTACAAAACTTATTTTATGCTTTTATATTATCAATTGCATGCCTATATATGTATAGTTATATAAGAAATGTTTAAAATACTTAGGAAGGCTATCCACCCTATTTCCTTTTCGCGCTTGAGATGTGGTTTGGTGGGATATCGGGGACCCGTCCGAAGGTTGTTTAAATATCAGTTATATATCTTGTGTACATATATAGTCATAAAGGTTCTTCCAGTTCATCCAAAGCCCTTGGGTAGCAAGGGTATACTTCCATGTTCATACGTACCAGTTATATTACTAGTAAGCTACCATATGGGTAGTTTAGGAAGATACTAGAACAATTACTAGAACGTGATATCATACAATGAGTCAGTTCATTCATGAGTCAATACTTTCTAGATAGAGAGAACATACATTACAGCTAGTACACACAGTACATTACTATACATGCTAGATAGAGAGAGAACACACATTACAACTAGCACACGTAGAACATTACAATACATTACTATACTATTACATAGATATGTTTACATGATTATGCTTACATGAGTACGGTTACATATATACGTTTACATGAGTACACTTACATATACGATAATAGGACAGACGTCACTAAGTGCTATAGCACAGAACAAGTTCAGGATCTAACTATACCAATGAATCGCAACGCATTGTGATAGTTATATCGGGTATACATGATCATATTAATGTGGATGTTCACGGCGTGCAAATATGCATGGGCGTGTAAAGGTCCCAAAATCCCTTTGAAAGGGGAGCATTTAGCTTGGGATCTAGCCATCACATTATACCTTATCCCTTCAATAAGGCAATCAGAGTACAGAAGTAGTCATTTATTACATATGCTACAGTACTTATAGGAATTACCCTAGACTTAAGGTAATTAGTACGGTTGTAGTTCGACACTACACCATAGTACTATTTCATTTTTCCCATTACATTCACTTCGTGAACATTCACACGACGCACGGTAATGTAGAAACTATATTTTTGGTTAATGATAGTCAGATTTGGGAAAATACACACTCTTACAAGAGCCACACACACAAAAACTAGATGCCTTGGTAGAAGGATACGATTAGTAGGAAACATAGGGCTTCCTAGGATCATACAAAACATTTTCATACTTACAGTTCATATACATTTTCAATACTTATAGTTCATACACATACAAATACTTACATACAAATTTAGACACTAAAATACTTATGATCTCACCAGGTTTAAAGCTGATACTCTCTTTCAAAATAACTTGTATCCTCAGGTCAACCATAGACAGGTACCGATGCAAGGTTTAGGGAAGATGGTGCTCGTTCAAGACGCATCTTTCATTTTGATTTATTCGTTAGTGTCTATTATAATTTGACAGAACATACTTGTATTAAAATTATATTATTAATGCAATGGATGATGTTGTTGCTTGTTTACTACTTTTCATTTTTGTGATACTGTATATGGCGTCCTCCGCCCCAGAACATTTCCGCCGTTCTTGGTTTTGGGGTGTGACAGATTGGTATCAGAGCATTGTTTATAGTGAGTTAAGTATATCAACCCATAAAAGATATACTAACTATAAATACATAGGGATTAAAATACTCTGACCAAGAGTTTATACTTTAAATAATAAAATATTTAAGTAAGTATACGTGCCTGCATTCATACTAAAATCAGTGTCGCTAGGAAAGTACAAAAGAATTACGATTGTTGGGCAACACAGGTGGACTTAGAGACATATGGTCAAAACTGGGAAGATATAGCCTGATCACCTATATTATCTGAGGGTTGACTAGCATGTGCCTAAGTGTAGTTGTGTGGTTGCAACAAGTCTAAAATCTTACCAACAATACCACAATGAGAACAGTAGAACATAACATTAAACTTGAAATACTATAGGGGTATTTGGTGTTACTATAAGTACTTTATACTTGAGAACTAAAACGGGATCTTCATTACTAAGTTGATAGTTGCTAAGTGGATACACTGAGGCTATATGTAATTAGGATGTTATAGACTTAGAATCTGTGAAAATTTTGCTTTACCCCTATTCTGTGTGAATTTGGAGTTAAGATCACTTATTCGAAGGCCTATCCTGTTTCAATTACATATAATTGGTATGCACTTCACAAATGGCGATGTAACTAATGAAGATTTTCTAAATAATTATCTAGATAGTTCGTCTAATGATTATTTTCTTACCCCAATTCTCGCGTAGATAACATGGCTGGACTCCATCCCCACGACAACCAGTATCTTCCGAACGAAGTCATTGCTGGTTGGTTTGGAGAAGAACCAGAGAATGATCACCTTATCCCTGTGAATGATCACCATGATGAAGACCTTTCGGACGGTGCTAACTTCAAACCCGAGGTTGAGAACCTACCCCAGGCAGCTCCCATTCCAATTCCTAACCCTCGTCCGGCTTTTCAAGGCCCGATGTTGAGTGGGTGGAATGCTTGGAAACATGGAGCCAAGGACAAAACCAGCCCATGCCATTTAATGGTGACCGAAGCTTCTATGACTTGAGTAATGGGGGCTCAGCAGACAGAATCTTGCCAATCTTGGTCCGCAGAGTGGCCCGAAATGAGATTCAGGGCAGGACAGTCCTACATCAGATTACAGAAGTTGTCGCCGATGCGAGAATGCATACCCTCCGCACCATTCGTCTAGAAAATGCTCGTGAGAGATCTGAGAGAAACCATGAAACCCTGCTGCAAGCACTGGATGAATCACGAGCCCAAGTCATAGAGCTCCGAGTACGCCAGAGGGTGTACGAAAGACACCTACTTGATGTAGAACGTCAACTGGCTGAACTAAGAGTTCACCAGAGGGATGACCGTCGCCAGTAGTAGATGTTGTACTTTATTTTTCCTTGTTAAAAGGAATCGTTTTTTTCTGTCTTTGCCCGATGTGGCATTTTCTATGAAACTATCTTGTACTGTAAGTACTTTTGGTTAGGTCTTTATGCTGTCAAGAACTATCTTCTCTGGATATGATGTAAGACCTTTTGCAAGGTCATTTTCCTGAATATTACGCCCTTAATATCAAATATATCGACAGTCGGCTAACTCCTGTGTCGTTCTTTATTCAAGTACTCTTATCGTACTTTCATTAGAGTCTATCTGAAACATGCTTTAGTCAATTCATTGGACTATAGTAATTTAGCTCCAGAGACATTTCCAAGTCTCTTTCAGTGGTTGGATCATGTTATTCACCAACCAACGATACCTCGGCTTGAACGAAAAACGTCATGAGATCATTCTACGAACTCACTTCCACCCAGTACTAGGACTGCATCATAGGGATGTAGGTCAAACCTTCGCGAACATATTTCCATTCCGTGTTAGGACTGCATCATAGAGATGTAGGTCAAACTTTCGAGAACATACTTCTACTCTTTACTTGAACGATCGAAGTACATCTAGGATCAACCAAAATCGCTCACAAAATCCTTACCTTCCGTGTTACAGAACCATGTCGTCATCCAGCTGAGCAACGAAACCCCTGCCTTTCCTATGGACGCCGCTACCTTTCAAACCACAATTACAACTGTCGTGATGGCTGCCGTGACAGCTGTCCTTGCGCATCGTAGCGCTATTAGCGCAGGTAATGCTGATGTTGGGGTTGAAGATTCCGATCGTAGTATCAATCCAGGAAGTCATCAAACAGTAACAGTGATAGGCTCGTAAAGCCGAAAAACAATGAACAAGAAACGAAAGCGTCAAGCCCAGAAAGAACACAAGAAATCCCAAAGGCTGGTCATGCAACAACACCAAGTGGAAACCCCTGCCATCCCCGTACCGAGCAGACCATACGAGGGAAAACTCCCGAAGTGTGATAAGTGTAGTTTCCATCATCATGGGGCTTGCCATGAGATGCAAGGTTGCAATTGCCTAAAAATAGGGCACCATGCTCGTAGCTGTGGAGCACCGGCACGACCCATCACTCAAGCCCTTGACATCAGAGTCAACCAGGCTTATGATGGTGGTGTTAAAACTAAGACCCTATGAAAGGAAAATTTCAAAGTGGATGAACAAGGAGAACACTCGTATCCACATCACTCTAGCTCGACACATCACTCCCGCCACCAATGCAAGTACTAGCCAATCATGCCACCAATGCGGTGAGATAGGGCACTTCAAGAAGGATTGCCCTATAGCAAAGAACTTTGACGCAGATGGGAAGATTCTCAGGATCACAGCTGCAGGAGAACCTGCTCCGGAACCACGTTAATGTAACTTAGGCGTGTTGTTGTAACAGACTTATAAACTATCCAGAACTAGTGCAATTAGAGTCTTATCTTTTGTGGGATCCTATCGGTATAAGGATGCTCGTGCTGCGTATACTTGTCTTTTGTAGTATACCTTATTCGTAGTAATAGTCTTGTAGTAAATTTAAAGTATTGTAACTTTGTTGATGGTTGCACGGTTGTGTTTTGTCTGTAAACGTCTTATGTTCAAATCTAATGTCTTTAAGTTTCAGTATGATTCCGACATTATCATACGACTTGATTCAATTTGATCCTCACAAAAACAACTTCATACGTACATCTCTTTATCAGTAAACGTCTTTTTAGCGAAACCGTCATTTCAGAACACTGAAGTACTCATGCCTGGAGTACCCCATAGTTCTTTTCTTTTCCGAAGAAATCCCCGAAGTACCACTCGTGCAGTACGTCAAGTTTAATCCAAGGATTCATACGGTTGATCTATCACTGAGGAATGTATACATAAGGGTAATATATAATGAAGGTTCTACAGGTTTAGAATTGATGATTCCACTTTAACTTCTTTTTCCTCGATGGGATGTGAGCTTAAAGAAGAATCAGTTATTCGACTACCTTTTCAATCTTAATTATATACGACTCGTATACACGAGATTGTGATTGTGAAACCATGTATGAATTCTAATATGAAATTCAGGATGGAGAACTGCCCAAGCTTACGAGTAATCGCATCATCATGTGAACAAACTTAGAACTCAGTACAACTTCTGTAAACAGATCGCCCTTCAGTCTAAACACCTACGGAGATACAAGAACAGCCCGGACAACTTAGCGAACTACACATAAATAGAATTAGAAGAATAGGCTTCTCACCCTGGAGAACTCCGGTCTTATTCTTCCAGAGATCGACGGATTGCATCGTATGTTCCTCGGCTATCGAGGACTCCGTCCAGACTTTCCATTAGAAATCTTTGTCTCTGCCCCACATAGATGTATCGGTTGAGCAAGCGCAAGGAAAGGATTTCTTTCAGAAATGGACCTGGGATCCGAATATCACCAGATTGAGTGTTAGGAAAGGATTTCCGAGAGACTACCTTTCGAGCTCGATGCGGAAACTTCAAGTCTGTAGTGATACCCCTCGGATAGGACCAATACGCCCGAAGCATTCATGAGTCTAATGAATAGGGTCCGTCTTTCTTACTTGAATCAGTTCGTCATTTCTCCATGTAATGACTTACTTATCTTCCCTCGTAGTAAGAAGGAACCCGTGGAAACATTACCCTCGGAGGAACTTTCGCGAAGTTCTCTAAGCACGAGTTTTGAAATTGAAGAGTCAGATTCCTAAGACACACTATTAGTGATGTGGAAATTCTTGAGTACTCTGTCAAGTTATCAAAACCGTTGAGAATTTGTCGACACCAGAGCCGCCGACAGACATTCGCCAAATTCTAGGTCTTACAGACCTACTATCATAGTTCATTCAGAACTCCTCGCAAATTACAGAAACCCTTTCGACTTTCACCCAGCAAAGAGTGGCCCTTGACTGGGAAGTTTAGCAAGAAAAAGAAACCTTGGAGATTCCAAGTGAGAGACCAAATTCTTTAGGAAGTCTCACTCTGGGAATGGCTTAATACGCTTCACATCGCGCGAAAAGCTTAATCCAAGATAGTCAGGACCTCCGAGATTCTTACCAGAATCGGTCCTGTACCTCGCACAAACTAGACCTACTCCGAGAACTCAATAACGTACATTTTACCCTTCACATCTCGATTTTGAAACCGTACCTTCCCATTAGGACTCTTGTAAGTCCACTCATCGAGATCCTCGCCTTCGTATTAGAACCGTAGTGACCCTCGACCGAGAGTTCAAGCGGACGAAGCAACACAGTCGCCCGTTAGTGAAGGTTCGTTGGGATACCAACCGAGGACCTGATTTCACTTAGGAGCGTGAGAACCAATCGATTAGGAAGTTTCCACCTCACGACTCGATCATTCATACCTACTTCCTTACCTAAATTCTAATTTCGGGACGAAATTCCCTTTAACAGGGGGATGATGTGACAACCCGAAATTTCAATTATGTACAAACCATATCAAGTCAGCAGAAAATTAGAACAGTTACAAAGAATTTCTAGACTTTAGGGTATAAGTTTGAGTATTCCAGGATTTACACTTAAGGAGATATCAGGAGAGTGGATGCACTAGGGTTTTGTGCAACACTGTTATTCCAAAACTCTATGATATTAGAGTTCATTTTGGGAATAAAATATTTTCTGCCAAAAATCCCAGGACTATATATAGAATTCTGAACCATATTTAATCATTAGTTACATTTCCAACTAGAGAAAAGCCGAATTCACTCTCAAGGATCTTCGGACTTTCGTTCCAAAAAGTGAGTACTTCTATCTAGTGTTGTTTTAAAGCTTCTTATATGCTTACTACACTAGAAATCATAGGAAAACACTAAGAACTGAGAGTTTACTGCCCAAGAACACCTTGGGGAGTAAACTCTTTTATAAGGGCCAAAGTGTGCCGAATGTCCCTCCAAGCCTTGGAACTCAACCTAGAAACTACCATGACATGTTTAGACCACAAAACCATTAAGAAACAAAGGCTAGAAGTGAGTTCACGGCCAAGGATGTTCTAGGGCCGTGAACTCCATTTTAAGGTGTCAAAATGCCCTAAAAGCCTTCCTTAAGCCAAGAGGCTAGTTTAGACAGGTACCATAATGTGTTTAGGACTAGCAAACACCTTTAGAACACTAAGAGTAAGGTGTTCACGGCCCAAGAAGTTCTAGGGCCGTGAACTCCAAACATTAGGGCCAAAAGGTGCTATCACCTCTTCTAAAGCCTTGTACACTAGCCTAGTTTAGTTCCTAGTTAAATTAGGGACTTGAAAACACCAAAAACACCCATACAAGGGAGATTAGGGCCGTAATCTCCATGGTATTTGGTCCCAGGGCCGTAAAATCCTAAAAGGAGTTATGTAATGCCCTAAACTCTTCCATAAACCAAGCCATTAAGTAGAAATGCTTCCTAGGGTCTTGTAGAGCATCAAACACAAAATGGTCACATAAGTATGAGCTTACGTCCGTCAACTCATGAGTTTACGACCATAAAGTCATTTGGTAGTGTCATTAGGGCCGTGAACTTCATGGTGGAGTTTTCCTTGAGCCCTACACACATTAGCTTCCCCTACAAACACTTAGATAGAATCCTAGAGGCTGATAACACTTGATAAAGGTGTTTAGCATGTCCTAGGGTGTCTTGGCTTGTTTATTAGTTGTTCATAGACTAATTTGTTACATATATGCGATATTATATGTTAACTAGGATCAGAGAGTGTGTTCAAGACTTCACTTGACACCTAGCAGTCCTACCTCTTCAGTTCATCCGTATTACCCACAACAGATGAGTTCATACCCCTTAATCAATGTTTTAATTGTTTTTAAATGTTTTATGGGGGGGTAACAAGTAGAATCATGCTAGTTATTATATCAATCACATGTGATTGATAACCAGCATTCAAATGATTGGCTACTCATTAGCCGTTTTACCAAATAGTTTCCTTCAAATGATTTCCATAAATACTTTATATGTTTAAAACTCCTTATTAAACTGTACATTTTACTCTGTATGTTCCATTTCAAACTCATTTACAATTGTGTTTCAAACAAATGTTTATTTATACTTAAACTGTTTTATCAAACCCATGCTTTCAAACCGTTTTATAGATTGACATCAAGTTGATCTTTTCTTAGATAATAATTATGTTGAAAGGTTTTACAAAACTTATTTTATGCTTTTATATTATCAATTGCATGCCTATATATGTATAGTTATATAAGAAATGTTTAAAAGACTTAGGAAGGCTATCCACCCTATTTCCTTTTCGCGCTTGAGATGTGGTCTGGTGGGATATCGGGTACCCATCCGAAGGTCGTTTAAATGTTAGTTATATATCATGTGTACATATATAGTCATAAAGGTTCTTCCAGTTCATCCAATTCCCTTGGGTAGCAAGGGTATACTTCCATGTTCATACGTACCAGTTATATTACTAGTAAGCTACCATATGGGTAGTTTAGGAAGATACTAGAACAATTACTAGAACGCGATATCATACAATGAGTCAGTTCATTCATGAGTCAATACATGCTAGATAGAGAGAACATACATTACAGCTAGTACACACAGTACATTACTATACATGCTAGATAGAGAGAGAACACACATTACAGCTAGCACACGTAGAACATTACACTAAATTATTATACTATTACATAGATATGTTTACATGATTACGCTTACATGAGTATGGTTGCATATATACGTTTACATGAGTACACTTACATATACGATAATAGGACAGACGTCACTAGGTGCTATAGCACAGAACAAGTTCAGGATCTAACTATACCGATGAATCGCAACGCATTGTGATAGTTATATCGGGTATACATGATCATAGTAATGTGGATGTTCACGGCGTGCAAATATGCATGGGCGTGTAAAGGTCCCAAAATCCCTTTGAAAGGGGAGCGTTTAGCCTGGGCTCTAGCCATCACATTATACCTTATCCTTCAAAAAAGGCAATAAGAGTACAAAAGTAGTCATTTATTACAAATGCTACAGTACTTATAGGAATTACCATAGACTTAAGGTAATTAGTATGGTTGTAGTTCGACACTACACCATAGTACTATTTCATTTTTCCCATTACATTCACTTCGTGAACATTCACACGATGCACGGTAATGTAGAAACTATATTGTAGCACCCGGTTACTGGTACGTAAATGTTATTTGAGTATTTCCTTTCTTTTAGCCTTGGACTCGGCGAGTCATAGGTCCGACTCGCCGAGTGGATGCGGGACCCGGGACACGTTTAAGTTGGTGACTCGGCGAGTCCATATCCTGGACTCGGCGAGTCACAGCTGTTGGATGAAACCCTAAGTTTCAGGGGTTTGCACCCTATTTAAAGGACTTATCAGCCCCAAGTCGGCCCCCATTGACCCTTAAAGCTCTGTATCTCTCGTTCTAAGCTATTCCCTAAGAGTTTGAGGTTAGTGTGTGTGTTTTTGAAGGCTTTGGAAGAGGAAGGAGGTAGATCCAGAAGAAGGGGAGCCATCCAAGCGTTATTTGAATTCTTCCAGCAGTTCCTTTGAGGTATAACCCGTTTCCCCCTTGATTCTATGCTTAAAACTTCATTTGGGTCCTTCTTGATCAAATCCCTAAGCTTGTATGTGCCTTGTATGTTGTAATAAGGCGTTTGGCCTTTGGATCTAGGCAAGATTGAGCTCCAGGGGCTCAGATCTGTTAGCTTTTTGGCCCCATGTTGCTTATTAGCCCTAGATCTACCCTTTTGAGACATTTTGAGCCCTAAAATCCATATTGGTGAATATCCACACGTAAAGTTGGAAACTTTACGTGTGATTCGTGCCCTAGAAGTCCAGATCTATGAATGGCATGGACTGGAATCGAGCAAATCCGTGTATTCAGTAGGTGCATGGCAACGACTCAGCGAGTCGTTCATATGACTCGGCGAGTCTATTCGCGAGTCTCCGAGTTTGTCCCCTTTTTCGTAGTATCGAGTGAGCAGTGAGTCACGGGGTGTGACTCAGTGAGTCGGAAGCTTAACTCATCTATGTAGGTACTCGGCGAGTCAATGCCCTGACTCGGCAAGTTCAAGGCAATCTCCTTAGATCAAGAACAGACTCGACGAGTTGTTCATACAACTCGGCGAGTCTTCGCATAAGTGTTCATCGGATGAAGATGAACTCGACGAGTTGTTCATACAACTCGGCGAGTAGGATGAAGGACTTGAATATTGGTTAAGAAGGTGAACCCGTCGAGTCGTCGCCTAACTCGACGAGTAGGATCAGGATTCAGGGCAGTCGTTTGCGTAGGGACTCGGCGAGTTGGAAAGCCAACTCGGCGAGTCGAGGTCAACTGAAAAGTTGACTCTGACTTTGACTTAGGGCAAGGTCAGGGGTAAAATGGTCATTTTACCCAAAGGTCAGTGAGCAGTGTTTGATTGAGTTTATTGTGGGAATTGCAGCCGCAGGGTTTCCGGAGCAGCAGCAGCAGTAATAGGTGATCAATTCCCACACAGTCCAGTAGCTATTTCGAGGTGAGTTTCCTTTCCAGTAGGAACGGGTCCAAGGCACCAAGGCCGACCCGTGTAGACGAGATGTTAGTACTAGAGTGTGGGCCGAGCCCGTATCTCTGGGTTTAGTCAAGTATGATATATGTGTTAATATGATAGAATTGCTAATACTTGTTGTCTGCATGATACTTGTATGTTATGAGTTGGCGGTTGAGTGTGGGCAGGGCCCGTATCTCTCCGAGGTTGGAGTGTGGGCTAGGCCCGTATCTCCCAGATAGCGAAGTGTGGGCAGGGCCCGTATCTTCACAAGTGTGGGCGAGGCCCGTATCTCCCGGCTAGCGAAGTGTGGGCAGGGCCCGTATCTTCCCGAGTGTGGGCAAGGCCCGTAACTCCTAACTGAACAATGGTTGTTATATGTTGCATGGTATGTGGTATTATGGGGGAACTCACTAAGCTTTGTGCTTACAGTTTTCAGTTTTGGTTTTAGGTACCTCCTCAGCTAGGGGAAAGGAGTCGGCACGGTAGCGACACGTCACACACACACTCTCCGGTTTCCGCATTTACGAGCTTCACTGGGATTTGTACTCTGATATTTTGATCGAATGTATGAATTGGCTTTTAGACATGGTTCACTTGTGTGATAACTTGATCAGACAATGTTTTAGCTTTTAATATTTTCTAAAAGTAATGTTTTTAAAACGAAATTTTTGGTCATGAAAATTGGGTCGTTACAAGTTGGTATCAGAGCCCTGGTTTGAGGGATTCGGACACACCTTTGGGAGTGTCTGAACTCAAATCGAGGGATTAAAAGATTTTCTGAAAGAAAATGTTTTCTAAAATTTAGAAAAGAGTTTTGAGAAAGAACGAAGTGTGTGATGTGCGCGACCGGCCGAGCTCCAGTAAGTATCCCAAAGTACCCATACAAGTTTATGTTATCTTTATAAGCTTTTGTAGAACAGCATGCTAGAATAGGACTAAGGATCTAGGAGTGATGCCTTATGTGCCTGCTTTATGTGTTCCAGTTGTATGAGAACTTGCATGCTAATTGTTGAATAAACAGTAAGTAGGATAGCCTGCTTAGGTTATGCCTGGTAGTATGAGTTAGTACTTTATGCTAGCTCAGTTCCTGAAAGTAGATAGAGTTAATTGAGATTGTTACCCTTATCTGAATGCTGCTTGCTTCGTGCTTCGTGGGACTCTGAATAATGGGAGTTAGCCATTAGGCGAATGCGTCACGTCACGTGTGACCAGGGTTGAATAATCTTACAGTGCCGGATTTGATCCTACTGCGCAGCTCTTGTTTGAGTCCAACCGTCATAGGGACGATTCGGATACTCGAAGGATTATTTGAGCCTCGTCACATGTGATGGTATTCGGGTAATGGCTAACTGGCATTACAAGGAGGCCTGTAGCAGCTGAGGACTAGTTAGAGTGAAACTAGAGATTTCCCTAGGGCAAGCCTAGGATGAGTACAGCAGTGATCAGCAGTAGTGAAAGGGATCTGGTGGAGTCGAGGCAATCCTTGAAGAAGGTACGGATAGATGTGGAAGGTAGTATGGGCCCGTACTACTGAAAGCAGAGGATCCGTACCCGAACCAAGGATGTCCAAGATAAGACCAGGGAACTTGTAAGTAGATGTGATCCCTCAGGGAGTATCAGTATCACTAATGATTGTTGTGATGTATTGCAGAATGGTGGTGCTTCGATCGAGGCCGGTAGATGGCGGTTCAGGAGAGGGGTCAGGTTCGGGATCAGGTTCCGAGCCAATTGATGAGGGGCTACGCGAGTTCATCGCGTCAGAGATCACCAGGGGTATCCTTGAGTCGACTCCCATTATCTTTGGGTCGATCAAGGAAGGGATCATGGAGTTGATGGAGGATCGCCTTCGGGCATTCAGGAGTGATATGGCATCTAGCCAGTCAGGATCCCGCACGCTGTCCTTCAAGGACTTCAGGGGCAGCGGTGCACCGGATTTCCATGGGGTGAAAGACCCCATTGTTGCCAGGCGATGGATTGCAGACATCGAGTCTGCCCAGTTGACTAGCTTCTGCCCCGAGGGGTCGAAGGTGAGGTATGCAGCAGGATGTTTACGGGACCGAGCCCGGGATTGGTGGGAGTCAGTGGGTGACTCGTTGGGAGCCTCAGCTATCGAGGCTATGACCTGGTCGGACTTTGTGACCAGGTTCAGGGCAGAGTTCGCGCCGACGGTCGAGCTTCAGCAGCTGGCCAGCGAGTTTCTTGACATGAGGCAGACGACGGAGACTGTGGCGGAGATCACCGCCAAGTTCCGGGAGAGGGCTTTGTTGGTGCCCCAATATGCCAGTGACGAGGACATGAGGAGGACTCGTTACCATGATATGCTACGAGCTGACATCCGGGAGCATGTTAGCTTTTCGGCTTGCCCTACCCTGGACTCCATGATTGCCAGGGCGAGGGAGAGAGAGATAGATTTGGAGCACATCCGGAAACGGAAGCTAGAGGAGGGTCAGGTAGGAGGGGCTTCGGGGAAGAAGCCCAAGGGATCAGATGGTAGGCCGAAAGGCCAGTCAGGACCGAGCCGCTGCGGGAAATGCGGCAGGACGCATGTGGGGGCATGTAGGATGGGTTCAGTAGGCTGCTACAGGTGCGGCAAGGCTGGACACTTTAGCAGGGATTGTACTGCTCCAGTTTCAGCTATTCAGACATCAGAGTTGCTGTGTTTTCACTGCAACCAGAGGGGCCACAAGAAGGCCAATTGCCCCCAGTTGACAGTTTCAGCGCCAGTGAAGGCGCCAGCTCCAGCGACCCTGCGGATCACGGATGGTCGGCAGGGCAAGGCAGAGGCTCCAGTGGTGAGGAGCCGGGCATTTCAGCTGACTACCGAGGAGGCACGCGCCGCACCCGATGTGGTGACGGGTATGATTCTTTCCCTCTATCTTATTTTTATGATGTTATGTTATTGATATGTGCTCTGTATGTATTAGGATCGTTCCATGTGAACGGCCTCCCAGTCCAGGTGTTATTCGATTCGGGTGCATCCCGATCATTCGTTTCCCTTGCGCTTAGCAGGAAGTTTCATGAGTCATCGGGCGAGTTAGATTGCCCTTTGGAGGTGGAGATTGCTGACGATCGATCGGTGCGAGCATCGACGGTATTTCGAGATTGCGTGTTGCGTTTGTTTGAGGAGCGCTATTTGGTAGATTTGGTTCCCATTCCGTTGCGTGGGAACAAGGTGATTATAGGCATGGATTGGTTGAGCCCTAATGGGGCGGTGATAGATTGCGCGCAGCAGCTAGTGCGGGTCAGGACCCCAAGCGGGGGAGAGTTAGTAATTCATGGGGAGAGACCCCAGTATGGACCCGCCGTATGTTCAGCAGCGAGGGCTAGGCGCTACCTTCAGCAGGGATGCGTAGGTTACGTCGCGTATGTGATGGATACCCGGGAGACGGGTAAGGCGACAGTGAGCGAGGTTCCGGTGGTCCGAGACTTTGCAGACGTCTTCCCAGAGGAGCTTCCTGGGATACCTCCGGAGCGACAGGTGGAGTTCAGGATCGACCTTGTTCCTGGTGCGGCTCTGATAGCCAAGGCACCGTATCGGTTGGCTCCTCCCGAGATGCAGGAGTTGTCTACGCAGCTGCAGGAGCTGCTAGACAAGGGGTTCATTCGTCCGAGTAGTTCCCCATGGGGAGCCCCGATTCTGTTTGTGAAGAAGAAGGACGGGTCGCATCGGATGTGTATAGATTATCGGGAGCTGAACAAGGTGACGGTGAAGAACCGTTACCCGCTTCCGAGGATTGATGACCTCTTTGACCAGCTTCAGGGCGCATCTTGGTTCTCCAAGATTGATTTGCGTTCGGGTTATCATCAGATGAGGGTCAGGGAGGAGGATATGCAGAAGACCGCGTTTTGGACGCGCTATGGCCATTATGAGTTCGTGGTGATGCCGTTTGGGCTCACCAATGCTCCTGCCGCGTTCATGGACCTCATGAACCGCGTATGCAGACCGATGCTGGACCGGTCTGTGATAGTCTTTATCGATGATATCTTGGTTTATTCCAAGACCCGGGAGGAACATGAGGAGCATCTGAGAGAGGTGTTAGAGACCCTGAGGAGGGAGAGCTTGTATGCCAAGTTCTCCAAGTGTGAGTTTTGGTTGCGCGAGGTGCAATTTCTGGGACACCTCGTCAACCAGAACGGGATTCTGGTCGATCCGGCCAAGGTCGAGGCCGTGATGAGATGGGAGGTTCCGAAGTCTCCATCTGAGATTCGGAGTTTCCTGGGATTGGCAGGCTACTATCGGAGATTTATCCAGGATTTCTCCAAGATAGCCGTGCCCCTGACGCGGCTGACGAAGAAAGCCGTGGTCTTTCGGTGGGGGCCCGAGCAGCAGGCTGCATTTGAGACACTGAGGCAGAGATTGTGCGAGGCGCCGATCCTAGCCCTGCCAGAGGGCGTGGAGGATTTTGTAGTTTATTGTGATGCGTCCATTTTTGGGTTGGGCGCGGTGCTGATGTAGAGGGGGCATGTCATTGCCTACGCTTCGAGGCAGCTCAAGCCTCACGAGGCGAACTACCCGACGCACGATTTGGAGTTGGGGCGGTGGTCTTTGCCCTCAAGATTTGGCGGCATTACCTCTACGGGGTTCGATGTACCATCTACATGGACCACAAGAGTTTGAGGTACCTCATGGATCAGCCGAATCTGAACATGAGGCAGCGTCGGTGGTTGGATGTGGTAAAGGATTATGATTGCGAGATCCTTTACCACCCGGGGAAGGCCAATGTGGTGGCCGATGCGCTTAGCCGCAAGGCGGCGCCGATCAGGAATGTCTGCTTGAGGATGACCGTGGTGAATCCCCTGTTGGAGCATATTCGGGAGGCTCAACAGGAGGCTATCAAGGAGGAGCATCGGAAGAGCGAGCGTGTGGTAGGTTAGGTTTCCTCCTTTGATTATGATAGCCGGGGGCTTTTAAAACTACACCGTAGGGTGTGGGTGCCGCATCACAGAGGCGTGCGCCATATTTTGATGGAGGAGGCGCACAAATCCCGATTCTCTATTCATCCCGGGGCAACGAAGATGTATAGGGATCTTCGTCTAGACTATTGGTGGCCCTGCATGAAGCGGGATGTGGCATGGTATGTCGAGCGATGTTTGACCTGCAGGAAGGTCAAGGCCGAACATCAGAGACCGCATGGAAAGATGCAGCCGCTGGATGTTCCACTGTGGAAATGGGAAGATATCACGATGGATTTTATCACGAAGCTTCCCAGGACCACACGTGGAGTGGATTCGATTTGGGTCATCGTGGATAGATTGACCAAGAGTGCTCACTTTATTCCGATTCAGGAGAGCATATCGGCCGAGAACTTGGCCGACATCTATATCAGGGAGATTGTGGCACGGCATGGGGTGCCAGTATCGGTGATCTCGGACAGGGATGTACGTTTTACTTCCCGATTTTGGAAGAGATTCCATGACGAGTTGGGCACTCGTCTGCATCTTAGCACTGCCTTTCACCCGCAGACGGATGGGCAGAGCGAGCGGACCATCCAGACTCTGGAGGATATGCTGCGGGCGTGCGTGCTAGATTTCGGTGGTAGCTGGGATACCTATCTTCCCCTGGCCGAGTTCTCCTACAACAACAACTATCACGCGAGTATCGACCGCCCTCCCTTTGAGATGTTGTACGGACGGAGGTGTAGGACCCCGATATGCTGGGGTGAGGTTGGCCAGAGAGTCATGGGGAGCACCGAAGTGGTGCTCAAGACGACTGAGAGGATCCAGCAGGTCCGGAGCAGGCTTCAGACTGCTCAGAGTCGGCAGAAAAGTTATGCTGACAAGCGTCGATCCGACTTGGAGTTTCGAGTTGGGGATATGGTTCTCCTGAAGGTGTCGCCTTGGAAAGGCGTCATCCGATTCAGGAAGCGGGGCAAGTTGGGCCCGCGATTCATTGGACCGTTCAGGGTCGTAGCCCGGGTGGGCAGGGTAGCGTATAGGTTGGATCTGCCAACCGAGCTCAGCCAGATCCACAACACTTTCCATGTCTCTCAGTTGCGAAAGTGCCTAGTGGACGATTCTGCGGTAGTACCCTTGGAGGATATTCAGGTTGATGACAGCCTGAATTACATTGAGCGCCCCGTCGCAATCCTCGACAGGAAGTCGAAGGATTTGAGGAACAAGAAGGTGGAGCTAGTGAAGGTGCAATGGCAGCACCGCAAGGGTTCAGAATGGACTTGGGAGCCGGTGGACGAGATGATGGAGCATTATCCCGAGCTGTTTCAGGATCGAGCAGCAGACTTCGAGGACGAAGTCTAAAATAAGTGGGGGAGATTTGTAGCACCCGGTTCCTGGTACGTAAATGTTATTTGAGTATTTCCTTTCTTTTAGCCTTGGACTCGGCGAGTCATAGGTCCGACTCGCCGAGTGGATGCGGGACCCGGGACACATTTAAGTTGGTGACTCGGCGAGTCCATATCCTGGACTCGGCGAGTCACAGCTGTTGGATGAAACCCTAAGTTTCAGGGGTTTGCACCCTATTTAAAGGACTTATCAGCCCCAAGTCGGCCCCCATTGACCCTTAAAGCCCTGTATCTCTCGTTCTAAGCTATTCCCTAAGAGTTTGAGGTTAGTGTGTGTGTTTTTGAAGGCTTTGGAAGAGGAAGGAGGTAGATCCAGAAGAAGGGGAGCCATCCAAGCGTTATTTGAGTTCTTCCAGCAGTTCCTTTGAGGTATAACCCGTTTCCCCCTTGATTCTATGCTTAAAACTTCATTTGGGTCCTTCTTGATCAAATCCCCAAGCTTGTATGTGCCTTGTATGTTGTAATAAGGCGTTTGGCCTTTGGATCTAGGCAAGATTGAGCTCCAGGGGCTCAGATCTGTTAGCTTTGTGGCCCCATGTTGCTTATTAGCCCTAGATCTACCCTTTTGATACATTTTGAGCCCTAAAATCCATATTAGTGAATATCCACACGTAATGTTGGAAACTTTACGTGTGATTCGTGCCCTAGAAGTCCAGATCTATGAATGACATGGACTGGAATCGAGCAAATCCATGTATTCAGTAGGTGCATGGCAACGACTCGGCGAGTCGTTCATATGACTCGGCGAGTCTATTCGCGAGTCTCCGAGTTTGTCCCCTTTTTCGTAGTATCGAGTGAGCAGTGAGTCACGGGGTGTGACTCGGTGAGTTGGAAGCTTAACTCATCTATGGAGGTACTCGGCGAGTCAATGCCCTGACTCGGCGAGTTCAAGGCAATCTCCTTAGATCAAGAACAGACTCGACGAGTTGTTCATACAACTCGGCAAGTCTTCGCATAAGTGTTCATCGGATGAAGATGAACTCGGCGAGTTGTTCATACAACTCGACGAGTAGGATGAAGGACTTGAATATTGGTTAAGAAGGTGAACCCGTCGAGTCGTCGCCTAACTCGACGAGTAGGATCAGGATTCAGGGCAGTCGTTTGCGTAGGGACTTGGCGAGTTGGAAAGCCAACTCGGCGAGTCGAGGTCAACTGAAAAGTTGACTCTGACTTTGACTTAGGGCAAGGTCAGGGGTAAAATGGTCATTTTACCCAAAGGTCAGTGAGCAGTGTTTGATTGAGTTTATTGTGGGAATTGCAGCCGGAGGGTTTCCGGAGCAGCAGCAGCAATAGTAGGTGATCAATTCCCACACAGACCAGCAGCTATTTCGAGGTGAGTTTCCTTTCCAGTAGGAACGGGTCCAAGGCACCAAGGCCGACCCGTGTAGACGAGATGTTAGTACTAGAGTGTGGGCCGAGCCCGTATCTCTGGGTTTAGTCAAGTATGATATATGTGTTAATATGATAGAATTGCTAATACTTGTTGTCTGCGTGATACTTGTATGTTATGAGTTGGCGGTTGAGTGTGGGCAGGGCCCGTATCTCTCCGAGGTTGGAGTGTGGGCTAGGCCCGTATCTCCCAGATAGCGAAGTGTGGGCACGGCCCGTATCTTCACAAGTGTGGGCGAGGCCCGTATCTCCCGGCTAGCGAAGTGTGGGCAGGGCCCGTATCTTCCCGAGTGTGGGCAAGGCCCGTAACTCCTAGCTGAACAATGGTTGTTATATGTTGCATGGTATGTGGTATTATGGGGGAACTCACTAAGCTTTGTGCTTACAGTTTTCAGTTTTGGTTTCAGGTACCTCCTCAGCTAGGGGAAAGGAGCCGGCGCGGTAGCAATACGTCACACACACACTCTCCGGTTTCTGCATTTACGAGCTTCACTGGGATTTATACTCTGATATTTTGATCGAATGTATGAATTGGCTTTTAGACATGGTTCACTTGTGTGATAACTTGATCAGACAATGTTTTAGCTTTTAATATTTTCTAAAAGTAATGTTTTTAAAACGAAATTTTTGGTCATGAAAATTGGGTCGTTACATATATTTTTGGTTAATGATAGTCAGATTTGGGAAAATACACACTCTTACAAGAGCCACACACACAGACACTAGATGCCTTGGTAGAGGATACGATTAGTAGGAAACATAGGGCTTCCTAGGATCATACAAAACATTTTCATACTTACAATTCATATACATTCTCAATACTTACAGTTCATACACATACAAATACTTACATACAAATTTAGACACTAAAATACTTATGATCTCACCAGCTTTAAAGCTGATACTCTCTTTCAAAATAATTTGTATCCTCAGGTCAACCATAGACAGGTACCGATGCAAGGTTTAGGGAAGATGGTGCTCGTTCAAAACGCATCTTTCATTTTGATTTATTCTTTAGTGTCTATTATAATTTGACAGAACATACTTGTATTAAAATTATATTATTAATGCAATGGATGATGTTGTTGCTTGTTTACTACTTTTCACTGTTGTGATACTATACATGACGTCCTCCGCCCCAGAACATTTCCGTCGTTCTTAATTTTGGGGTGTGACAAATATGCATTAATTACTTTCTTAAAATAACTAAAATGATTGGTCCAGAATCAATCATACATGCACACAATAGATAATGAAAACAAAATAACCTAACTATATATATATATATATATATATATATATATATATATATATATATATATATATAAGAGGAATATTGAAATAACACTTGGAAAACGAAAACTATAAAAATGAACATTTAAAAGAGATTGAAAAGGTAACTTTAAAATATAATAAGTGGTCAAAAGACAAAACTGCAAAAATGGTCCTTGTGGTTGGCAATTTTATGTGTTTTTGGTCCAAAACGAAATGTTGGTGCACCACTGGTCCAAAATTAGAATTTTCTATTGTTTTTGGTCCTTTTCCACTTAAAAAGACCATTATACCCTTATAATTTGTTTTTCCATTTTTTATTATCTATTTCTTTTCAAAAAAAACCCACCACCATCCTCTCTCTCTCTCTCTCTCTCTAACTAAATCTTTATATGGATTCTTTAACTTCGTCTTCTTAAACACACACACACACACAAAATACAAAAAATTATGAAGATCATTGTCCAATGGAGAAAAAGAAATACGACTGGGAACAACCCCAAGGTCGATCAATGGTCTAGTGGTCGAATTCGCAAGTACGACCGAGCAACACAAGAGGCCGTCGCCTCTTATCGTTCACCGGAAAGAGAAATCGCCGCCTCTTGGTGTTTTACTCATCCGGAGTGGAGGATGAAGCGAGGGCAGCAATGGCTACTTGAGAAGCTCTTGTGCTCTTCTATCTTGGAAGAAGGATACGAAGGAAGGGAGCTTGGTGTGCTAGGGGTTTTGAAGGGAAGGAGGCCAGAAAAGAGTTCAGACAAGAAGCACAACGTCGCAGGTGGTTCAGTGGCGTTTGCTTTGATGGGAGAAGAAGAGATGTGCGAGAGGTGAGGTTGCTGTCTTGATGGATCATCAAAGCACCACTACAGCCGGTGGTTCATGAAAGAGGACGAAGAAGCAGGTCGAAAATCAAGGAAGAAAGGTAAGAAATTTTTTTCCAGCTTTGTTTTAATTAACAGCAATGGAAATGGGGAAAAGGGTGCCATTTTCTTGATTTCACAGGTAATCAACCACTTTAATGGTGTGTGTTCTTGATAGGCGATCAAAGATGAATGAAGAACACCCTTAAAATCTTTAGGGTGTTTGGGTTTTTCATTTGACAACTTTATTTGAGGAAGGAAACACAAGGAGGGTAGCATGTTTCCTTTATGTGTAGTTTTGTATATTTTTTGTTGTGGTGGGTTCATTTTGTTCAGATAGAGAGAGAGAGAGCGAGAGAGAGAGAGAGAGAGAGAGAGAGAGAGGTGGGTTTATTTTGTTTTTGTTTTTCATTTTATTATAAGAATAAGAAAATAAATAAAAGAAATTAAAATCTAATTATTTAAGGGGCATATTAGTCATTTTAGGTAGGATATGGACCAAAAACACAAGAAAATACAACCACAGGAACCAAAGCCACGCAAGGTATCTATAATTGGACCACTGGTGCACCAACATTTCGTTTTGGACCAAAACTACAGAATTTTGCCAACCACAGGAACCATTATTGCAATTTCTTCCAGACAAAATCATAACTTATAAAATACTAATAAGACAAAATTTCAAAAATGGTCCCTGTGGTAATCAAAGTTATGTGGTTTTGGTACAAAAAGGTTTGATGGTGCATGAGTGGTCAAATCTTGGATCTTTCTAGTGATTTTGGTCCTTATACACTTGAAATTACTTTTATGCCGTTATAATTTATAATTTTCATTTTATTTAATTGTTGAAATACTTTAATTAATTAATTTACTTTTAATTAACTTAAAACAAAAAAAATTAACTTAACCTCCCTCTCATCCCTATTATAATACTTATGATACTGAGGATGAGTGAACCCCCAATCATCACCAGCTCTACCTTCCATCACCAGTATCCATAACCACCACCGACGACCTCCATCTCGTCGGAATTCACTTGATTCCTCATCTTCATCTACGTGTTCAAGCACTACCAAGCCACTTCAACCGCCTGATAAGATGGACCACCTCCTACACGATGCCGTTATTTACAACCCTATTGACCTCACTTGTCTACAAATAAATCGAAGCCACAATTGTTAGAGTTATGGTTTGTAGATCGGAGCTACGGGTTGCAAACAAAAAGAATATTGATAATGTTAGGGTTTGGGTACAACGATTGAGTTTCTCTCTGTCTCTGTCTCTCTCTCTCTCTCTCTCTCTCTCTCTCTCTCTCTTTCTCTTCCCCCCCCCCCCCCCACTATCTTTTTCCATATGGTCCCCTTCTACCACCGCTTACCCCTCCTATAATTTAGCTCCACCACCACCTCCTTTCCTTGTCTGGATCTAGATAATGAAACAAGCAACAACCAGTATATATTTCACCCTCTGTCAGAACTATGGTTTGCCAAATAGATCTTTGTTGATTTTTTTTGCCATGGATTTGCAAGTGTGTATGTCAATTTCAAACTTTTTTGGATTTGCAGGTGTGTGTGCATGGATTCCAAGCTTTTTTTTTTCCCAATCATTGATGTAGGATGAAAATCATTGTTATAGAAGACGACACAGACGACTGAGCTTCTTCCAGAGATTTATGTTTAAGAAAACAGGAAGTTGAACGGAGGTTGAGGGTACCAATGGTCGAAATTTTGAATAGAGGCTTAAGGGTGATAATGGTGGAAACATGTGGCAGGATCCGGTTACAACAAAGGGAACGAAGGACACCGGTGGTAAAAAAAAGCGATGGACATTGGTGTTAAAAAAGGCGATGGACACCGATGACAGAAGAGGGTGGCAGACATCTGTGTCTGAATAGGGGAGACGGACTGAAAAATCTTTTGGCTCTTGGAGTGTGCATTGTGAATGAGTTTTTTTTTTATAGAAGATAGGGGTAGAGGGAAGGGATAATAGTTGTAGGTGGGTGGGATTTTCCTTTTTTTTTATTTTTCTTTAATTCGAACAATAAGTAAATACTTAAAATAAAATGAAAAAAGAATTATTCAAGGGTATATTTGTCTTTTCATGTAGAGTATGGACCAAAACCACAAAGAAATGCTAACCATAGGGACCAAAAACCTCACAAGATATCTAAAATTGGACCACTGATGCACAACCAAACATTTTTAAACCAAACCCACATATTATTCACAAGTACAGGGACCATTTTTGCAATTTAGTCTACTAATAATTTAATTTTAAAAAAATAAAGGATAAAAAATGTTAAATTAAAACTAAATGAAGGTAAAAACTATAAATGTGAAGATTTTCTATTGACAGAGAGAACTACTTTGTTTCCGTTTACATTCTTCTTTTACTCGTATATCATATGATAACAAAATAGTAAATTCATTTGCATTTAGTCAATCAAAATTTGAAAATATCAAGTGAATTGAACAGTAAAAAGCTCTCACAAACTCAATTTCGTATTTAATATATTATACAAATGATGACTAAACAAATGATAACGATAAAAAATAATATTAATAAAAACAAAAAATATAAAAAAATTACGTAAAAGACTAAAAGCATAACTCTAAAGTATAATAAGATACAAAAATTGCAACTTATAAGATACAAATTATTTGATTTTAAAATTATGAGGATAAAAATTGTTAGATCAAAATTAATTTAATAGATCAAAATTAATTTAAGGGCAAAAAATATAAAAACATGTAAGTCTATGAATTCAGATGTATCAAAGTATTAATGCAATCGTTTGATTTAATGCAGCATCTTAATCAAACAATTATACGAAACAATCAATTAGATATATAAAGAACACATTTCAATAATATGAATGCACACAGTTCTATTGAATAACTGTCAAGTACACTCAATCACACTTTAGCCGTGAATCACTAGTATTCACCAAAAACGCATTAGCGTTAAACAGCTATACAAATACCATATCTATACTAAACCGATAACCTAAAGCCCAAGCATAATAACCCCACCGTGAACACACTAAGCCCATCGAAATTACTAGGTGATTTCGGTCCAAAACCGAGAACAACATAATACATTCAAAACAAAGCATAAACCACTAAATATAGCCCAATAATCCCCCCTTGGTTTATTGCTTTCTGTTCTCTTCAAGATTCTCTACAAGATGTACATCTGCTTGGTCAAATGCTCCAGACCACAACTTCTTGTCGATAATTGTAGCTACCATTCTAGTGAAAGCTTTCGTAGCAGTTTCAAATAGTTCATTCTCTACGATAATCTGAAAGTTTGATAAAGTGTGGATATAACATTCTCCAAATTTAAACAAATTTTTGGGATCAACAATACGATACTGTTTGTTCTTCAGCTTGATCACCACCATTGCAGTAGCCTCATCATAAACCCAGAATTGTATTGTATCCAAAGTGCCTCCAGGTAAGCGCTTGGGAAGAGGAATCCTTTTGGCTTGCTTTGTGGATGGCCAAATGACATTCACCATTGTTTTTTTTTGTGCGTGGATCAATGACACCCTTGGCCTTTTTAGTAAACGATAAATCAGTCTTTAAGTTTTCAAAGTTATTTTTCGCTTTAATCTCAAGAAAATTCTTAAATGACCATGCCATGGTATCATTGGTTGGATTGTGGTAAGGTGCGTGGATGAGTTCTGAAAGATCAACTTTTGTCCAAGACATGAAGTCGACTTTCTTCTCATAATATTCAATTCTTTCACTTTTTCGCTTCACGATCCACATCTTCTTTTTAGCATCGTATCCCCACATGATGATGCCAGAATGATCATCATATTTTTCTGTGAACTTCTTCCTAGTTTCCCTGAAGAACATTTCAGGGTGACCACCATTAACATTTTGATATGAATTCTTCATCAAGAGCATATTCCCTTTTAGCTGCTCAACCCTTATTTGCTTTTCTCTCTTCTTTCTTGAGCAGAAAGAGAAGCAAAAGATAAGAATGTATCAAGGATAGCATCTGGAGTAGGTCTTGCAACTTTTTCACTTGAAGATTGTGAAGTTGGAATGGCAGGACTTAAACTAGAAGCAATGATCTTTTCTTCTTCAGCGCTCAAGGGTTGAAATTCATCACCAAACTTTTGAAATAGGCGTTGTTTCAGATCAAAGAATAGAGCAGTTAAACCACCGAGATTCGCTTGAAGCTCTGAGATCTTTGAATCTTTATCGTAGTTCTTTTTCTCAAGCTCGCTGATTCGAATATCCTGCTTTCCAATTATCAAATCTTTTTCAACTAAGTTTTGTTCCAGATCAAAGACTCTATTCTGAAGCTGAACGACATCAACAAATTTAGATTCAGGCAACTTGATTTTGCCTTTGGAGATGTCCAGATTGGGTGTTTCAAATGAGCTTCCTGAAGCTTGAGCTCCTTCTGAAGGCATGCCTTTTTCTTCAACAACAGGGCTTTGAACATCCTGATCCATAGGATTGGGCTTAGGGAACGAGCTTTGTATTTCTTGAATCACTAGAGAGAACTCAGTGAATGTGCTTTGTATGTTTTGAGCCATAGAACCAGGCTCAATCGGTGTAGATTTCTTTTGAACGTCCATGATAAACACTCCCGGCCTTGGGTATCTTCTTTTTCGCTTCTTTGGGAGTAAAGCATAGGCTGAGTCTTCTGGATCGTTTTTAGATAGAGGTTTAGTAGCGACATGAGCTGTTTGGGGAGGCTTCCTTGCAGTTCGCTGAAGTTATGTTATGAGAGCATCCATCTGTTCATGTGTCGTTATGGAGGATTGCATCGTTGTGCCACTTTCCCTTTCAGTCACAGTCGGTTGTGTGACAGCTGCATCCTTCTTAGGGTTTGAGATACTTTGCTGAATAAAGTCTTCAAACTCTTTTTCTGTCAATTTATTTTCTTGATCCTATTGATATTCTTCATCATCAGATAATTCAATCTCTTTAATGGCGAATTGAACCTTTGGTTTGGGCGCCACGTGTTCGTCAGCAACCTTTGCATTTATTGAACCAACAACAAGAGTGTCTTCAATCACAACAAACTTTCCAAATTTAACTAAATTCTTTAATCCTTGATAAGCAACTTTGGTAGACTTTCTTGATTGCTTCATGAGTCCAAAAGTGTTGGGACCCAAAGCTTTCATATCCAATGTATCGAGCGTCCTTTCGATTTGGGGATATTTTTCATTAAAAATCATTTGAAGGAACCTGGGGTACATCGAAAATAGGCCCTTTTTCTTTCCCACTAGATTGCTCTTCATTTCTTCGAAGACAAACTTTGAGAAGTTGAAATCCCAATCCATAGCAAAAGCAACAATGGCTGAGCTCACAGTCTGATTGATTTCATTAGAGCCTCCCTTTCTTTTGGAAATACAACTCACAAAGGAGTGTGCCAGGAACCTCTAGTATGGTGACAGTAGCTTCTTGATAGTGGGAAGATAGTTTCCTTCATAACACATTTTCTCCAGAACTTCCTTGACAAGATTAGCAGAGTTCTCAACTGGGAAAGCGGTTGCATCACCAAATTCGAGTACCTCTCAGATGATTTGTTTAGTGATAATCACTTGTGTTCCTTTCAACATAGATTCCACTGTACCAGATCCATTTGCTCCTAGTTTGTTGATCGAAGCATTTTTCCAGAAATTAGTGATCAGGTCTCTATGAATGACTGGATTTGCACGAAGGGCTTGAGAGATCCTTCAGTGGTTCAAACCCACCATCATGGATTTGAATTCTTGATGAGCAGCAGGAGGATCCATGAGATATCCAATAATAATGTAAGAGTCTACAAATTTAAGTTCCCATGCCATTTATCTGCACCAAACTAGCCAAGTGAGAAATAACTTAGTCTGAATCCAATTTCGGTCAATGTCAAGGTCAAAGTCAAAATTTTAGTCGATTTCGGTCAAAGATGATCGATTTCGGTCAGCGTTGGTTGATTTCGGCCGAGAACCCAGATTTTGGTTAGATTTGGTCGGATCTTCATCGGATCTCAGTCGAATCCGGGTTGAACCGAAAACCTGAAATCTCATCGGAAACAGTTCCAACGTAGTTCGTCGGAAACCTCGTAAAATCCGTTCGAAAACCTGCAAATCTATGAAACCGAGTACACCAAAAACAACTTAAATGCCATTGCCATGATCGAAAACCGAAAAGCTACCTGATTCACCGAACAATTTTCAACAGAAACAACGAATGGGTAGATTTTAGCAAAAAATCTCGAAGATATTGAGAGAGAAAACAATGATGGCCGTTTGGGGTTTTTTTCGGAGATAAACCCTAACTAGCCGAAAACAAAGTATATATATGACTGAGAAATCAGCCCAGATGGCCCACCAAATTTTGTGCATAATAGTGAAAATATGTTAAAATTTAAATAAATAAAAAACAAAAATGTAATAAACAGATTCTAATAAAAAAAACTTTTGGGATCAAATGTTATGAAACAAATTAATGAGGTTTATCAACACACACATTCATGAAAAGCTCTGGTCAATAATTGATATTGTGATCCGCTTAAGCACAAAGGACATTTTTTAGGACGGATCATGAGTGACGATATATAGCTACTATATTCCTAGATAGACGATTTTGTTTGACGGCGACCAGGGATAATGTTGTCCACTTAAATTTAGCCAGTAAAATATACCAGTCAACCTTTAGTTATGGGTGCAATTAATGTTAGCACACTGGAACATGTTCCCCACTTCATGACATACCCCCGTAATCAAGGAAATTTCTTCGGAATCCTTTACTTTAGGTGAGTAAATAATCATTGTGGAATGCATATGTTGTGTCCCAGGTCGGATCTACCGATCACGCAGAGGGGACAACATATTACTAACATAGAGGGTAGGATATACGTAGGAGATAATATACTAACTTAAAAGTAGTGAACATCATCTGAGTGCATATGTTGTGTCCTAGGTTGGATCTTCCGATCACGCAGAGGGGACAACATATGGATGACTAAGAAAGAAAGAATAGTGATTTTAAACAGACCCAATCTATCAATACAAGAATTAAGGACATAAGTCTATACGCCAATGAAGTGTTGAGCTACATATCTAGATGATAGTTAGCTTCAATTTATGGCATAGGCTTCCTTGTCTATTTTACTGTTAAATCTATCCAAGCGTCGTATTGTCAGTCCAAATGAGGTTTTCTAAGTCCAAATGAGTCCACATTGTCTAGTCCATTAGTCTTAGTCCTTTATGCCTACCAACACATTGAACACAGAGTTTAGACAATTCAGCTTTAGTGCATTACACGTATTTCCCTTGTCCTTTATCACTAACTCATATCACTTCCCAAAAGCTTGTAACAAATTTCTTTTTCTAAAAGTAAAACAAAATGAAAGAAAATAGGAAATACTAAATAAAATTGAAAAGAAATTTTAGTCTTCGAAACATATCATCTTAAGAAATCTTACAAGCATGAGCTTAGTTTAAAAAAAGGTTTTTGGACGATTGAAAATCAACATTATTATCATAGAGAATAGAAGAGTCAAAAATCCAAACTGTAATTCAATAATTGATGTAATCCCCATTTGTGATCTTTCCTTTTCCTTTCCCGCAAAGGACACATGCTCTCCATTAAACTTTTTGAATGTCATACAGATGAGAGATGTCTCCTATCATGTGCCTGGAACAGCCACTATCAACATACCAAAGTCTGATGATATTCCTCCATAGTTGCTCCGACACAGAGTGCAGGATTAATTGGTTTCGGGAACCCAATCCATTTTGAAACTGGGTTGACCTTTTCCATCTACGCGTGATACGTATATCATGTTTATCAAACACAGAAAATGAAGAGATGTTAGAATTTTTAGGTGATTTGGGAGTGGGAACTTTTGTTAACCATCTGTAGTCAGGTATAACCATTTTTTTTGTTTAATCGGATAGATGCTTCAGTACTTGTTTTAGAGCTTGAGACCGATCGTCGAGATGACATCGACCTTACCGATCTTGGTTTGAATGAACTATTTCTCAAATCATATCTCTTTTCAGACATGACCTTTTTGTTCTTGAGAGTCTGATTTTTGGTCTTGACAGTATTCCAGTCACCATCACCTGATCTCGAGAAGTTTCTCTTGAAAGATCTTCCTCGAGATACATTCTGCCTACCTTGGGCATAATAATGAATATATGCACGATTTGGACAATTTTTGGCAATGTGACCAGGAATTCCATAGTTAGAGCAGGTTTGTCTTTTAAAAGGAATACGTTCAGAACTTGGTCCCTGTCCAACTAAATTTCCACAAGTACAAGCACATTTAACAAATTGTTTCACAACTTTATGTGGCTTAAAATTGTTAGCAATGTTATCACAAGCTTTTGAAGCAACAGAAGGTAAAATGTTAGTTTTTGAATAATTTTCATTAAAACTAGAATTATCTTTGTTTTTCTCACACCCGTCTTGCACTGTTACTTTCTCTGCACATGAAGTAGAAACATTAGTATCGTTCACCTCAATATTCTTAGTTTTGTTGGATTGTTTAGTCTTAACTGAAACAGGTACAGTAGGTTGACCATGTTGAACATATTTTTATGTCTCTATGGTTTCAGAAGTCGGAGTACAGTTATCATTGAAAGGAGGTGGTACAATGTGATTCCCCCAGACCCTCTTTCTGGTTACTCTTCCACTTTAACTGTTTTTCAATTAGACACTCAACTATCTCACTTGACACATCAAATTTCTTAAAATTAAAGTTAGCATCCTTAAATTTAGCCTTTAATGCATCAAGTTCGATAGTTAAGTTTGCAATTTTCTCTTTGGCAAAACGATAGTGAACACATTTGGTGCTATATTCTTCTTTAATCCTGCTTAAATCTTTAGTTTGTGCTTCTAGTTTTACTTTAAGCGGTTTGTTTACTTTCTTAATTTCATCAATTTCATGTTTAAGATCAAAAACTTCTCTAACTAATAATTCATTTTGTTCACTATATTTATTTATTTTATTTTTACATGACTGAGAGCATGAGGTTCCACTTACCTCCATGGTACTCAAAGTGGTGATTGAACTGTTGTAAGAGCTCATTATTTACCAACGGTAAAATATGATTGTGTAATTTGCTTTTGACCGAAGACCAAGAGAAATGCCCTTTGAACAAAAACCTTGAAAGACAACCAGTTTGACCGAGATCCCAGAAAGTCAACTGTTTAAATGAGAACGATATTTCTTGGCCGACAACTCCTCCGTACCGAGAACCCCAAGTCTTTTTACCGAAAACACCAAGTAGCCGCCGAAAACACTAAGACCTAGCCAAAATCAAAGTCTTTGATCGAGTTTCTTTATCCAAAGAGTCATAAATTCAGTAATTTACAAAAAATGATCTCAAACAAAATATGCTCCAAATTTAGTGAAGAACACTAAGAACACGATGCACAACAACACGATGAACAACAAAATCCTTTTAAAAAAAACAACCCAAAAACACCACAAACAAATTATTGTTTCGAAAGCAATTGACACCAAAATGGCCTTAAGTCGGTTTTAAGGCTCTGATACCACTTGTAAGTCCCTGAATTCGGATCTATCAAAGTATCAATGTAATCGTTTAATTTAATGCGGAATCTTAATCATACAATGACACGAAACAATCAATTAGATATATCAAGAACACGTTTGAATAACATGAACGCACACAGTTCTATTGAATAACTGTCAAGTACACTCAATCACACTTCAGCCGTGAATCACTAGTATTCACCAAAAACACATTAGCCTTGAATGGCTATACACATGCCATATATATACTAAACCAATAATCTAAAGCCCAAACGTAATAAGCTCACCGAGAACACACTAAGCCCGCCAAAATTACTAGGTGATTTCGGTCCAAAATAGAGAACAACATAATACATTCAAAATAAAACATAAACCACTAAATATAGCCCAACAAAACAAATGAATTTTAGGAAAGTAAAATGAAAACAACAAATATATAAATTAAAAAGTAGAAAAGTATAAGTGAAAGAAACGGTATAAAGCATTAAAAATAAAATAAAATATATGTTGGGGAGGAGTTTTCCCATTAACTTTTCGTAAAATTGGTCCAATTTTTGCTTATCACCACATGCCCAGACTCTCAAATTCGACATTAATTCCAAATGAACAGTAACTTGTACTCACAAACTCATTTTGGTATTATATATATATATATATATATATATATATATATATATATATATATATATATATATATATATATATAGAGAGAGAGAGAGAGATATATATAGAGAAATAGAGGTAGGTTCATATGTGGATGTACAACTATTGTGTGGTTGTAGGAACCAATCAGAATTTAGAAAAAATATAAATCATTAATTAATCAATTAAGGATAGTTTAGTCATTATATATATATATATATATATATATATATATATATATATATATATATATATATATTCCTAAAATAATGGACCAATTCCCATTAAATCTGCCTGCATCTAAATAACTCCCTATTTATCTAAACCATCGCTCATAACTCTTTCATCTTCTCCTTTCTTTTGTCGTCCACAATAACCACCATCGAGGCCTCATATCCCCAACCAAAATATTGTTTTCCTGTTTGACGAGTTCTTCCAAACGCATAGAGTAATTAGCGTCCCCCAAATCAAAGACACCTCTTTCGAACACCAAGAAATCGACTTATCAGTTGTAAGTTTCTTCTCTTTTCTCCTCTCTATCTTTGTAAAACATAATCTACTATATATAATCGATTTATGAAATCTTCAGTAAATGCTATCAATTCCTATAACTTTGAAATCGACGGTTAATATTAATTGATTTCCATATTTCTTCTTCTTCTTGTTGTTCTTTTATAGTTTTTTGGATTTAATAGGTTTTCTATGTTTTTCTAAAGATCTGTAATCAAACCTTATAAAATCATAATATATGGGGTTAAGTAGTGTTAACCTTTTGATGTAATTTTCATTAAGGTTAACTTGATATGTTTCATTAATGAAAAATTAGGTGTTTATTTGAAGGTAAATTAGGTTGTATCTATACATATGAACGAACAATATATTATAAGTGCTATCTGGTTTCTTTTTGTTAGATGGATTATTAAAATATTTGAATATAGGGCTAACTTGATATGTTTCATAATAGTAGTTAATTATATGTTCAATTAATTTAAGCTTATGTATAATTAAATATTAAATTGTATATATTGGTTTTCACTTTTCAATGAGATGTTTTTAGTGTTTTTTTTTCTAAGTTTGTTATGTAAATTCCATCCTTCTAATTCTAAGTTAAAATGATAGTAATTTGTGTGGTACTGTGACATTAAGGGCTTGGGATGTTGTTGAGGTATTGTACTGACTTCATATATGTGTATTGATTTTTCTATATGTTATTAGTTTTTTGAAAGCTATAGGAAATTTTATATCTAAAAAGCAAAACATATGTGGGTTATTAGGATCTACTGGAGAAAGAAATTCGGTATTAACACAATCATAAGTGACTCCTTTATTCACGAGTGTTGTTAATTTGTCAGTTTAATTTTCTGATAGCTTGACTAACTACAAAAATAGGCAAAAATGCTATCATAGATGTTTCTCACAAAATGCCTCCTATTCTTTTTTGTAGGTTATGAAACAGAAGATAAAAGCTTGTGATTATCACAAAATGTCATTCTAACAGAATTCAATTCCATGGCAGTCATTCTGACAGACTTAATTCCATTGGAGTCATTCTGACAGAATTCAAATTTATGACAATTATTCTCACATAATGTTATGATCAAGATGCTGAATGCGGGAAACATACCAAGAATGAGATGAAGATTCTTTCAAGAAAGTTTTTTAAGATTTTTTTATTCATTTGATGTATCTTAGTTTCTTATTGTAATTTAAGTTCATTCTCATAATCGTGCCAACAGAATCTGCAAGAATATCTTTCATATTAAAATTTTTACCATCAAATACTATGTTATTCGATTCATTCTTAGAGACTAATATGATACATTCTTACTAGACAGAATATCAAACTTTCAAGATTCAAAATAGTAGTGGACATTCTCATAGAATATTATTATAAAAGAATATGTTAGAATTGAAATTGAATTGATTAAAAAAAATAGCTTTTTAAAATAAAAGAATCATGCATGCGTGGATCTAACAGGGGTTTCCCCTCTTGTGGGCCTGGGGAGTGGGGTTTTCACTATGAGGCAAACTGATTTAAAAGCTGCATCAAACAAAGTGGCAAAACATGAGAAAGCATGCATGGAAAATCAACACACGTTTATACCCTTTGCATTTGATACTTTCGGTTTCTTGCGCTAGAAGCTATGGAGCTACTCAATAGAGTCCAACGGGTCATGCATAGTAATGTTATGACTCCAAGATCTATAAATGTTTCTAAACGAATTAGTTTTGTCATCCAAAAAGAGGTTGCAACACAGCTTGTTGCTCGTTACCCGCTACGTCTATATAAAACTTTCTTCTTATGTTTTATATAATGAAGAATTATTTATTCCTAAAAATCCGAAAATTTTCTTTTTTAAATCTGATCTAATTGACTAAAATACTCTTACAATGAAATTTATGTGGTTATATGGTGCATGTTGCTCCATTATAATATCATTGACCCTCATACCATAAGCATTCAATTTTTTTCATGCATTGGTCAAGAATCATCCTTAGGATAACATAATATGTCATCCACATTATATATATATATATATATATATATATATATATATATATATATAATGAAGAAGATCTAAATGTTTTGAAATTATTGATCTTAGCAATAGTTTCAGGATTGATAGGAGATTTGGTTTTTCAATCTATTGGATAAATGATAGTTTATGGTGTTTTACGATCGTTCGTTGCTTTTTGAAGTCTTTACCTTAAGGTTATTTTTTATATTAATTGTTCTCGCATGGGTATCTAATCTCAAAATATTATTAAAAGAGAACCCTTAATTCATCAAGGAAACAATCAGGGCCCTTGATTGTATTTTAATCCTATGATTTCTACCCTCAGATCAAATTGCTGACATCATCTTCCCAAATTATAATCCAAACATTTAATTATAGAATCTTTAAATTTAGCAATTACATTTCAAACACAATTACATTTAATTATAAAATCTTTAATTATAGAATCTATCATACTTTCTAAAATATATTTCACAATTCGAGCACAATTACAATTAATTATAGAATCTTTAAAATCAACAATTATGTTATCGATTAAAGCATATCATTCTCTTTATATATAAGATATCAGTTTCTCCATAAATTTGGCCAAAAAACATGAATAGTTGCCCTCATCTTTTTCTTCTATTTTTCTCTCTTAAACCATAGTTCTCTAATACTCTTCGTCCTCATGTCAATGGTTGTGCTTCAATTGATGCTTTGTGTGTTCATAACAGAATGTAACATCATAAGGTGGTTCCTTTTTACTCATGTATTCTTAGAATTTGCGTATTGCCTCTTCCTTGCATCTTTAATTATCACACCTCTGTTTTGGTTTCACACAAATCTCTACAAACTGAAGCATGCATCTCCTTTAAGACATCTTTTGACAATCTATGGCATCATTAACCCTAATTAATATTGTCCATAATTTAACTCCCTTATTTATAGCTTTTCGCTTCAAAAATCAAACCCGTTTAGTTTTTTCTTTTTTAAAAAAGTCATTAAATATGCATACTGATAATTATGTTATCTTTATTATATATTAAAATAAAAATCTTATGAAACCATCTTATACAATCTGGATCCTTGATTGTATTCCAATCCTATGTTTTTAACCCTTAGATTGCTGACATCATCCTCCCAAAATGGAATGTATTTAATTTCAATAAGAGTTTTCCATAAAACTAACTTAAATCCGTTGAAATGGATTGTATTTAATTATAATAAAAGATTCCCAAATTTGAAATCTTGAATTTTCGGTTATCAAGGTTTTAAAATTGTCAAATTTAAAAACATATTACTAAAAATCATTTCAGTTAAGGCATAAAATATCAACCATTAATATAAATTTGTTTATATTAGTAAACTATTTTTATTAGGAAACCATTAATATCAAAAAATCAGTAAACCATTAATATACAATGATTTTTATATTAGGAAACCATTAATACCATTTTTATTATGAAACCAATTTTATATTAGTAAACCATTAATATAAAATTCATTTTTATTAGGAAACCATTAATACCAAAACATCAGATTCAAATTATCACATACATATATGATTCATCTCTGAATTCGCAGCTCACACTTATTTTCAATCGTTGCTTTTCTTCAAACCTTCACCTACAACATCATTCTTATTGCTTATAACTTTCATCATCGTTCTCTGCTTCAAACATTCGTTGTTGTGCACTAGAAGGTCAGTACCTTCTTTCGGTTATTTATATTTTTTCGATTATTTTTTTGTTCCTGTATCAAATATATGTATTCATATATTTCGATTTCTTTGTCACAAATTACATGATATGAGTTAACTACTTTTCTGAAACTTTTCAAATAAATAGGAAAATATATTACATACCTTTAGTCCAGAAAAAATAATAATGTACTTTGATGGAAACCAGTTAAAACACAATATAGCAAAGTACTTTGATGGAATGACAAATGCACCCCACCCATTTTCCTGTACATTGTAATCAATTTTTTGTGTATTCATTTAGCATGATACTTCCATTTTTTATCCGAAAGGAAAATCATGAATTTAGTATGTACAATGTTCATCAGAATGGTAAATCAGTAATTTAATTTAAACATTGATCAAATCATGAGATGCTGTTATTTCTGTTTGTTTGATTACCTCAACCTGGTTACTGTCTTTGATTGTATATAATATCTTAAATTAGTGGTTGAATTACATGGATTGCAATCTTGATATAGAACTCAAATAATATGTTACGATAAATATATGGTAATACCGAATGGAAAATGGAGGATAATGGTATAATAAGATAAAGAGATATGTTTTTAGTGTTTGAATGTAGAATAATATCCTAATATGATGTTTGAATTACAACATTTCTAACTTTAAATTGAAATCATAACTAAAGGTTATTGATATTGTTGGATGAAATTTTTTTTTTTTTAAAATGCTAAGTATGATTTTAAGGTTTAGGGGCAGAAAGGTAATTTTATTTGGAATAGAATAAAGAAGAAAGATTCGAATTGACCTTTTGAAGGTATCAATAAACTCCTAAATTTATGTGATTTATTTTAATTTAATTGCAAATTAAATGCAGGAAACCTTTAAGTAAGGAAATATAAGGGCAAAAGAGTAATTCGACTTATGAAACTAGAAAAACATTGGGCTGGAAAAACAATTCAACAATAGATATTAAGATGACACATGTACTAAAATAATTCTTTTTGCATGATACTTCCATTTTTTATCCGAAGGCTAAATCATTAATTTAGTATGGATAATGTTCATCAGAAGGGAAAATCGGCAATTTAATTTAAAAATGGATCAAATCGGTTGTTGCTACTATTTCTGTTTGTTTGATTATCTCAACTCGGTTACTATGTTTTACTTTATTGTCGAATATAATAACTTCATATTATACCATTTTTAGGAATGTACTTTTAAAGTACATTGTTATACCATTTTTAACAATAACCTGTTGTGATTTTTTCATATTTTAAATGTCTCTTTTAATTTATCTTTTATTCACTATTAAGGAGATGAATTTTATAAAAAAATTCATCTAGAAATGGTTAAACTATAATTATTCTAATTTGTATATCATTTCGTACAATAAATACAACCATTCAAATATTGCTTTCTATGACTAACAAAATTATGTTTCTATTTTTGAAATCTCATAAAACATTAAATAAGGTTTTTTTGGCTTAACATATTACATCATTCAGTCTAGATTAAGTCAGACAAAACAACAATGTATTACTTTTCATATTAAATGTGTAACCTATTAACTTGGACTCGATACTCAACAATATCTACATACTGCAATAACTATGTGGCTTTTTACAAAATGTAGCAACATGTATACTTACCATGAAAAAAAAACTTTTAAGTTTAAAATAAAACTTAGTTTTTTACCGGTAACAACAATATGCAACACTTAATATCAATATCATTGCCTACCAGTTTCTCTAAATATTAATACATTAACTATATCAAAAGTAGGCTAAGAAGTTAGAATCTAAATTAGGAATGATCTTATTTCCTTGCATATCAGATTTACGGTATTATAGACAAATTTTTTTATTTGATTCTTAAATTTTCTATGTGGTTGTATTTATATGGTAGAATCAAATTGTATAATTACAATTAACATCTATTTATTAAAATTTGTATGTAGGTTAACAATAATAAGTATATTTTTGAAGGAACATTGTTCAAAATAATTTACATAATCTAAATACATGTTAATTTAGTTCATTTCCTACACTTTCCTGTAAGATTGGATTTTTTTTTGCCATGTTACATTCGAAATATGGGTTATTAGAACAGACACCTTAGGTGTTTGACGAAATGTCTCAAAGAATTTGGCACAAGTTGTCTACACTCACCTCACAACATGGTATACATTTTGGTTTTATTTTTTTTCTAGATTTTTAGCATCATGTGTTTTTGTTGTTTGCAACTTTGTAGTGTTACATGTTTTTTTTTTCTTGTCTTCAGGTTTTTCTATCTCTGATAGGGCTTCATTTTTTTAATATTTTTTGTAAACTATCGATTCAATTTATTGCACTTTGTTATGACTTTTATCAATGTCATAATGATCTTTTAGAAAAATATATTCTAACTGTACTACCATCTACGACTGTGGTATTCTATTTTGTTGATTAAGCGATCTATGATTTTGCTAGGATAGTTTTTACGGATTATGTTTGGCCTGATAATTGTTTTTGTCATCAAAAAATTCATCCAACAAAAAGTGAAAGACGATTTTTTTAAATTAATACCATCATCTAATTATAAATGATATGTTTTCAACTTTGATGACATGTAACAGAGTTTTGATTGAAATTTTCAATTTTTCGGCATATAACAGGTTATAACTTAAATAATGATATTAGATATTTTGGCAATTAGGTTTTCTTCGGTTCTTAAATTATTTTGTAGAAAGTAGTACAATTTGGTATTATTGATCTCACAAAAGGCAAGTCTCATGTCTCTTTTAGCGTATCCATTGAGTTTAGAAGTATCCTGTTTGTATTTGGTTTTAAAAAAATGTTAAATCTTGATTTAATGAATGTAAGTTAGCAAGTAGTAAATGTGCAAGAAGAGCAAAGTATTAAATATGGGATGATCATGGGTATGTCAAGCCAAAATATAATTCTAAAGTAAGAAATGCTAAATTGAAAATGTAAGCACTTGTAATGTAGAATACATATTATGCTTCCCAAATAAATAACCAAAAACTAACCTCTTCGTATCATAATAACAAGTATGTTGTGTGCTAATTATATATTTTGACATTTTCAATGAGTCATGTGCGATATTTAAATCGAGCAAACATAACTGTTTTTATATTTATTGGTTAGAGTTTCTTTATGTTTAATATTATGGGGGGGGGGGGGGGGGTTATGTGGTTCATTTCAAATGAACATAAATAAGTTGCTATTTTTTGAAATAAATAATTATATTTCACAATATAACTATAAAATAACAATGTATTTTGAAAGTACATTGTCAAATGTTGGATTATACTTGCGTAGACCCGTTTTCGCGCATGGTCAGCTATATGTAATTGTTTCCCGTGTCACAAGTAAAAAGGATTTGAAGTTACTTTATGACGAGGAAGATCGTTCAACTAAAAAAAATATATTGTCTACAAAAAGGCCCTTCAACAACTATATATATTTGCCGATTTCAGTGTATTTTCTATACATTTCAATAATACCAATAACTTTGTTTTTTTTTTTTTTAAATTATTCTGCAATATCTATATACATTTATATTTTATTTATACGTTTTCCCGCGTTTAACGCAGGTCATAATCTAGTTACATAATATTCGTAAACCTCAAAGATAGTGGAAAGCAAATTTTAACGGAAAATTTTATGAAAAGTTAAATAAATTGTATTAAAAAGAACTAAAGGTTTTGAAATTTCTATATCCGTCAAAAACAAACACAAATTAAAAAAGCAATTAGGTTGAGAATTTAATATCACACTTTTTGACCATGAGGCAATGTACATATGGTTTTGACATCAATTAGAAAAGGATGTGAAGATTTTACCACTACATTAGTATGATGAGCCAATTGGAAAGACAATTTTTTTCAAACTTTTTATCCGCTGTAATCATAATTTTCTTGATTTTCTGTGAAATTCAATAAAGAAATTATTGACTATATTAATGATAAGCTTCGTATTATTGTGGATACTTTGACCAAAATTATTCCATGATTAGATAACAACATACAATCTTGTAATGATGATTGTGATCATTACCCATTTGATTTTTTGTTTCTATTTTTTACAAAGAACAACGTCGCTAATAATTTAAGGGTCCATGAAAATGGAAATATTTATGAGGAGAAAGCATATATTTTTTTCGGCTTTGCATAAAATATTATGTTAGCATTATTGAATGTAAAAATAAATATTTTATATTTAAAGATGAAATGCAGCACATTAAAAAGAATCACAGTCTATTTCTTAAACTTAGAGAGATTGTAATAAAATAAAAATATATAATTGGTTGTGTCAAATTTCCATGCCCCATAAAGAGAGAATGGTGATCATTTAAGCAAACAAAATCTAATCTCTTTAATATGTTAGCATGCTAAATTGCCATTAAGTGGAAGTGAGGTAATGTGCGTATAATCATTTTGATTATGGTAACTATGCTTGCTTTTTGTGTAATACTCCTTCAATAGATTAACAGTAAAAATCGTAATATAGTTTTACTAATTTGTTTATTACAATATGTCATAAGCGTGTCTTATATGGATAGAGTAATAGAAAAAGTCCAACTGCAAGAAATTATTACTCATTACATGTAAATAAAAAGTGAGATTTTTTTAGTTTTCATAAGTCTTAAGTTGTGAGCTATTAATAATTTTCACAAATGTTTTAAGTTTGACGTTTAGGTTATTGTTTTGGCCTATAATTTTGGGTTTCATGTGTTATAATATGATACATATACAAAGACAATCATCGAAATCCACAATATCAAATATGATTCTGACACAATGTTGCTTAAGATTTGCAAACACCTTGTTCTAAGGAAAAAATCTAATGTTTGATGGGAACTACCGTCATTTGATATGATAATATTGGTGTTTGATATGATATTGCCAACATCTGATATGGTACGTAATAACTAGGATCGAGAGACTGAATTTGCCTCAATGCATACCGGTTTTCAAAAAGAACTTGTGGATTGAATTCTTGTTGTACCATAATTCCATCTACAACATACCTATCAACATTGTGATGAACATTTTGATTGATATGCATACCTCCTTGATTGTTCCTATCTCTATGCCTTTTCCACGAGACCATTATCCACCAAACAAAGATACACACGAGTTGAAACTTGCTAATTAATCTTTTTTGAACACTTCACATCATCCTCATCAATTATTTATATAATAAGCTTCAATATAGGATGTTGGAAAGACACATTGATATTAACTTTGTCTTCCGAACATGTCTTCTGTTTAACTAAGGCCCCGTTTGATAGTTGTTGACTGAGAAAGTGCGGACTGGGAATAGTCTATCTGGGTAATAAATTCTGACTGAGTAAGAAACCATTCCGTTTGATTGTACATCTGACTGAATATGTTGACCGATGCAAAATGACCATTTTACCGTGATGCTCTAGTTATGGATGATAATAATAATAATAATAATAATAATAATAATAATAATAATAATAATAATAATAATAATAATAATAATAATTGATTATAAAAGTTCAGGGTCCAACTAGTAATTTCCATAAATTAGTTATGCAAGACAATTTAAAGTTGTGGTAGATTTGGTTAAGATGGTATCTTCAAGGACCAAAACTGCTTAATTTCAATTTTGAGTTGCCTTCTTCCCCTGATCAAATGCAGCTTCTCTTCGTGTATCTTTTTTTGTGCGCTTGTGTTCTAGTTTCCTTTTCCCTTTCTAGGTATTAAATTTGTAACACCCCGATTTTCAACTATCGATTAAATGACAAACAATTGTTCCAACATCTCCCAAGATCAATTCTGAACTTACTTACAGACTAAACTATAGCGGAAGCAAAAATAAAATAAAATAAAGTTTTCAATTGAACAACTTCGGGTGTTACGCCTTTGCGGAATTCCTCTGTCGTCTTGTTGATCAATCCTTCTCCGTAGCCTTCTTACTACCACTTGTTATATAGTTTCCTGGGTTGCGCACATTTAAAGTTTCTAAATGGGTAAGCCTAGGACCTAGTGAGTTCGTGTTGCACATTCATGTCTATCACTTAAAAAAAATAGTTTTATCATATATGTTCAATAAATCATACAAGAAACATATCACCCGATGACGTAATTTAGGGGAACGAGTAATTATCCAGAGAAAGAACCGAAGATTCAATTCCTTTCTCCTTGAGACAACTTATCATCCATTGTACTCAAGTATTTTAAATATCAAAGGAAATGAGTATAAATCTCAATTCTCATCCCCGCCGATCACACACATCCGTCATGCTCACGACGATTAAATACCCACTCGTTCCCACTAAACATATCACCCAAAAACGCACAATAGATAAACAACTTAAAATAACATTTGTACGCAACCATACTTATCATAAAACATACTGTCAATAAATAAAAAAAACCACATAACAAACGCATGACAAACATTTACGTGCGAACAACCACAGAACACGGAAAAACTCACCTAGATGGCGTTAGTCTTAACCGGATGTCGCCACGCTACCCGCAGACATGCACCCTTAATTTCTAAAATAGCTTTGAAAATCTTCACGAACTTCAAACCCTGGTTTCTCTTTTGTTTCCCCAACCTTTTTGCACTTTTTTGTGGGCATTACATTCTACTTCCTATGTCTTTTATAATGCCCAAGTTTGTAATCTTTCTAGTTAACCCAAAAGTTCAAATTTATGACACTAATCAAAGTGATGGGTTTTGGAATTAAAATTCCATAATTTCTCTATTTACTCCTACTTAATCACCATTATATTATTTTAATAATATAGTCAAATTATATATATTTATACATTATTTTTTAGTTTGAGTTATCACAAAATTGATGGTTGAGGAAGGAGGATGGGGGTGGTGCAGGGGCAACGGTGGAATGAATTTCAATCAGATTCAGTCAGCAATTGTTTTGGGTATGAGCAAGTCAGACATTGTTGACGGGGCCAGATGCAAAGCTGAGGCATAACAAAGACATGAAGCTGACCGAGCCATACATTTTTGTCTGACCTGACCCAATCAGATCCAAATCAAACAGGGCCTAAATTGTATAAATATGAGAAATTTATATTTGACGGAATTCCAATCGCAAAGTTTTTAAAATGTGTAATGTATATCAGTTTCTTATTTTTTTAACTGTCATGAATCATTGATAAAAACAACAATAAAATAATCATCTAAAATGTTTAAACTCATGTTTTTTAACAATATCAAAAAGGGTAAAATTGGAAGTATTTGCTAGTGAAATCTGACAAAAAATAGCAAAATTTGTGATAAATTTTTTTAGATAGAGGGGTATGATCTGGATAGTGTTTTATCAAAATAATTTCTGATAAGGTAACATTCATTATACTATACAAAATTTTGCAATACGAAATTTGATTTTTGCAGTACAATTTTTGTTTTCTGCAGTTACTATATGTTTTCCTAGAAAATATACGATTTGTAGATTTTCGTAAGTCATTGAATTATTCGTAAATGACTGATATTTTTGAAGTCAACAAGCTTTTTAACGATCAACATATTGAGACGTTTTGGCTCCCAAAAAAATTGCAAGACACCACGATTTTTATAGCTGTCTGCCTGCGAAAATTATGGTTATTTAAAGATTTTTTTTTTTGACTTTTTGTTATTTTAAAAAAAAATATTTGGAATATTAGTTATTATATCATTTTCTATTTAAAGTGTCCCAAAAAATGAAGACATATCTTAAATTGGACAAAAAGTTTTTATTATTTTGATAGTAAATATTCAAAATATTTATTAACTTAAATAATAAGTTATTTTATTTTTACTTATTTAAAACTTCTTAATAGACTAAAACACCTAATTATTTTTTACTCATATTTAACCTAAACAACTTATATAAACAAATTGCAAGTTCAAATAAATAAATCTTGCGGCTCTTTGTTTAGCACTTCGATTATGTGATGATTGTTAGAGTTTATCACATTGTACTTTGTTTATTGTTTTCGTTATTGTGATTTGCTTTGTTATATGGTTATTACTCATATTGTTTTCTTTTGATTATGTGATTTGAATACTTTTGACACTAAAAGCTCACTAATCTGCTTTAACTATTTCACATGAACAAATAATGCTCAGTTTGCTTTATCATAATTCGGGTATAAGTGACCCGAACTACTCATGAGATACTTGGAAACGACTCGTTAAAAGCTTGACCCAAGATCGAATCAAACGAGCCCGAGACGAGCTTGAGCCTAAATATGAACCTCGTTTATCAAACGCGCTCGAGTCGAGCTTTAATCAGTGAGTCCGTGAGCCTAAACGAGCTTATATATAATATACATTATTATTATTTTTATAAATTAAAATAAAAACATATTTAAGGAATTAAGGATATAGAGTATTAGTAAACGAGCTTCTTAACGAGCTTGAACCAAACTTAAGCTTATTTAGGTCCATCAGACAGAAAACAAGCGAATCTCGAGCCCAAGCTGAGCATATATAATTCTTCACGAGCTCGAACCGAGCTTTGTACAATAAAGGTCGAATCAAGCCGAGCTCGAGCTCAAGCCCCTCATAACTTCAACGAGTCCAAGTTGAGGCTATCCAAGCTCAGTCTCTGCTTGGCTCGTTTACATCCCTATCATGATCAAATTTAAGAAATCTTTATAAACAAGGTTGTGTTTGTATGATTATTAAGGTAAGTATTTCAAGTTAGCAATATTAATTATAGAAAACAAGAGTTATACCTTGCAAAGTCGTAAGGGTTGAGAAGTTGTTTTTTCTATAATTAAGGGAAAGAATATTATGCTTCATTTCAAATCTAAAGGCTTAGGTTATGGAATGTTAATAATTTTAGTCAAGGATACATAGTGTGTTTTTAAATTTCGATTATGATTACGGCATTCCTCTTCATAGTTTGAATTATGAGAACGTAGCGCATAAAATATTATGGTAGAAGATTGATAAAGTATCAAATCTTTATGTAAGACATTATGCATCGTGTCCCATACGCTTCGGGTATAGGAACGATTGCAAGTGCTATAATATTCGACCATTCTAAGATTTTCCAAATGTCTAGCGCATTTAGAGGGAAAAAGGACAAGAATCGGTTTTGACTAAGATAATTAAACAACTACCAAAGGACAATCCAAAGTTCTCCGAGGATTGGTCACTTGTGAGTAGTTGGAAGTATGATATTGGATGGACCATATCGATATTACTATGAATAGATAAGATTCTATTAAGAATGAGTTGTCATATGGAAAATATGGAAATGTTTCCATATTGGGAGTTGGATATTGAGAATCAATGTCTAGATTAGAAACTTTTATGCAAAAGGATGTTCAAAGGAATGTACTTTGAGTGAGAGACATCACATCTATGGAATTGTCTTGTAACAATATCCGATAGAGGACTTTGTAATTTCATTGACAATAGTCATTGTGACTTTAGTGTAGTGACATTACGAAATGATCATTGCATAAAATGTTAGAATCTAACATATTCTATAAGTAGCAAGAATTTGATATTCTTTCACTTATGAAAAGGATTAGGAGTTGTGAAATGAGTATGATTGGAAATGTGTTCATTTGATCTATTTCACAAAGTAAGAACCATAGGTAAATATTGTGTGCATGCTAAGAGCATGGGACAAGCGTTGTAATGATTCAAGTAAGAAGTTGATTACCCGGAACAACAAATAATGAGCAATCGATATTGTGATAAATAAAAAGTGTTTTATTTATACGAAAAGGTTTGAGGCCATATGGGATTAGTATTATTCTTGTGTTTCACTTTGCATGTTTTGACTTCCTGAATAATTTAATTGGTTCAGAACAGTCAAATTATTCGAACGGGCCACAGTCGTTCATATGTTTGAAGTAGATATGAATGAAGACTGTCGTGAATTGGTGTGTGGATTGTCTAAAGAGTATTAGACATAAGCAAATGTTTGCAGCAACGTTCATCAGTGCTTATGAATATGATTTGAGCATTGGATTAAACCCACGCTCACTTGGACCACTTCGTGGATTTCATCACGAGTGATTAGTGAGACGAGAACATCTTATATTCTTGAAACCGAGATGTGTGAGTTGTATCTTGCGAGTTGGTTGCACATTGATAATATGTAAACGCACCAGTAACTTGGTGTTATAAAACATATTGTTGTGTGTGATTCGGTAAGTGAATGCAAGCGAGCATTGAGACAAAGTTTATCCGTTCCTTTTATCCAAAGTAGGATAAAAGCGATATCTTTGGGCCCCTCGATGATTTAGTGATGGCACCTAAGAGCTTGGCCAAGCCGGGACTAAATTGATGTGTTCAATTGTAGCCTGTTGTCAGTCATCATAAATCGGAAGTCGGGAAATAGTATAGAGAGAATGATTAAGTTCATGTCTCATATCTATACGATATCTAGAATGGAGGAATATATGATCCCTTATCTAAAGGACACGCGTATCCGATAAGATCAGAGTTGACAACGGCTTTAGAAAGCTACGATTGCAGATCAGGATCTGAAATCATACACATAATTGTTTTTAGACTTATCCAAGTGGGAGATTGTTGGATTAGTGTCTAAGTCCATAACTATTTTGGTATGTACTTGACCCGATGGTGCATGGTCCTTTTGGGTTGCCTTCACCAAAGCAACTTGATAAGATGAATTATGGAGAGAAAGGATTAAATATGATTTATTAATATATTATGAGAATAATATATTAAAGGCGAAATCATATTGTTTAATTAATATTAGTCAAGAATTAATTGGTAATTAGTTTTGTGACTAAAAGAGATTAATTAAACTTATGGGACTGGAATTGTAATTATAAGATAATTGCAATTTGGGCCATGGATTGCCTTATATTAAGGAGTGGACGAATTCTATGGGGAAACCCATATGGAAATCGTCTAAGGCCTTAAGGAAAGGGATCCATGGGTTGCTTAGGGCTTAAGCATCTAAATTAGGGTTTCCTTGTTAGATAACCCTAATAGCCTCACTATATATAAGATCCTTATGACCCAAAAACGTGGGGAAGACTTCTTCTAGGGTTTGTAGACGTTTTTGGGCAGCCTCCAACCTCTCTCCTCTTCATCCTCTTGCTTATGGGGTTTGTGAACCATTAGAGGAGTGACATTTGTGACTCTAAGCTTTCTAAAGTCAATATAAGAAGATTTGGGATTGTTATTGCTACATAACAATCAAGGTAACATCTTAAACCTATTCTCATGTTAATATGATTACTTGAATGCTAGAATTAGGGTTTATAGTCTTGGATAACTTGCATGTACAATAGAGAAACCTAGATCCAAGAATTAGGGTTTGTATGAGCACATAGGATGTCTTATGACCAAAACCCATCAGTGGTATCAGAGCCTAGACTGGTTTCTATTGTATTGATGCATTGTATGATTGAAAAATTCGATTATTGTGGTTCTGGAGGCTGGACTCGCCGAGTCCATAGATGAACTCGCCGAGTCCATGCTGACTCGACGAGTCCATGCCTGACTCGGCGAGTCGGCTCGTCAGATGGAGGGAAAACCGGGATTTCTTGCTGTTTTTGTTTAAGGATAGTTGCCTTATCATATTAGATCAACATAAATCCGATTTTATGATATATTTGACTATATTCTTGATCTAATTGAAGATATTTATCAATTAATAAGATATTTGTTTCCTTATGTGATAATTGATTAATTATTTTGATTAAATTGGTAAATTGTTTTGCAAGAAATCATTAAATAAATCAAATATGGATAATTATGTGATTAAATGTTAATTTAGATTATTTGTTATTTTATCCTTGTGCTTTGAAAAGTTTCATATTTTCCCTTTTAGGTTTTATAGTTTAAATTTGAACCCAAAAGGTTTTGTTGTTTTGAAATTTAAATAGTTGAAACCCTAATGTTTTGAAAAAAGTTTCAAAACTTGCCCTCAAGTTTTGGAATTTAAATTTTGATTAATAGTTTAATTTTGATGTATATTTAAATTCTAAACCCTAATGTTTTGAAATGTTTCAAAACTTGCCCTCAAGTTTTGGAATTTAAAAGTTGATTAAAAGTTTAATTAGGAATGTTAAATTCTAAAACCCTAGTAATGTTTTGAAAAGTTCAAATCACACCCTTATGGTTTTATTAGTTAATTAAGGTGTATAATTAAAAGAGGTTTAATAAATCCATAAAAGTTTCGGTTAACAATTTAATTGAATTAAAAGTATAATTGTTAAATTAAACCACCTAGTATTTTAAAAGTGTAAAATACACCCTATACTATATATATAACATTAAAAGTCTAACATTATATATATGTATGAGTAAAAGTCAGTCTTACCGTTAGTAGGCCTCATTCACGAAGCTGGTCTATAAGGGGTGTTTAAGGAAATTGCCTATAAAATGGCGATTGAATGGGTATCCACTCTTACCCACCGCACTCTTGACTAGTGGAGGGTCGTTAGCCGAACGGGTAGGATAGCAAGAAACCTTCCATTATAAGTATAATGAATTATTAAAGTAACTAAATGTTTTCATAAAATTCCCAATCTTAGTTACTTAGGCAAAAGTGAATTGATGCAATTCCATGAAATTACACTTTATACCCTTGCAAAGACGTTAGTGGAGCGTGTGTGGTTTACTGGCACACTAAATGGTTCTAAGCAAAGGTAGCAAAGGGTGACTCAATGTTTGTCATAGTTCGGTGGAGCGTGTGTCGTTTACCGGCACATCGAATAGGTGAATGTAACATGTGAGGGCACCATGTAAGTTTGCATGGTTATTCACACCCGCTTTGTGATCCTCGGCATCCCAGTCACAAACAAGAGGGGCATATCGAGATTTAAACATGCCATTGAAATGTTCAATGAATCTCAAAGGATCTAGGAGCTTTCATAAAATTAAAACTTATATTTCTTTTTCGTTTTTCATGGTGGAAAATTAGTGAATTGTCATTCACTTACCTTCAAATATTCTGCAGCTAGATTACGGCATCCCTTTTCTAGGTTGTAGCATATTGTGTTGGGTCTTAGCCTTAGTATCTCATTTCGGTGATTTACTAAGGACTCAATCAATCAACTAACTTGAATTCGTTTTCTCCCGTTTTATAGATGTCAAAGTTCGACAACTATGGTCTTCCCAAATCCCGTGGAACAAGCATTCCACATGAAGATGATATTCCACGATTCGATCGAGGATCAAGAAATCATGCTTCATTTCCTCCACCTCCTCCAATTATTCTCCCTAACCCACAAGTTCGAAGGCTTGAAAAGTTCAAGATCACTCAAGTCCTTTTGGCAAGTAAACATAAAGAAGGAAAGTCGGTGTGTGCACACCTCCTAGGGATGAAGTCACACATTGATAGGTTAAGAGTGTTGGGATCCGTTGTCTGTGAGGAAATGGCTGTTGATTGGGTTCTTCAGTCACTTCCTTACTCATATAGTGAGTTCGTAAGAGAGTACTATATGATGAACCGCGACATGACCCTTATAGATCTCACCTATATGCTTATTGCTGCTGAATTAGCAATGGTTTGGCGCAATAGAAAAGCAAAGTTGATTGGTGAATCTGCCTTCAAGACCTCTATGGATATAGACGATGGCAACAAAAGACATGCTATGATCGAAAGGTTTGATCATAAGAGAAAGGCAATGTCTAAAGTAGTTCCATGTCATGTTCCAAAGGAGTCAATTTGCTTTTATTGCCTAGAGAAAGGGCATTGGAGACGAAGCTACCCCATTTACCTAAGAGATCTAAGAGATGGGAGAGTCGAAACGTATGGCTCTAATATAGGTAAAATCCATTAACTAACTCTTTTAAGCTTCTATTCTAGATTCTTAATACATAATGTGATAAGATTGCAATTGATGTTTTGCAGGATCGAAGAAAAGAAAGGAAGCTTAAGGGAAGAAGTGAGCAGAATCTAACTGTGAAGGAATGGATTTCGATCGCATTTCTCGAAGATTAGATTCTTGAGCTACTACTTAGAGTTAGAATTAGATTGCTAAGAAAGATGTATTAGCATAGTTTTTCTATGAATTGCATTGTAAGGAAAATTTTTTCCGCAATAAAATAAATTTTGATTTTATATTATTTATTTATCCTTGCAATGGCGTATATGAAAAATTGATGTTTGAATGTTTCTATTATTAGCAATAATGGATTTGGTTCTTATTATGTTATTTATGGAAAGTCGAGAGTTTACCAAATAGGGAGAGTTTCTCATCGCCCAAGTTTCAATTGGACAGAAACTTGGAATCATGCAACTTGGTTGCACGATGAATGACAAATAGCATATTTGGAAATTAGACTAATTCATTGACAAAGTGTCAAGTGAAAGACTAGGAGATCTAGCACACAAAGTTGTGTGTTGATCAAGTCCACCATAAGAGTAACAAAGATATTTGTCATGATTTACTAAAGGTTTAGTAAATATGATTATACTTACAAGATTAAGTGTAATTCTGAATTGATTGAAAAAGTTTAAATCAATAGCAGAACGAATAAGAAGAATCAAGTAGGCAGAAAGATAAAAGTTTCTCCATTCTAAGAAGAAAGGATAGTAGCTTTTATGCTTTATGATAGGTCTTAATGATTAAGAACCATATCTCAATTGATCCTCTAAGTGAGTCTTAGTACAATTGTATGTCCAAGAAGAGGAATCAAGAATTGAAGAAATGGTTAAATCAAGAAGTCAATCATACTTTGTTCCAAAACAAGTCTTAGAGTTAAGATTGTGACATTGAGTGATAAGTATTAAGAAGGTTTATAACATTCATCAAATGTGGAAAGTTGTGATGTCTTGGATAAGACAAAGACCAACTAGGACCAATTTATGAAATGTTTTGATAAAAACTACACTAACTCTTGAATATTTGTTTGTCAAGAAATGTTTATTGACAAGAGAATCTTATATGTCAAGGAGTCAGTGGGAGTCTTAATGGTCTTGAATGGTTTCAAGAACAAAATCAAATAAACCTTATCAATCATCACTAGCGCACGAGTTGAGGTTTACAACCTATCGTGTTGACATTATTTTGTTTCTATGCCGTTCCAATCGAGTTAATTATGCATGTGAGTTCTATGAGTTCTCATTTGAATGCATAAAAGGCAAGGACCTTGATCAATGGAAAGTACATTGATAGGAAAAGGTGAGCTGCTTAACTACTTGGAAGACATGGTGGGTAGCTGTGCTACCATAAGGCAAGAAATTAAGAAAGTTCGGTCCATATGAGGTTGAATTTGTCGTAAACTTTGGTTTTGACAAATTCACATGGATAGGAACAAATACACCATTTAAATCTAAGTGTCATAAGATTTCCTCCTTCATGAAAATGATTGTGAGGAAATGCTTTCACTAAGAAAGATTTTAAGAAGATAGTGATTGTAAAATTGCATTCTCGAATTCGATTATGGTTACGGTATCCCTTTCCATAATTTGAATTGTGAGGTTTGGCAATTGTTTACACACACATATGAACTATCTAAGGCAAAGGTGTATAAGTTCAAGAAGCCTTGATAAAAGATTATCAAAACACTAAGTATTAGAAACATGAACTTAAGAAATTCAATAAGAATTGTTTTTCTGAAAGTTAAGCTGTTTCTGAATACATGTCAATGCTAGTGGGAGCATAAGTGTTATGTTTTATAATAATCATCATGATAGTGGGAGCATAAATGTTATGATTGTATGATTATTAAGGAAAGTATTGCAAGTTGGCAATATTAATTATAGAAAACAAGAGTCATACCTTGCAAAGTCGTAAGGGTTGTAAAGTTGCTTTGCTAAAATTAAGGGAGAGAATATTATGCTTCATTTCAAATCTAAAGGATTAGGTTGAGAATGTTAATAAATTTAGTCAAGGGTACATACTGTGTTCTTAAAATTTCGATTGTGATTACGACATTCCTCTTCACAATTCGAATTTTGAGAACATAGCAAATAAAACATTATGCGTCGTGTCCCATACGCTTCGGGTATAGGATCGATTGCAAATGCTTTAATGCTTGACCATTCTAAAATTTTCCAAATGTCTAGCGCATTTAGAGGGAAAAAGGACAAGAATCGGTTTTGACTAATATAATTAAACAACTATCAAAGGACAATCCAAAGTTCGTCGAGGATTGGTTGCTTGTGAGTAGTTGGAATCATGGTATTGAATGGACCATATCGACATTATTATGAATAGAAAAGATTCTATTAAGGATGAATTGTCATATGGAAAATATGGAAATGTTTCTATATTGGATGGACCATATCGACTTTATTACGAATAGATAAGATTCTATTACGAATGAGTTGTCATATGGAAAATATGGAAGCGTGTCCATATTGGGAATTGAATATTAAAAAAATCTATGACTAGATTAGAAATTTTTATGCAAAAGGATGTTCAAAGGAATGTACTTTGAGTGAGAGACATCATATCTAAGGAATTGTCTTGTAACAATCTCCGATAGAGGACTTTGTAATATCACTGGCAATAGTCTTTGTGACTTTGGTGCAGTGAATTTACGAAAGGACAATTGCATAAAATGTTAGAATCTAGCATATTCTATAAGTAGCAAGAATTTGATATTCTTTCACTTATGAAATAAGATTTGGAGTTGTGAAATGAGAATGATTGGAAATGTGCTCAATTTGGTCTATTTCACAAAGTAAGAACCATAGGTAAACATTGTGTGCATGCTAGGAGCATGGGACAAGTGTAATAATTCGAGTAAGAAGTTGATTACCCGAAACGACAAATAATGAGTAATCGATATGGTGATAAATAAAAGGTGTTTTATTTATACTCAAAGTTTTGAGGCCATATGGGATTAGTATTATTCTTGTGTTTCACACTTGCATGTTTTGACTTCCTGAATAATTGATTTTATTAAGAATAATCGAATTATTCAAACGGACCACAGTTAGTCATACGTTGGAAGTAAGTATGAATGAAGACTGTCATGAATTGGTTTGTAGATTGTCTAGAGCGTATTAGACATAACAAAGGTTTGCTGCAACGTTCATGAGTGCTTATGAATATGATCTGAGCATTGGATTAAACCCACGCTCACTTGGATCACTCCATGGATTGTATCACGAGTGATTGGTGAGACGATAACATCTTATATTCTTGAAACCGAGATGTGTGAGTTGTATCTTGGAAATCGGTTGCACATTGATAATATGTAAACACACTAGTAACTTGGTGTTATAAAACATATTGTTGTGTGTGATTCGGTGAGTAAGTGAAAGCAAGCATTGTATCAAAGTTTATCCGTTCCTTTTATCCAAAGTAGGATAAAAGCGATATCTTTGGGCCCCTCGATGATTTAGTGATGACAAACGTAAATGCTCAGCCGGGCTAGGGCTAATTTGATTTGTTCAATTAGTCAGTCGTCATAAATCGGGAATCGAGATATAGTACAAAGAGAATGATTTGAAATCATGTCTCATATGATATCTAGAATGGAGGAATATATGATCCCTTATCTTAAGGACACGCGTATCTAATAGGATCAGAATTGACAGCGGCTTTAGAAAGCTACGATTGCAGAACAAGATCTGAAGTCATACGCATAATAGTTATTAGACTTATCCAAGTGGGAGACTATTGGATTAGTGTCTAAGTCCATAACTATTTTGGTATGTACTTGACCCGATGGTGCATGATCCTTTTGGGTTGCCTTCACCAAAGCAACTTGATAAGATGAATTATGGAGAGAAATGATTAAATATGATTTATTAATATATTATGAGAATAATATATTAAAGGAGAAATCATATTGTTTAATTAATATTAGTCAAGAATTAATTGGTAATTAGTTTTGTGACTAAAAGAGATTAATTAAATTTAAGGGACTGGAATTGTAATTATAAGATAATTGCAATTTGGGCCATGGATTGCCTTATATTAAGGAGTGGACGAATTCTATGGGGAAACCCATATGGAAATCGTCCAAGGCCTTAAGGAAAGGGATCCATGGGTTGCTTAGGGCTTAAGCATCCAAATTAGGGTTTCCTTGTTAGATAACCCTAATAGTGTCACTATATATAAGATCCTTATGACCCAAAAACGTGGGGAAGACTTCTTCTAGGGTTTGTAGACGTTTTTGGGCAGCCTCCATCCTCTCTCCTCTTCATCCTCTTGCTTATGGTGTTTGTGAACCATTAGAGGAGTGACATTTGTGACTCTAAGCTTTCTAAAGTCAATACAAGGAGATTTGGGATTGTTATTGCTACATAACAATCAAGGTAACATCTTAAACCTATTCTCATGTTAATATGATTACTTGAATGCTAGAATTAGGGTTTATAGTCTTCGATAACTTGCATGTACAATAGAGAAACCTAAATCCAAGCATTAGGGTTTGTATGAGCACATAGGATGTCTTATGACCAAAACCCATCATAAGGACCAAAACTGCTTAATTTCAATTTTGAGTTGTCTTCTTCCCCTGATCAAATGCAGCTTCTCTTCGTGTATCTTTTTTTGTGCGCTTGTGTTCTAGTTTCCTTTTCCCTTTCTAGGTATTAAATTTGTAACACCCCGATTTTCAACTATCGATTAAATGACAAACAATCGTTCCAACATCTCCCCAGATCAATTCTGAACTTACTTACAGACTAAACTATAGCGGAAGCAAAAATAAAATAAAATAAAGTTTTCAATTGAACAGCTTCGGGTGTTACGCCTTTGCGGAATTCCTATGTTGTCTTGTTGATCAATCCTTCTCCATAGCCTTCTTACTGCCACTTGTTATATAGTTTCCTGGGTTCCGCACATTTAAAGTTTCTAAATGGGAAAGCCTAGGGCCTAGTGAGTTCGTGTTGCACATTCATGTCTATCACTTAAAAAAAAAATACTTTTCTCATATATGTTCAATAAATCATACAAGAAACATATCACCCGATGACGTAATTTAGGGGAATGACTAATTATCTAGAGAAAGAACCAAAGATTCATTTCCCTTCTCCTTGAGACAACTTATCATCCATTGTACTCAAGTGTTTTAAATATCCAAGGAAATGAGTATAAATCTCAATTCCCATCCCCGCCGATCACACACATCCGTCATGCTCACGACGATTAAACACTCACTCGTTCCCACTAAACATATCACCCAAAAACGCACAATAGATAAACAACTCAAAATAACATTTGTACGCAACCACACTTATCATAAAACATACTGTCAATAAATAAACAAAAACCACATAACAAACGCATGGCAAACATTTACGTGCGAGCAACCACAGAACACGAAAAAACTCACCTTGATGGTGTTAGTCTTAACCGGATGTCGCCACGCTACCCGCAAACATGCACCCTTAATTTCTAAAATAGCTTTGAAAATCTTCACGAACTTCAAACCCTGATTTCTCTTTTGTTTCCCCAACCTTTCTTGCACTTTTTTGTGGGCATTACATTCTACTTCCCATGTCTTTTATAATGCCCAAGTTTGTAATCTTTCTAGTTAACCCAAAAGTCCAAATTTATGACACTAATCAAAGTGATGGGTTTTGGAATTAAAATTCCATAATTTCTCTATTTACTCCTACTTAATCTCCATTATATTATTTTAATAATATAGTCAAATTATATATATTTATACATTATTTTTTAGTTTGAGTTATCACAAAATTGATGGTTGAGGAAGGAGGATGGGGGTGGTGCAGGGGCAACGGTGGAATGAATTTCAATCAGATTCTATTTAAAGTGTCCCAAAAAATTTAGACATATCTTTAATTGGACAAAAAGTTTTTATTATTTTGATAGTAAATATTCAAAATATTTATTAACTTAAATATTAAGTTATTTTATTTTTACTTATTTAAAACTTCTTAATAGACTAAAAAACCTAATTATTTTTTACTCATATTTAACCTAAACAACTTATATAAACAAATTGCAAGTTCAAATAAATAAATCTTGCGGCTCTTTGTTTAGCACTTCGATTATGTGATGATTGTTAGAGTTTATCACATTGTACTTTGTTTATTGTTTTCGTTCTTGTGATTTGCTTTGTTATATGGTTATTACTCATATTGTTTTCTTTTGATTATGTGATTTGAGTACTTTTGACATTAAAAGCTCACTAATCTGCTTTAACTATTTCTCATGAACAAATAATGCTCAGTTTGCTTTATCATAATTAGGGTATAAGTGACCAGAACTACTCATGAGATACTTGGAAACGACTCGTTAAAAGCTTGACCCAAGATCGAATCAAACGAGCCCGAGACGAGCTTGAGCCTAAATATGAGCCTCGTTTATCAAACGCGCTCGAGTCGAGCTTTAATTAGTGAGGCCGTGAGCCTAATCGAGCCTATATATAATATACATTATTATTATTTTTATAAATTAAAATAAAAACAGATTTAAGGAATTAAGGATATAGAGTATTAGTAAACGAGCTTCTTAACGAGCTTGAACCAAACTTAAGCTTATTTAGGTCCATCAGACAGAAAACAAGCCAATCTCGAGCCCAAGCTGAGCATGTATAATTCTTCACGAGCTTGAACCGAGCTTTGTACAATAAAGGTCGAATCAAACCAAGCTCGAGCTCAAGCCCCTCATAACATCAACGAGTCCAAGCTGAGGCTATCCAAGCTCAGTCTCTACTTGGTTCGTTTATATCCCTATCATGATCAAATTTAAGAAATCTTTATAAACAAGGTATCCTTACATTCCAAAAACATGATGCAAAATAAACACAGATCGGAAATTACAAGAGTCAGCAGTAACAAAGAACAACAAGAACAATTTATGTTCTTAAGAATTTTCACAACTTCTGAAACATCCAAAAATATGTTCCCAAAAATTTCAATTTTAATAATATATAAAATAGTACTTTTCCCATAGCATCCAAACATTTGAAACAAACCAATGTATCAATTTGTCATAAATCAGAGTAAAACATGATAACATAATCTCAATAGTGTGTGTGATGCATTTATCATGGGCTCTTCCCCTTGGAACCAGAAGTAAATGAAACATAAACTAAAAATTGTAAGCACAAAGCTTAGTGAATTCCTCCAAAATACCACATAACTATCATACAGTAAACATATAGTGGGTCCCGCCCGTCATCGGGCCCTGCCCGGCTTCGGACCCCGCCCGGTATCGAGCTAAGCTCGGTAAAACGGACCCCGCCCAACATACAATAACATATATCAAAATAAACACATACTCATGCAATAATCACAGAGATACATAACATACAAATATCCATCAGGCCCCGCCCGACATCAGGCCCTAGCCCGAAAGACATATAAACACAAGCATATGCAAGAGTCACAAAGCCAACTAGTGTTGGGCTTATTGTATTGCGTCATGGGCTCGGTCCTTAGCCCAGTTTTGGTTGTCGGTTTGGGCTTGTCCAACTGTGCATTATTTTACTCTAGGGTTTTAGTATTTAAGGTGCATGCATGCATCCTTTATAGGTAACACTTTTCATTATCTTTCTTATCAAGTTTTGTAAACCCTATCTCGCCTCTACAGTGGAAGTTCTTCATCGAGCTTTGCTGAGGCGTGACTATATTTGAATCATAAGCTTTACATTGATTCCATACTGTGTTCATCATCATATTGTGTTTGAATTGTTTGTTCTTCATCTTTATACATGTGAAAGATCTAAACGATCTGATTTTTATTCTCTTCAATTGGTATCAGAGCAGGAGACTGTGTAATTCATACACATCTCTTCTGTTGAAGAAGTTATTAGGGTTATTCCGCATTGATTGATATTAATTGAGCCGTCATTCCATATTGGCGTATCTCATTAATTGTCGATCTTACTCTAGCGATAAATTACAAGTCTGATCTTAAACAGGTTATCGATCAAACTTCATCACAATGTCCATGGATGATTCTCAAACTAATCCAATCAACATCTCCAACATTATCGGATCAACGACAAGGATTCCAATCTTATACACTCAGGATTATGAGGTATGGACGCACCACTTCGAAGACTATGTGATCGGCTCAGAAGATAATAGGTACTTGATCTGGGAAGCAATCACAGTCGGCCCGTTTGCTCATTCAAGCACCTCAAAGATTGTCAAAACTCAAAAGGAGTACAATCGGCTTGTGAATGATGTGAAAGACATTCCTCAAGACGAGAAGGAGAAGTTTCAATGCAACATCAAGGCCTTGAGAATGATTAGGTTTGCTTTGCAGTCGGATACGTTTCGATTGGTGAGTTCTTGCGCTACAGCTAAAGAGATATGGGACAGGTTGAAAGAATTATATTCCACTGATGAAGATCTGGAACATTCCATTCAAACTCTTATGCTTTCTGAATTTGGTGATTTCAGACAGAAGCCCTAAGAGAATCTTGTTCTGGCTTTTGATCGGTTTAATCATCTATTAAGTAAGATGATTAAGCACGGAATCGAAAGGAAGGTTATTGAACAAAAGGTTACCTTCATGAATGGTCTTAGACCCGAATGGATGGCAGTCGTGTCCACAGTAAAGGCACACGAACAGTTTAAATTGTATTCTCTAGCAAAACTGGTGGGAATTCTGAAGTCCCATGAAAGTGCACTCTCTAAGGAAACGAACGTGGTTTCTAGTTTGGGTTCGTTAACCCTTGTTTCAAAAGGGAAAAGTGTTGTTGAAGAAGAAGAAGAATTGGATCTTGCTGACTATGATCTAACCGGTGAAGAGTATGCCTTAATGGTTTCCAACCCTAGAAAGTTCATCAAAAGAAAATTCCCAGCCAAAAGAACCGAAACTGGTAGGGAAGTTACAGTTCGGAAAAGGTGAAGGAGGAACCGAAGATAGGTTCGAAGTCAGTAGGATCTAAGAATGAGACGAAGATAAGTGATGACTCAGGATTTGATTGTTATTATTGTGGAGGAAAGAATCACTTTGCCAAGGATTGTATGCTGAAGAAAAAGGCTGAAAAGATAGATGAGGATGATGAGGAAGCGAGCCTCCTGAGACGATTGGAGGAGATTAAGAAAAGAAAATCAGCAGCTAACAATAAAACCGTGAATGCTTTGATTATACAGGATACAGGTAATAATGATGAATTCGGTGGAGTGGAAGTGTGGTCCACAGATTCAGAGGACGAAGAGGTAAGAAAACCCACTCATGGCAAGGCGATGCTGGTGAAGGAAGAACCTGCTGTTGGATTAATGTGTAAGTCCATAACTATAATTGGTAAAACTTGACCCGACTCGGCATGGTCCGTTTGGGTTGCATGGCATCATGCACTTGGATAGACTATAATGAGAGAAAAAGACACTTATGGTTATTAATATATTATAAGTTCTAGTATATTAATAATAAGAATAATAAGATTATTTAATTAGTATTGATCAAGAATTAATCTAGGATTAATTAAGTGATCAAAAGAAGACTAATTAAATATATGGGTTGATTGTGTAAATCATCCATACTTGTATAGTGGGCTAATGCTCCATGGAAAATCAAGTTGGGCTAAAACCCATAGGATGGTCCATGGTGTATTTGAACCCATGGATCCAAGGAAATGGAAAGTCATGACAATTAGGGTTTACCCTAATTGTAACACTATATAAAGATCTTATTCTTGACAAAATCGGCGACTAGTATCATTCTAGAGAGGGCTAGCCAATTTTCATGAAATGTAGAATTCTCTCAAGTTATTCCAAGTGTATTTGGTGTTGTGTGAACCATTTGAGGTGTCACACTTGGGGCACTTGGCACTCAAGCTTCATGAAGACTTTCTACTTCAAAGAGGTATGTATTCTATCTTGTTACATTCATTGTTTTGTATGCTAGATTATGATAATTCCTTGGAAGTTCTTATTTGCATGTATAATAGAGAAAACATAGATCCAAGCTATTTAGGGTTGCATGTACACTTAGGAGTGTTAGAATGCTCGAAACCTAACACTTTTCTGGCCGTGATTTTGGGGATGTCACAGTCATGGCAATGAAGGGAGCTCTATCTCAAATAAATGTTAATGGTTCATTGTCCCAGATACATTCATGTAGTTTTTATAGGAACCATGACCATGACTGTGTGCTTTCAATCTTGGGTATTTCATAGGCTACATGCAGAATTTGGTTGTTTCCGTCCATTACCACCACCACCTACATGGTGCCCTTTTATTCACCCAACAGTGGTATCAGAGCCTAGGCTTGTTTTCTTGTTATACTTGCAAAAGAAGCTGGAAAATCGAGTTTTGATGCTGTCTGCCCAGCAGACTCGCCGAGTCCATGAATGGACTCGTCGAGTCCAAGGAAAAAAGCATCCAACTCGCTGAGTTGGTTCGTGTACTCGACGAGTTGGACCCCCAGACAGCATAAATTCAACTTTTTTGGCTGGAATTGGACTAGGAACATTACCCTAAGATGTTTTTGAACTTATAAACTTGTTTTTGATGTGGTAATGTTCATGCTAATCCAATTTCAAATATAATTGTCAATAGATTCATGTTTTGTATTAGTTTAAGGTTTAGACTAATTACATGAAAAAGTTTGATTTGAATTATCTTGTTCTTATGAGTTGCTTAGATTAATAGAAAGTTGAGTGAAATAGTTGTTTTCAATCCAAATTAATCTAAGATTTGATTCTAAAATGTGTTTTTGTAACTTGTCCTCAAGTTATATGAGATGTCACATTTAAGTTTCATAAAACTCATAAAAGTTGGCAAAGGTTACAAAAATGAAGAGTCTAGTTCTAATTAAATGGAGTTATGACTCCATAATTTGTCCTCAAGTTATGGAGGACCAAGAGTCTCTTCATTAAATAATAAATTAAAAAAAGTGTAACCTTAATTAATTCCATAAGTTATAAAATAAAGAAAAGTTAATTCTTTTATTAGTTTAAAGTCTTCCATAACTTGTCCTCAAGTTATGGAACTTGAAGAGTTTTTGGATTAAAACTACTTTAAACACATAAGTTATGGAATTAATTAGTTTTGAATAGTTTCAAAACATGCCCTCAAGTTTTGGAATTTGTAAAGTTTTCTCTTTTGAATACTTTAATTCCAAGTTAGCCCTTAAAATTTTAAAAGTTAAAATTCAACCCTTATACTTTATAATATTATAAGTTAATAATATATATATATATATATATATATATATATATATATATATATATATATATGTATGTATGTATAAGAGTAAAGTCAGTCTTACCGCTAGTACGCCTCATTCACGAAGCCGGTCTATAAGGTGGGTATAAGGTTGTTGCCTATAAAATGGCAACTTAATGGGTGTCCACTCTCACCCACCGCTTGCTTGACTGGTGGAGGGTCGTTAACCGAACGGGTTTGACAAGACTAGAATTCTCCCTTCATTAAAAGTATTAATGATAAATACTAAGTAACTAAACTCTTAATAATACCCAATGTTAGTTAGTTAGGAAAATGTGAATAAGGTGCTAATCCATGAAATTACACTTTGCACTTTGTTTAAGTCGGTTAGTGGAGCGTGTGTGGTTAACTGGAACACTAACTCGTATTTAACAAGGTAGGTAAAGGGTAACTTAATTTTTATCTTAGTATCGATGGAACGTGTGTGGTTAACCGGCACATCGATTGAGGGGTAAACACTTAAGGGTACCAAGTAATTTGCATGGTTACTTCACACCTTGTTTTGTGATCCTCGGCATCCCAGTCACAAAACCTGAAGGGCACACTCGAGATTGAAACATGCCATTGAACAGTTCAATGAATCTCAAAGATCTAGGAGTTTCAAAACCAATTAAAACCTAATAATACATTTCGTTTGTCTTGGTGGAAATTGGTGAATCGTCATTCACCTACCTTCAAATACTTTATAGCTTGGATTAAGGCATACCTCTTCCAAGTTATAAAATAGTTTGTTGGGTCCTAGCCTTAATATTTCATATTGAGTGTCATATTAAGGACTTAAGATCAACTATCTTGAATATCTCCCAAAAGATGTCTGGTTTAGACATTTATGATCTTCCCAAATCTATTGAAACAAACTTTCCTAAATGAAGATGATGTCCCATGGAAATCATACTTATTTCACCTCCTCCAATTATTCTCCCCAACCCACAAGTTCTTGAAAAGTTTAAGGTCACTCAAGCCCTATTGGCAAGGCAAGGTATAAGTATGGTCACATCTTGGAGATGTAGTCACATATTGACAAGCCGGGAGAGTTGGGTGTCAAAGTCTTGAGAAAGTTGGTGGTTCAATCACTTTCTAAGTCACGTAGTGAGTTCCTTTGGGACACCTATGAAACAGACTATGACAAGACCCTTAATGATCTTATCTATTTGTTAAGATCAACTTCCTTAAAACTTGATGGACATTGACAATAGTGACACAGGAAATCCAGAAAAGCATTCTCTTCCCAATGGAAAGGGATCGACCATAGTCAACTCGATTGACCAAATGGTAAAGAGAAAAGCTAAGTCTGTGATAGTCCCGTGTACCATTATCAAAGGGTCCATATGTTTATATTGCCAAAGGAAGGGACATTGGTTACGAATCTGCCAAAATTACCTAAGGATGTTGAAGTCAATAAGTTTGAGTCTACTTCAGGTAAAGTCCACTATCTAACTCTGCTAAGTTTCTAATATGAGATTCTTGATACATGATGTGACTGGGTTACATGTTGATGTTTTAAGAATCAAAGAAAAGTAAAGAAATTTAAAGAAAGAATATGCTGAATCTGATCGCGTAGATGGATTTCTATCGCGTAGCTTGAAGATCGGATTCTTGAGCTACTTCTTAGGAGTTATGAGATATTGCTTAGGAATAGATAACAACAAGTTTTCATATGGATTGTAAAGATAAGTTTTTCCGCAAAGTTTTAAAATAAAAGAAAATTTTAGATTTTATTTATTTTAAAAATATCCTTACAATGGCATTTGAGGAAGAATTGTTGCTTATATGATTCCATTAATAGAAAGAGTGGAAATTTGAAATTGATTCTTTCATTTGTGGTAATGTCTAAATTTACCAAATAAGGAAAGATTTTCATCACCCAAGTTTCAATTGGACCGGAACTTGGAATCATGCAAGTTGTATAGCATGATGAATGAGAACTTTCAAGTATTGGAAAATTAAGACTAACTACTTGTTCACATGGCTGTGTGAGTCAAGTAAAGGAATAAGGAATCGGGTAGACATTCTTGTGCACTGATTAAGTTCACCACAAAAGATCGATAAGATTATTCGTCATAATTTACTAAAGCTTAGTAAATATGATTATACTTACAAGCTTAAGTGTAACTCTGAGACATTGGAAAAAGGTTCCGATGTATGACAGAGAGAATAAGAAGAATCAAATTAGGCAGAAGGATAAAAGTTTCTCAAATCTGAAAAGATGGGAGAGTACTTTAGTATCAGTTTTTGTGATCATCTTAATGATTAAGAAACCATAGTACAATTAGTTCTATAAGGAAATCTTAGTGCATTCTTATGACTAAGAGGAACTTGAATTGTTAAAGTGGTTAAATCAAGAAGATGAGTCATACTTCGTTCCAATACAAGTCTTAGAGTCATACTCCAAGATTGTAACTTGAGTGACATGTCTTAAAGAAGATTTAAAACACTTGTCAAATGTAAGAGTAAAAGTTTTTTACTCTTATACAGTTGAAATTGGTAAGTTGTGATGTTTTGGATAAAACAAAGACCAACTTAGGCCAATTTTGTGAAGTGTTTGTCTTGATTAGAATCCACACTATCTCTTGAATAACTGACAAGAAAGTCTTATATGTCAAGAGGACAGTGGGAGTCTTAAAGGTCATGAAAGTCTCAAGAACTAATCAAGAATAAAACCTGAAGTTCTTCACTAGCACATGACTTGAGGTTTATAACCTATCATGTTGACATATTCTGTGCCCATTCCAGTTAAAGCTGGCTTTGCATATGAGTTCTTAGAGTTCTCAATTTGTTGCACAACAACTTGGAAGCAATGGCAGACCCTTGAGCTGCCAGGTGGCAAGAAATTAAGATTGAGTTCAATCCATATGAGTGTGGATTTGTCATTATCCTTGTCTTGTGTCTATGGTTTTGACAATTCACATGGATAAGAACACATACACCATTAAATCTAAGTGTCATAAGGTTTCTCTCCGATTCATGAAAATGATGGTGAGGAAACACTTTCACTAAGTAGATTTTAGCTAGATAGCAATTGTGATATTTGCATTCTCAAAGTCGTTAGTGGAGCGTGTGTGGTTTACCGGCACACTAACCTGGACTTGTGAGAAGTGGCAAAAAGGTCTAACCATTATGATTACGGCATCCCTCTTCATAATTGTTTAGACACACAAGTGTGCTATCTAAGGGAAGGTGTATGATTTTGATAAAGTTTTATGAAAACAATCTAGTATCAGAAATCTGAACTTTGGTAAGAAAGTCAGCTGATTTCTGAGTACATGTCAAAGCTAGTGGGAGCATAAGTGTTATGATAATAATCATCATGTTAGTGGGAGCATGATAATTATGAGAAGTATTGCAAGTTAGCAATGTTAATTATAGAAAACAAAAGTTTCAATTGGGAAAGAGTTGTTTTGCTATAATTAAGGGAGAGGAAATTATACTTCATCTCAAATCTATAAGCTTAGATCGTGAGGTTTTAATCATTTAGTCAAGGATATATATGAATTAATCATTTAGTCAAGGATATATATGAATTTCATGTTGGAATGGCTCAACATAAGGAAATTTTGTATATGAGTCCATTATTTACGTTCTAAAATTCGATGATGATTACGGCATCCCTTTTCATAATTTGAATTATGAGAACTTGGCAAATTGAAATGGAAATGTTATAGCAAAAGACTGGTTTAGTCTTTATGTGAGACATCATGAATCGTGTCCCATATGCTTCGGATATATGATCGATTACATGTGCTATATTCATCCTTTCTAAAATTTTCCAAATGCCTGGGGCATTAAGAAGGAAAAAGGTTTAGAACTGGATATGACTAAAAGGATTAAACAATTGTCGAGGACAATCTAAGGTTTACCAAAGATTGGTTGCTCAAGGACAGTTGGAAGTATAGTGATAATTCTGGAAGGACCATATTGACATAGTCTGTAAGTTAGAACTTTCAATCTGTAATTCAGAAGTGATAGTCAAAATGGAATTTGGAAATGTTTCAAAGTTAGAACTTTCAATCTGTTTAAGATTAGGAAACTTAATGCAAGAAGGATGTTTCCAAGGAGCTGATCTCCTTTGGAATACTCTGTAATGATTGTTTTCAAGTCTTTCTGACTTTGTGCATAATCATTACGAGAGGATCAATGCATATAAGTTTAGAATATAATAGATTTCAGTAATTGACATGAATTTGGAATTCTTGTATTTGCAGTAAGGATTTGGGAGTGTGAAAAGAGAATCATTGTAACAGCCCGGAATTTCAGGTATTTTTATAATATTGTTTTTGGGGTGTTTTAGGAGGGGACTCGGTGAGTTGGAGCCAGACTCGCCGAGTAGGACCACAGACTGGGTCGCGGGTTCGCGACTAGACTCGACGAGTCCATTATGGACTCGGCGAGTCTGCGCTGTTCAGCGGAAACCCTAGCCGTTTGGTTTTGGAACGTATATAATGCACTTATAGGCCGTCATTGTCCGTCTTTAGTCGACTGAGAAGAACCCTAAACGGTTGTGGGCATCTAGAGCAAGATTGAAGGATATTAGGGCCTTGAAGAAATTGTTGTGCAAGGAGGAGAAGAGTTTTGGCTAAAGGAACAGCAAGGGATTCGAGTTCTGCGGTTTGGGGACACAGAGAGTGCGTTATTCAGGTAATATTTCGGATCTTTTCTGTTATGTTGATGTGTGCATGGATTTAGGGTTATGGAACCCATTTGGGGATTAGATGGATTAGTACCTTGTTACCCAAACAACTATAACCCTGTATTAGGACCTTTAGAGGTCCAGAAGGTCCCATGCTTGTGTATTTCGGGACAATACGTATCTCAGGAAGCAGTTTGATCGACTGCATGGCAGGGACTCGCCGAGTCCGACGAACAGACTCGGCGAGTAGCTTGGAGATTGAATGGAACTCGTCGAGCTGTTCTTCAGATTCGGCGAGTGGAGTCGGGGTGGCCCCGCGATTCTTCCACGAGGATCTCGTCGAGCCAAGAGGGATACTCGACGAGTAGAAAGGGAACATCAGGGAAAGTTGGGGAGGACGTCTAGACTCGCCGAGTCGCCTTTACACTCGCCGAGTCCGGTCAAGTTGACCGTTGAACGTTGACCAGAGTTGACCTATATGTAATTTCTTAGGGTCAGTTGTCTTGAAAGATAAGAGTATTAATAAGGGATATATGATATTATAGGGAGTCTGTAGCTCGGCGGATCGAGTGCGAGTGATTTCAGGAGTCGCTAGCTTTCATTACCCGCAAGATGAGTCTTCTCACTATACTGTACCCGGAAGGGTTGGACTGTGTGACCGGAAGGTCGGATATGATTTGTGTTATACGTGCTATAAATGGTAAGGTATTTGCTATGCGTGCTATATGTGTTAGATTAATGTATCAATTGCTGTATATGTTTATGGGCCGGAAGGCAATATGTTTATGGGCCGGAAGGCAATATGTTATGGGCCGGAAGGCATTATGTTATGGGCCGGAAGGCAATATGTTATGGGCCGGAAGGCGATTATCTCAAGGCCTGGAAAGGCATATATGCGTAAGTAGTATACTGGGGAACTCACTAAGCATTTATGCTTACAGTTGTCATGTATGTGTTTCAGGTACTAGCGAGGACCGTGGGAAGGCGCCGACATGATGCGTACACACTGTTGATGTTTGAGATCTTGGGGATTTTATGATTGTATTTTGATATGAAATTTGGAATAATTATATTTGGTTGAAATAATTCACTTTATTTTAAATGAAAATTTTGTTCGAAAATTTGCGTTGTTATAATTGGTATCAGAGCCTTGGTTTGAGGGATTCGGGTGTACCTTCGGGTGTAACTGAACTCAAACCGAGGATTTGAGGAAAATCGTTTAAAAAAAAAAATAATAATAATAATAAAGGCATAAACTTTTATAAATGGTAAAGTGGTAAACAAGAAAGAAGCAGTGTGTACGATCAGCCAGCGCCCGAACGATAAAGATCCCCAGAATACCTTACAATGTTATGTTATGCAATGAATTATGAATTGTTATGCATACTAGAAGACTAGGTATTCATGATAGGACTAGAGTGGTCTGATTTGTGATGCCTTAGTCTAGGGAGTTGCCGATATGAAATATTTGGTAGCGTACAGGTAGATAGTGCATATCAAAGTAGAGTACTCACTATTCGGGGTTTGGGGAGGAAGATTTGGGACGAATACTGATACGGTGTGGTCGGTAGTATTGGGCCCGTACTACCGAAGACACCGGGTCGGTGGGAGACCCAAGTAAGAATCCCTGGATATCGGAGACTGAGTAGGGTTGCGTATCAAGTGCAATTGTACTTGATGGAGTCTCTGATGATTTATGTTGTATTTCAGAGACATCATGGTTACCACACGCCACGGGGCGAGTTCGAGCGGTGTGAGCGACGAGGATATTCGTCAGATGATACAGGAGGAGGTAGTTGCAGCGATCCGGGCTGAGATCCCGGAGATGTTTGGGTCTATTAAGACCACTCTGATGGAGACGTTCGAAGAGCGGTACGCCGCACTGACTGAGACTGCAGCCGCTGCCGCTACCGCAGCCGTGGCCGCTGCCAGGCCGCAAGGGGGCGATTCGTTGCTATTCCGGGAATTCAGCAACACGAAACCCCCTGAGTTCGATGGGATGCAGGATCCGATTGCTGCGATGAGGTGGATCGCCGACATTGAAGGGTGCTTCTACACTTGCTCATGCCCGGAGCACCTGAGGGTACGGTTCGCCTTGAACCAGCTCCGTCTGGGGGCGAAGGATTGGTGGAAGTTCGTGACGGCGAACTTCACTTTGGCGGAGATTACAGCGGTGACATGGGAGAGGTTTACTGACATGTTCAGGGACGAGTATGTTCCCCCAGTGGAGAGGGAACGATTGATTCAGGAGTTCTTGACTCTTAAGCAGGGTACTGATTCCGTTGCGGTAGTCACACGGAAGTTTCACGAGAGGGCGATGTTCTGCCCCGAGCTGGTGTCTACAGAGCAGTCACGGATGAGCCGATATTTAGGCGTTTTGAGGAGGGATATCCGGGAGTTTGTGTCAAACTCCACCTATCGTACTTTCACTGAGCTTCAGGCGAATGCCAGGAAGCGCGAGATTGAGTTGGAGACCCAGGCCAGGGAGGAGGCCGAGTCTCGGCAGGTGGACCGGCGGCCGGCTCAGTCTCAGCCGGCAGCCAAGCGGATCAAGTCCGTTGATTCGAGGATGGGAGGTCAGAAGGGCCGCACTTGCGGGAAGTGCGGCAAAAGTCATGAGGGAGCGTGCCGAGCTGGTGGTTGCTACAATTGTGGCAAGGAAGGACACATTGCCAGGGATTGTCCTAAGGGGTTTATGGTCTATTTTCATTGCAACCAGACAGGCCATCGGAAGGCCGAGTGCCCGCAGCTTCGTCAGGGATCTACAACTACTACCAGAACTACTGAGACTCGACTGGCGACGGTCGAGGCCCCGAGGGCTCGCGGGAGAGCCTTTCAGCTGACTGCGGAAGAGGTCCGCGCTGCGCCCGATGTTGTGGCAGGTATGCTATAATTCACGTATTTATTTAAAGTCAAGATGTTATGCTTATGTTAATATATGTGTAGGTACTTTCCTTGTGAACTCTATGCCTGCTCTAGTGTTATTTGATTCGGGTGCGAGTAGGTCCTTTGTATCTTTAGCTTTTAGTCAGCATATCAGTATTAGTCGTGAGCCATTAAGTCGGCCTCTGAGCGTTTCTATAGCGGCCGAGAGGGTGGTTTGTGCCACGGAGGTTCTTCGGGGATGTGTACTAGAAATTTTCGGGGTTGAGTTTCCGATTGACCTAGTTCCTATTGCGATGGGTGATGTCTGTGTCATCGTGGGCATGGACTGGTTGAGCCGATTCAGCGCTGTCATCGACTGTGAGCGCCAGCTGGTGACTATACGAGACCCTAGTAGGGGAGTTCTTACGGTGTATGGTGAGGGTACCCGTTCAGGATCAGCTTTTTGTTCGGCCGCTAGGGCGAGGCAATGTCTACAGCAGGGATGTAAGGGTTTTGTGGCGTATGTGATGGATACGCGGGAGGTTTCCGAGAGATCGAGGTCAGTGGAGGAGGTTCCAGTGGTGCGCGAGTTTCCAGATGTTTTTCCCGAGGACTTGCCGGGAGTACCTCCTGCGAGGCAAGTAGGTGCCTTATCGTCTCGCACCTCCAGAGATGCAAGAGTTGTCCTCGCAACTCCAGGAGTTGCTGGGGAAGGGATTTATTCGGCCGAGCAGCTCGCAGTGGGGAGCACCGATTCTGTTCGTCAAGAAGAAGGATGGTTCACACCGGATGTGCATTGACTATCGGGAGTTGAACAAGGTGACGGTCAAGAACCGCTATCCGTTACCGAGGATCGATGATTTATTCGATCAGTTGCAAGGGGCATCTTGGTTTTCCAAGATCGATCTGAGATCAGGGTACCATCAGGTAAGAGTACGGGATGAGGACATCCAGAAGACAACATTTAGGACGCGGTATGGGCATTACGAGTTCGTGGTGATGCCTTTCGGGCTCACCAATGCCCCGGCAGTGTTCATGGACCTCATGAACAGGGTATGCAGGCCGATGCTGGATCGGTCTGTGATTGTATTTATCGACGACATCCTGGTGTATTCGCGATCTAGAGAGCAGCATGAGGGACATTTGAGGGAGGTCCTTGGGGTACTGAGGTCGGAGAAGCTATATGCAAAATTCTCCAAATGTGACTTCTGGTTGCGGGAGGTCCAATTTCTTGGACATGTTTTTAATCAGGCAGGGATATTGGTCGATCCGGCCAAGGTCGAAGCAGTGATGAGTTGGGAAGTACCGAAGTCACCTTCCGAGATCAGGAGTTTCCTTGGGTTGGCGGGGTACTATCGGAGGTTTATTAGGGACTTCTCCAAAATCGCAGTACCGCTCACCAGATTGACCCGGAAGGGTGTTGCATTCTCATGGGGACCCGAGCAACAGACTTCTTTCGAGACACTTCGCCAGAGATTGTGCGAAGCCCCGGTATTAGCTCTCCCGGAAGGGATGGAAGATTTTGTTGTATATTGCGACACATCGATTTCAGGACTGGGTGCAGTGTTGATGCAGAGAGGTCATGTGATAGCTTATGCATCGAGGCAGCTAAAGCCTCACGAGGCGAGATATCCCACGCATGACTTAGAGTTGGGGGCAGTAGTGTTCGCTCTCAAGATTTGGCGTCACTACCTGTATGGGGTTCGATGTACGATATACACGGACCATAAGAGTTTGAAGTATTTGATGGATCAACCCAACCTAAATATGCGTCAGAGGAGATGGTTGGATGTGGTCAAGGATTATGACTGCGAAATCCTATACCACCCGGGCAAGGCTAATGTGGTAGCCGATGCGTTGAGCCGCAGGGCGGAGAGCACTTCATTGCGAGATGTATGTCTGAGACTGTGAGATCCGAGATGCAGAAGAAAGAGCGGGTCGTTGGGTTAATTTCAGAGTTCGTTAAGGATGGACGAGGACTTCTGACGTTTCAGGGTCGGATTTGGGTACCATTCGTGGGCGGTACGCGTGCTACTTTGATGGAGGAGGCTCACAGATCGAAATTCTCGATCCATCCCGGTGCTACAAAGATGTATTTGGACTTGAGGAAGGAATACTGGTGGCCTTGTATGAAGAGAGACGTCGCTTGGTTCGTTGAGAGGTGTTTGACCTGCCGTAGGGTTAAGGCCGAGCACCAGAGACCACATGGTAAGTTGCAGCCTTTGGAGATTCCTGAGTGGAAGTGGGAACAGATTACTATGGATTTCATCACCAAATTGCCGAGAACTGCCAGAGGAGTCGATGCAATTTGGGTGATTGTGGATAGATTGACGAAGAGTGCACACTTCCTTGCCATCAGCGAGAGTTCATCAGCGGAGAAGTTGGCGGAGTTATATGTGAGAGAGGTGGTATCTCGGCATGGAGTGCCGATCTCGATTGTTTCGGACCGCGATGTACGCTTCACTTCCAGGTTCTGGAAGAAATTCCATGAGGAGCTGGGTACTAAACTGCATTTTAGTACCGCATACCATCCCCAGACAGACGGTCAGAGCGAGCGGATGATTCAGACACTGGAGGACATGCTTCGAGCGTGTGTGTTAGACTTCGGGGGTAGCTGGGATGCGCATTTACCTTTGGCAGAGTTTTCCTACAACAACAACCATCATTCGAGCATTGGTATGCCACCTTTTGAGTTGTTGTATGGTAGGAGGTGTCGGACCCCCATTTGCTGGGGAGAGGTGGGACAGAGAGTGATGGGCAGTACAGAGATCGTACTCCAGACGACAGAGCAGATTCAGCAGGTTAGACAGAGGTTATTGACCGCCCAGAGCCGACAGAAGAGTTATGCGGACAGGCGCCGGTCCGAGCTTGAATTTCAGGTTGGCGACTTGGTTCTCTTGAAGGTTTCTCCTTGGAAAGGAGTGATCCAGTTCAGGAAGAGGGGCAAGTTGGGGCCCCGGTTCATAGGTCCATTTCGTGTGATTGCAAGGGTAGGCCGGGTAGCTTATCGGTTGGAGTTGCCAGCAGAGTTGGGACAGATCCACAATACCTTTCACGTATCGCAGTTGAGGAAGTGTATAGCTGATGAATCGGCAGTGGTTCCACTAGAGGATATTCAGGTGGATGCGAGCCTGAATTACGCCGAGAGACTAGTAGCTATCAGGGATCGGAAGATCAAGGTTCTGAGGAACAAGGAGGTACCTTTGGTGTTGGTTCAGTGGCAACACCGGAAAGGATCGGAGATGACTTGGGAGCCGGAGCGTGAGATGCGGGAGCAACATCCGGAGTTATTTGCAGTGTGAGACTTCGAGGGCGAAGTCTAGTCCTAGCGGGGGAGAGTTGTAACAGCCCGGAATTTCAGGTATTTTTATAATATTGTTTTTGGGGTGTTTTAGGAGGGGACTCGGCGAGTTGGAGCCAGACTCGCCGAGTAGGACCACAGACTGGGTCGCGGGTTCGCGACTGGACTCGATGAGTCCATTATGGACTCGGCGAGTCTGCGCTGTTCAGCGGAAACCCTAGCCGTTTGGTTTTGGAACGTATATAATGCACTTATAGGCCGTCATTGTCCCTCTTTAGTCGACTGAGAAGAACCCTAAACGGCTGTGGGCATCTAGAGCAAGATTGAAGGATATTAGGGCCTTGAAGAAATTGTTGTGCAAGGAGGAGAAGAGTTTTGGCTAAAGGAACAGCAAGGGATTTGAGTTCTGCGGTTTGGGGACACAGAGAGTGCGTTATTCAGGTAATATTTCGGATCTTTTCTGTTATGTTGATGTGTGCATGGATTTAGGGTTATGGAACCCATTTGGGGATTAGATGGATTAGTACCTTGTTACCCAAACAACTATAACCTTGTATTAGGACCTTTAGAGGTCCAGAAGGTCCCATTGTAACACCGTGATTTCCAAAAACAAAATTTTCATTTAGATAATCAATTTAATATTAAAAACACTTGTTTAAAATCTTATTCACATTCGAATTACAAAACATAGTTTCATTTTCATTATAATAGAAGACCAGGATCCTCCAAAACACAACTCTTTCTTCGGTGTGTACAATCGAACCGTTGCCATCCTGCGTTACTGTAAGAACCTGAAACAACATAACATAAACAACGTAAGCACGAAGTTTAGTGAGTTCCCCAATATACCTTACGCACATACGCCTTTCCAGGCCCTGACCTTCCGGTCAACTGTACAATGCCTTCCGGCCCATGAGATACTCGCCTTCCGGCCCATAAGATATTTGCCTTCCGGCCCATAAGATAATTGCCTTCCGGCCCATAAGATAATTGCCTTCCGGCCCATAAGATAATTGCCTTCCGGCCCATAAAATAATTGCCTTCCGGCCCATACACATATATAACACATAATACAAATACTCTAACACATAAAGCACATATATCATATATCAACCTGCCTTCCGGCCCGTAACATATTCTAACACATAAAGCACATACACCATATATCATACCTGACCTTTCTGTCACATAATACTTTGCCTTCCGGCCCATATATAAGCATGTATATCACGCGCAGCAGCTAACTTTCCATTTATAGCATATAAACATAACACATAACATACTTGACCTTCCGGTCACACAATCAAACCCTTCCGGGTGAAGTATAGTGAGAAAACTCACCTCGTAGTATGCAAGCTATAAACCCTTCGAGCTACTCGCACTCGATCCGCTAATCCGCAGGTTCCCTATAATACCACATACCTTTATTAAGGATCTTATCAAACAAGACAACTAACCCTACTAAGTTACATACAGGTCAACGGTCAATCTTGACCAGACTCGTCGAGTGCAAAGGGCAACTCGGCGAGTATAGACACCCTGACTCCACTCGCCGAGTCTGAAGAACGACTCGGCGAGTCCTAGTAGATCTTCAAGCTACTCGCCGAGTCTGAAGAACAACTCGACGAGTTCCAATAGGTCTTCATGCTACTCGCCGAGTCTGAAGAACAACTCGGCGAGTCCTAGTGAATCTTCAAGCTACTCGCCGAGTCTGATCATTGGACTCGGCGAGTCCTCGCCATGCAGTCAATCCGCTGCCTCCTGTATTTCGCATGATTTCGAAATATATAGATATGGGGCTTCCTGGACTTTCACATATACTAATACAGGGGTTTTTAAACATTTATAACAACACTACAATCTAACAATCCCTTAAATGGGTTTCCTAAACCCTAAATTCGCATACAACATAAAAGCTACAGATTTTGATCCGAAGATTACCTGGAAACGTGTTCCCTGTGTCCCCAAACCTCCAGTACTCGATTCCTTTGATCACCACCTTGCCCCTCCTTGTCTAACAATCTCTTCAAGCTTCTTCTAGCCCTCACTATTGCTCCAGATGCCCACAAACTCCCAATGTATCTTCAATCGGCCAAAAGACGCGACATGACGGCCATAACATCATTATATACGATTCAGAAATGAAACGGCTAGGGTTCAGCTGAACCAGCGTCTACTCGCCGAGTCCCTATTTGGACTCGTCGAGTCCAGTCGCGTATTTGCGACTGCGACCAAGACCATGGCCCTACTCGGCGAGTCATGCACCAACTCGCCGAGTCCCCTCCTAAATGTGCCCCAAAAATAATTTAGAGAAATACCTGAAATTCCGGGCTGTTACAACTCTCCCCCACTAGAACTAGACTTCGCCCTCGAAGTCTCATTCTGCGAATAATTCCGGATGTTGCTCCCGCATTTCTCTTTCCGGCTCCCAAGTCATCTCTGATCCCTTCCGATGTTGCCACTGAACCAACACCAGAGGTATCTCCTTATTCCGTAGAACCTTGATCTTCCGATCCCTGATAGCTACTGGTCTTTCGGCGTAATTCAGGCTCGCATCCACCTGAATGTCTTCTAACGGAACCACTGCTGCCTCATCGGCTATACACTTCCTCAACTGTGATACGTGGAAGGTATTGTGAATCTGACTCAGCTCCGCTGGCAACTCCAACCGATAAGCTACCCGACCTACCCTTGCAATTACCCGGAATGGGCCTATGAACCGGGGCCCCAATTTACCCCTCTTCCTGAACCGGATCACCCCTTTCCAAGGAGAAACCTTTAGGAGAACGAAGTCGCCGACCTGGAATTCGAGCTCGGACCGGCGTCTGTCCGCATAACTCCTCTGTCGGCTCTGGGCGGTCAATAACCTCTGCCTCACTCGCTGAATCTGCTCTGTCGACCAAAACACGATCGCTGTACTGTCCACCGCTTCCTGCAACCGAGAATTACCCAAGACGCGACTCTGATCTAAATTTCAATGATCACACGACCCATAAGGGTTATGAAACTCTGAATCACCGGTTCCCCGTTCCTAAGCCCACTTTATCCATATCGGACAACTGAGGGACCCATTCTCAATTCTCAGGGCAACTCTCACGAGTGCACCTCTTGCAATTGTATACACATGCTGCACTCGCCCCCATCATACCTTTCCCTTCCCTCACTAAGTGAAATCTGCTTAACAACCCTGCCACTACTCCCTGTATCACACATGCACTGGATCTGCTCGCAAGGACTCTCGGGTCCATGCATTACCTTTCCTCAACGAACGAGATTCCGACATCACCTTCCATGCAACAGCTCAAAGGGCGGCATACTAATGCACTAATGATGGCTGTTAATATGGAACAACTCAACCAATGATAATTACGTACTGCGGCTTACTCCGACAGCTAATACACATGCCCGAAACATGTCCTCGAACGTCCGCATCGTTCGCCCTCTCTAAAATGTCCTCAAATGTCATCATGATAAGCTCCTTTCCCATATTCCTCCTCAAGACTAAGTACCAAATCAACTTTTGGCTCCACATCTGAGTCCCCAACGGTCACCCATATCGCGATCCGAATATTCCACTGACTTTTCTCCCCGTGACCACTATCCCGACCCAGTGACACGTAAGGCACAAAATCTTCTTTTCCTCGTGAGAGAAAATACAATCCCACCGAGGATCGTCTCAACTCTAATCTCTGGTTTCTGCTGTGCCTCTTCCTTGCGTATCTCCCCGCATCTCCCGACAGAGACGCAGACCCCCGTCTCGCCCCCGACTCAACATCCAAGCTCCAAAGACTCAATACCAGGGCTACCCAAACTCGAAACTCTTCCACCTCATACGCTGCTCGAAAATATTCCAACATAAAAATTCTCTTGCCACTCAGTGAGTACTGCAACTCCACGCAGTATCACAACACCCTCTGACTAGTGAGTACTGCGACTCGAACATCCACCACAGACTATGGAGGCAATCAACATAACGAACGCCCATCTTGCGAAAATCCACCCTCTCAAATAGTCTCCCTGAATGCCCATACCCGAAGACTCCTGCTAAGTCCGCAGATACCTAATATGCCACACGTCTATTCAATTCGGGATTCCCGAATAACTCCAAAATAAGGTTATCATACCCGAATATCCCAGAATACTACCACCACCACTAATCTCCTGCACCCCATAATTAAATCTATATTTTCCCTGCCTTACAACCTTGGTGCTTCTAATTTCTCGATTGGAATGCGAGATAACGTTGACGTACAAAATGCGCTGATAATTCCCCAAATCCCTTTTTCCCGACACTCAAAATCCAAACAAGGATACGCATACCGACTCCGGAAGTTGGCTGCCCAATCATTCTCTATCTCCTTGCAACAACACCAATCACCTGTCATGGATACGTTCGTTCTCCTCTTCAAGTACTTCCCGCATTAACTCACTCTGACCCCTTTACTCGATCATCGACACCTCTGGTCTCATGATTTCCTACTGCATCTCTATACTCCACTTATAACTACTTTTGGCAATTCTTTGCTTTCTACGTACTGCACCCGGTTCTCCGCCACTAGGGTTCGAACCGTCACTAGTTAGCATACCATCAACCCACGACTATCTTTCACCAGCGAAATCGTACCTGCTCCAGGAAAGTGCTGTGCAACGCCCAATAGTCCCTCCCCTTATGAAGTCAATCAACCCTCTATACTCTGAACCTCTGGTTAACTCTCCAAGAACTTCTCATCACGGCTGCCTCTGATCGTTCCAAATCCCATACCAATCTCATACTAAGCACCTGCACTGCTCGATAACATCTTTGACTCGTAGACTGCACCGCAAAATCATCGTTCCTCTCATCTCAACTCATCAACCCATATCCAACGCCGGATTTGTCCCAAGGACAGGAACTCACTCTCAACCTAGACGAAACTCTCTGTACTGCAAAACTCAACTGAATTCTTCACTGCTACCACTATAACACAACCTGTCATTCTCATTTAGGTGTGGTGTGGTTCTCGACTACCTCAGTCCCAACTGACTGTCTGTTCACGGTAAATCACTGTCTCGCGGTACAACCGCTACCTGATGCTCTGAGGGAAGTCATTATTGAAAATTACCTGCAGGGTGTACTCCCAAATCCAGAACTGAAACACCAGACCCCTCGTGTCTTGCACACGAACATAAATGGCACTACCCACCTAAAAGGTGACCTCTCCTCTATCGACTGATTTCTCGACTCAGACCGAAATTTCCCTCTTCCTTTAACTCCCTACCACAATACTCTGATAGGTACCCGCCTTTCCTCCCCTCAAGGAACGCCTCTCCATCCTCAATCATGGTCCACACGCCTAAAACCCATAGCGTCCGATCTCTACCTCATCGATCATAACCGGATAACAAGATAGTCACCAGCATCATCCAACACGAACCATGGTACTCATCCCATGACATGCCTTCTCAATTTGCTCCGGTGTATGGTACCTGAACCATAGCATCACCCTCCATCTGCTCCAACGTATGGCACTCGAACCACAACATCTATTTCAATCTGTTCCGATGTATGGTGCCCGGACCATAACATCGCCCCGCAATCTGCTCCGATGTATGGTGCTCGAACCATGACATCACTCCTCATTCCGTTCATTAGGACCTTCAGAATGCTCCCTGTATCAAGTATGGGTCCTCTGCTTTCAGTAGTACGGGCCCATACTACCTGCCACATCTACCCATACTTTCCACACGGACCATCCCAGAGTTCCTAAGTAGCTGATCGAGCTACTCTTTCACCAATCCCCTCACGCGTGCTCGCTCCCCAGCGAAATTCTCTACTCTACCAGCGCACTCATCTGGCTAGGTTTACTCCCTAGTCCCTTCCGCCGTCCCCCCACTTCTTTGCTATCAGCTGCTGAAGAGTTCCTAATGATGCCAGCCATCTACCTCCTGAGTATCATCATACTCACTTAGTAGCTGACTCCCGTCATCGAGAACTCCACAAAGCACGAAGCAAGCAGCATTCGAGCATCGAAGCATACATAGGACTCTCTATCCTTGATAGCTCCACCTTCTCGGCTCATCCTCGGAAGTACCACTGTACTTTGTAGCTCTACCCCTCGTGCGTTCTAACTAGATACCCTCACTCATCACATACACACAAAAGCATAACGCACTTATAACAACATACCCTAGACTAAGGCATCACAAATCAGGCCACTCTAGTCCTAAGATATGAAATACCTAGCCTGTCTCTAGCATGCAATAGTATCTCATAAAGTGCATAATAAATATTTCATAACACAAAAGTAAGGGTATTTTGGGAAATCACCGTTTGGCTCTGGCTGATTGTACACACTGCTCTTTCTTGCTTTCTCTTTGAACTCTTATTCACTTTTAGAAAACCATTTATTTGGAAAAAAATTTCTTACTTCCTCAGTTTGAGTCCAGATTTACCCGTAGGCGCGTCCGAATCCCTCAAACCTGGCTCTGATACCAATTTGTAACACCGTGATTTCCAAAAACAAAATTTTCATTTAGATAATCAATTTAATATTAAAAACACTTGTTTAAAATCTTATTCACATTCGAATTACAAAACATAGTTTCATTTTCATTATAATAGAAGACCAGGATCCTCCAAAACACAACTCTTTCTTCGGTGTGTACAATCGAACCGTTGCCATCCTGCGTTACTGTAAGAACCTGAAACAACATAACATAAACAACGTAAGCACGAAGCTTAGTGAGTTCCCCAATATACCTTACGCACATACGCCTTTCCAGGCCCTGACCTTCCGGTCAACTGTACAATGCCTTCCGGCCCATGAGATACTCGCCTTCCGGCCCATAAGATATTTGCCTTCCGGCCCATAAGATAATTGCCTTCCGGCCCATAAGATAATTGCCTTCCGGCCCATAAGATAATTGCCTTCCGGCCCATAAAATAATTGCCTTCCGGCCCATACACATATATAACACATAATACAAATACTCTAACACATAAAGCACATATATCATATATCAACCTGCCTTCCGGCCCGTAACATATTCTAACACATAAAGCACATACACCATATATCATACCTGACCTTTCTGTCACATAATACTTTGCCTTCCGGCCCATATATAAGCATGTATATCACGCGTAGCAGCTAACTTTCCATTTATAGCATATAAACATAACACATAACATACTTGACCTTCCGGTCACACAATCAAACCCTTCCGGGTGAAGTATAGTGAGAAAACTCACCTCGTAGTATGCAAGCTATAAACCCTTCGAGCTACTCGCACTCGATCCGCTAATCCGCAGGTTCCCTATAATACCACATACCTTTATTAAGGATCTTATCAAACAAGACAACTAACCCTACTAAGTTACATACAGGTCAACGGTCAATCTTGACCAGACTCGTCGAGTGCAAAGGGCAACTCGGCGAGTATAGACACCCTGACTCCACTCGCCGAGTCTGAAGAACGACTCGGCGAGTCCTAGTAGATCTTCAAGCTACTCGCCGAGTCTGAAGAACAACTCGACGAGTTCCAATAGGTCTTCAAGCTACTCGCCGAGTCTGAAGAACAACTCGGCGAGTCCTAGTGAATCTTCAAGCTACTCGCCGAGTCTGATCATTGGACTCGGCGAGTCCTCGCCATGCAGTCAATCCGCTGCCTCCTGTATTTCGCATGATTTCGAAATATATAGATATGGGGCTTCCTGGACTTTCACATATACTAATACAGGGGTTTTTAAACATTTATAACAACACTACAATCTAACAATCCCTTAAATGGGTTTCCTAAACCCTAAATTCGCATACAACATAAAAGCTACAGATTTTGATCCGAAGATTACCTGGAAACGTGTTCCCTGTGTCCCCAAACCTCCAGTACTCGATTCCTTTGATCACCACCTTGCCCCTCCTTGTCTAACAATCTCTTCAAGCTTCTTCTAGCCCTCACTATTGCTCCAGATGCCCACAAACTCCCAATGTATCTTCAATCGGCCAAAAGACGCGACATGACGGCCATAACATCATTATATACGATTCAGAAATGAAACGGCTAGGGTTCAGCTGAACCAGCGTCTACTCGCCGAGTCCCTATTTGGACTCGTCGAGTCCAGTCGCGTGTTTGCGACTGCGACCAAGACCATGGCCCTACTCGGCGAGTCATGCACCAACTCGCCGAGTCCCCTCCTAAATGTGCCCCAAAAATAATTTAGAGAAATACCTGAAATTCCGGGCTGTTACACCCATGCTTGTGTATTTCGGGACAATACGTATCTCAGGAAGCAGTTTGATCGACTTCATGGCAGGGACTCGCCGAGTCCGACGAACAGACTCGGCGAGTAGCTTGGAGATTGAATGGAACTCGTCGAGCTGTTCTTCAGACTCGGCGAGTGGAGTCGGGGTGGCCCCGCGATTCTTCCACGAGGATCTCGTCGAGCCAAGAGGGATACTCGACGAGTAGAAAGGGAACATTAGGGAAAGTTGGGGAGGACGTCTAGACTCGCCGAGTCACCTTTGCACTCGCCGAGTCCGGTCAAGTTGACCGTTGAACGTTGACCAGAGTTGACCTATATGTAATTTCTTAGGGTCAGTTGTCTTGAAAGATAAGAGTATTAATAAGGGATATATGATATTATAGGGAGTCTGTAGCTCGGCGGATCGAGTGCGAGTGATTTCAGGAGTCGCTAGCTTTCATTACCCGCGAGGTGAGTCTTCTCACTATACTGTACCCGGAAGGGTTGGACTGTGTGACCGGAAGGTCGGATATGATTTGTGTTATACGTGCTATAAATGGTAAGGTATTTGCTATGCGTGCTATATGTGTTAGATTAATGTATCAATTGCTGTATATGTTTATGGGCCGGAAGGCAATATGTTTATGGGCCGGAAGGCAATATGTTATGGGCCGGAAGGCATTATGTTATGGGCCGGAAGGCAATATGTTATGGGCCGGAAGGCGATTATCTCAAGGCCTGGAAAGGCGTATATGCGTAAGTAGTATACTGGGGAACTCACTAAGCATTTATGCTTACAGTTGTCATGTATGTGTTTCAGGTACTAGCGAGGACCGTGGGAAGGCGCCGGCATGATGCGTACACACTGTTGATGTTTGAGATCTTGGGGATTTTATGATTGTATTTTGATATGAAATTTGGAATAATTATATTTGGTTGAAATAATTCACTTTATTTTAAATGAAAATTTTGTTCGAAAATTTGCGTTGTTATAATTGGTATCAGAGCCTTGGTTTGAGGGATTCGGGTGTACCTTCGGGTGTAACTGAACTCAAACCGAGGATTTGAGGAAAATCGTTTAAAAAAAAAAATAATAATAATAATAAAGGCATAAACTTTTATAAATGGTAAAGTGGTAAACAAGAAAGAAGCAGTGTGTACGATCAGCCAGCGCCCGAACGGTAAAGATCCCCAGAATACCTTACAATGTTATGTTATGCAATGAATTATGAATTGTTATGCATACTAGAAGACTAGGTATTCATGATAGGACTAGAGTGGTCTGATTTGTGATGCCTTAGTCTAGGGAGTTGCCGATATGAAATATTTGGTAGCGTACAGGTAGATAGTGCATATCAAAGTAGAGTACTCACTATTCGGGGTTTGGGGAGGAAGATTTGGGACGAATACTGATACGGTGTGGTCGGTAGTATTGGGCCCGTACTACCGAAGACACCGGGTCGGTGGGAGACCCAAGTAAGAATCCCTGGATATCGGAGACTGAGTAGGGTTGCGTATCAAGTGCAATTGTACTTGATGGAGTCTCTGATAATTTATGTTGTATTTCAGAGACATCATGGTTACCACACGCCACGGGGCGAGTTCGAGCGGTGTGAGCGACGAGGATATTCGTCAGATGATACAGGAGGAGGTAGCTGCAGCGATCCGGGCTGAGATCCCGGAGATGTTTGGGTCTATTAAGACCACTCTGATGGAGACGTTCGAAGAGCGGTACGCCGCACTGACTGAGACTGCAGCCGCTGCCGCTACCGCAGCCGTGGCCGCTGCCAGGCCGCAAGGGGGCGATTCGTTGCTATTCCGGGAATTCACGAGTGATCATGAGATGATAATATCTTATATTCTTCAAACCTAGAGATATGAGTTGTTACTATGAGTTGGTTGTACATTGATTGCACGAAAACGCATTTGGTAACTCGGTGCTATAAAACGTGTCTTTGTGTATGATTCAACAAGTAGTAGAACAAGCCATATGAGTCGAAGTTTATCCATTCCTTTTACCTTCAGGATAAAAGCGATATCTGTGGGCCCCTCGATGATTTGATGATGACAAATGGAATTGCTCGGCCGGGCCAGGACTAATTTGATTTGTTCAATTACTCAGTCGTCATAAATCGGAAATCAGGAAACAACAAATGGACAGAGAGAATGATTATAATCCATGTCTCAGTCCATATGATATCCAGAATGGAGGAATATATGATCCCTTATCTAATGGACAAGTCACTGACAAAGGTCAGAGTTCATCTACAAGGTCAGAGTTCGACAGAAGCTTTTGAGAGCTACGATTGCCATTTGGTTCTTGAAGTCATACGCAATAATAGTTTTAGACTTATCCAAGTGGGAGACTGTTGGATTAATGTCTAAGTCCAAAACTATAATTGGTAAAAATTGACCCGACTCGACATGGTCCATTTGGGTTGCATGGCATCATGCACTTGGATAAACTATAATGAGAGAAATAAGACACTTATTGTTATTAATATATTATAAGTTCTAGTATATTAATAATAAGAATAATAAGATTATTTAATTAGTATTGATCAAGAATTAATCTAGGATTAATTAAGTGATCAAAAGAAGACTAATTAAATATATGGGTTGATTGTGTAAATCATCCATACTTGTATAGTGGGCTAATGCTCCATGGATAATCAAGTTGGGCTAAAACCCATAGGATGGTCCATGGTGTATTTGAACCCATGGATCCAAGGAAATGGAAAGTCATGACAATTAGGGTTTACCCTAATTGTAACACTATATAAAGATCTTATTCTTGACAAAATCGGCGACTAGTATCATTCTAGAGAGGGCTAGCCGATTTTCATGAAGTGTAGAATTCTCTCAAGTTATTCCAAGTGTATTTGGTGTTGTGTGAACCATTTGAGGTGTCACACTTGGGGCACTTGACACTCAAGCTTCATGAAGACTTTCTACATCAAAGAGGCATGTATTCTATCTTGTTACATTCATTGTTTTGTATGCTAGATTAGGATAATTCCTTGGAAGTTCTTATTTGCATGTATAATAGAGAAAACATAGATCCAAGGTATTTAGGGTTGCATGTACACTTAGGAGTGTTAGAATGCTCAAAACCCAACACTTGCTGCAGGAAGGTGTTTGATGGTGACAGAAGGAGTGTCTCAGATGAGAGGATATACTACTGATGGTGGGCTGGAAGATGAGAAGGAGCGAGAGGACATGTGTTTTGTTGCAAAGCCATTCAGTGCACAGATCAACGAATGTGATGAGTTGATCAAGAAGGTACAAAACATTCTTGCTTCTCTGAAAATACCTGTTAGTAACTATGAAAAGGAAATGAATAGCTTAAAATCTAAAATTTTCCAATATAAGTAGTAGTCTTACCCAAACCCGTGTCACAAATTCTAACCTGGCTGGTCAAATTAGTAGGATATCGTCGTAGAGTGAGGAAAGGAGGATGTGGATTGAGCAAAAGGAGAAAGAGTTAATTAGGTCTAAGGATGAATCAATCTATTTGCAACGAGACAATCTTAAGCTTTTAAAACAGCAAAATATTTTTTGTTTAATTGCTAAAAGACTTTATTTCAATATCACTCAACTGCATCTTGATTGTGAAACAGGAAAGAAGATACATCGCATGATTTTACCCTTCCTTGAGTTAAAGGAGGATGAAGTCGATGCCAAAGCATATAACTGTGAAAATGTTGTATCTTCTGATGAAGTCTCTCCTGCATACAAAATTGGTCTTGACAAAATAGAGTTCTACATAAAGTCCAAAGACCATAAGGACATGCTTAAAAATCTATTAGATGAAAATGATAGATTGAAGTTACGAACCGAAACTGTACAAAAGTTTGACTCATTGAATGCCAAAATAAGTTCAGAAAATAAAATTGTTGTTGAAAATGCATCTGACCTTAATGAGGATGATGATCTGAGTGAAATCTCTATAGAGGATGTGGTAGACTGTTCTGAATTTGTCAAAAGCGAACCTGGAACTCACAAAAATTTCATTTCTGAAAATTCCGTTGAGTTCGCTCACTCGTCGACAGACAAGACCAAAGTTCTCAAGGGAAAGGCTGTTGTATATCAAAAGGTTCAAACAACTCCCAATCAAGTCTACATAGTTCATGGAGTCACTCCTCAACAAACAGTAGAACCGACATCTATGGTAGAAGAAGATAATGCAGCTGGATGTGAAGAATTCTTTTTGTCCGCGCCAATAGATAACACTGACGAAACAAAAGGCCTGTCTCAGAAAACCTCATGGAGAGTGAAGGGTAGATACGTGCCAGAACCACTCAATGAGCCTGCAAGATATGATGTGCCAAGCACAAGTGGCACCAAAACATCTTTGGGTGAACCAGTGCTAACTACCAGTGAGACATCTTCGTCAAAGAGCGAAAGCCATGTTCGAGTTACAAAGAAAAAGGCAACATTCACAAAAGTCCAAAATAGGTGGCTGAACATAAACACCAACGAAATCTGAGATACAAGAAAAAATCTCTCAGAAAGAAAACAGTTTTGGAGATCTCAAACCCTCATTATGTCAGGTATGAAAGGACGCATAAGTCTGCAGAAGAATCAAGAAGCAACCGACAGGAGGGTTTCGGTCCTTGGAATGAAAGGAACCAAAATGATAGTTTTGGTCCACAGCAAGCAAGGAACCGAAAGGATAGTTTCGGTCCATCGCAAGCAAGGAACCGAAAGGATAGTTTCGGTCCACAGCAAGCAAGGAACCGAAAGGATAGTTTCGGTCCACAGCAAGTAAGAAACCGAAAGGAGAGCTTCGGTCCTCAGAGCATCAGCAACCGAAAGAACGGTTTCGGTTCTCAGCACAATAGCAACTGAAAGAATACGTTCAGTCCTAAGTTCAATCAGAAGAACAGAAGTGTAACAACGTAAATTTTTAAAACAATTTTTCATTTTTAAAACATTCATCTACTCTTAAATTAATGTCAAAACATATTGTATGAAATGTTACTATCACAAAACATTTCTCCAGAATCTAAAACATAAACTCCACAAGTGTGTACGAATCACGCCGGCGCCTTCCCTCCCTCATCACTGGTACCTGAAACACATCACACAACAACTGTAAGCATAAATGCTTAGTGAGTTCCCCAAAATACCTCATACAACACATACGCCACTCGAGTCTATAATACGACCCTCCGGTCGATGTGTCTCAGCAGGACCCTCCAGTCCTGTAGCTCGTTGGACCCTCTGGTCCGGTCATAGCTCGTTGGGCCCTCGGGCCCGGTCTGTATCGTTGGACCCTTCGGTCCGGTCTATAACATCATACAACATACATATAACACATATCACATAATCTCATACATAGCACATAAGACCCTTTGGTCCACACGATATACCACTCTAGGTAATGTATAGTGAGAAGACTCACCTCTATGTCTCGGTAAATATCTGACTCGGTAGAAATGTGATCTAGCCTCTGCCTAATCACACAAAGTAAATACTCTCATAAATACAACTGTACTCAACCCTAAAAGTCAACAAGGTCAACGGTCAAACTTTGACCCGAATCGTCGAGTGCACTAGGGAGACTCGGCAAGTCCACACGAGTCTGCTGACTCTCTTAATCCCTCTCTTGGCACGTCGAGTTCTTCCCCTGACTCGATGAGTTCCACCTGGCATGAATCGCGGGGCAACCCCGACTCAACTCGCCGAGTCTCAAGAACAACTCGGCGAGTTCCACTTGAACTCAGTCCCCCCTGACTCTCCCTGACTCACCGAGTTATTCCCCAACTCGGCAAGTCCACTCACTGAGTGATTAACGGGCAATCTTCATACTACTCACCGAGTCTGTTCTTTGGACTCAGCGAGTTCATACCATGCACAAACTCTATACAACTCTTGAGGTCAGATCTGTTCCATAGAATCATAGATCTAGCCTCCCCAAGCATGATAATCACGTAAAGTTCGAACCTTGGCACTCATATAACATCTAAATGGTCCAAAATGGTGATTTAGCCCCAAAAATGACATCCCAAGCTCATGGCTCCCAAAGTGACTCATAAAGCTCCAAGGGTTAAGGCCTCTCGACCTCTTTGGGTTCATATCCAGAACACAAACTCGAGAATGGACCAAATACTCCACTTAATCAACCTCTAAAAGGGTTAGAAAACCCTAACACTAAGAATCAACACCAAAACTGAAGAGGGTCCGAGAATAATACCTCAATACAATCTCTATGAGCTCAAAAACCACCAAAATCACACCTCCTTCAGCCTACTCTTGACTTGGTCACTTCCTTCTTGCAAAAACACCCACAAAAGGATCAAGAATGGCCTCTCCTTCCTCACAATTTCTCTAGATCTCTTAGGGTTTCTCTCTGGGGGTTGGTGGCGGCAAATGACGGCCATAAGGGCCTTTAAATAGGTCCCAATCCCTGGAAATTAGGGTTTCATTAAACAGCATGGAGTTGCCGAGTCCAGACGCGAACCCGCATGAACATCCGCGATCCTACTCGGCAAGTCTTGGCACTAAATCGCTGAGTTCCTTCTCAAGTTCCTCAAATAAATGAATGAAATAATATACCTGGGAATCCGGATGTTACAATTCTCCCCAACTAGAATAAGACTTCGCCCTCGAAGTCTCACTCTGCAAATAACTCTGGATGCTGCTCACGCATCTCACGCTCCGGCTCCCAAGTCAACTCTGACCCTTTCTGATGCTGCCATTGGACCTGCACCAGTGGCACCTCCTTGTTCCTCAAAACCTTGATCTTCCGATCCCTGATCGCCACTGGTCTCTCAACATAATTCAGGCTCGCATCCACCTGAATATCTTCTAATGGCACCACTGCCGACTCGTCGGCTATACACTTTCGCAGCTGCGACACGTGGAAAGTGTCATGAATCTGACCCAACTCTGCTAGCAACTCCAAACGATAGACTATCCTGCCTACCCTCGCGATCACCCTAAAAGGACCAATATATCGGTGCCCTAACTTGCCCCTCTTCCTGAATCAGATCACTCCTTTCCAAGAAGAGACCTTCAGGAGCACGAAGTCTCCGACCTGAAACTCGAGCTCGGACCGGCGTCTGTCCGTATAACTCTTCTGACGACTCTGAGCGGTCAGCAACCTCTATCTGACCTGCTGGATCTGCTCTGTCGTCTGAAGCACAATCTCGGTACTACCCATCACACGCTGCCCTACCTCTCCCCAACAAATAGGGGTCCGACACCTCCTCCCATACAACAGCTCAAAGGGTGGCATGCCAATGCTCGAATGATGGTTGTTGTTGTAAGAAAACACCGCCAAGGGAAAATACGTGTCCCAATTCCCACCGACATCCAACACGCATGCTCGGAGCATGTCTTCGAGCGTCTGAATCGTCCGCTCACTCCGCCCGTCAGTCTGTGGGTGGTATGCGGTACTAAAATGCAGTTTTGGACCCAATTCCTCATGAAACTTCTTCCAGAATCTGGAAGTGAAACGTACATCTCGATCTGAGACAATCGAGATCGGCACTCCATGCCGCGATACCACCTCTCTCACGTACATCTCCGCCAACTTCTCCGCGAAAGAGCTCTCACTGATGGCCAAGAAGTGAGCACTCTTCGTCAACCTGTCCACAATCACCCAAATTGCATCGACACCCCTCGCAGTCCTCGGGAATTTGGTGATGAAGTCCATGGTACTCTGTTCCCATTTCCACTCGGGAATCTCTAATGGCTGCAGCTTACCATGTGGACGCTGATGCTCGGCCTTAACCCTGCGATAGGTCAAGCATCTCTCTACAAACCATGCGACATCCCTCTTCATACAGGGCCACCAATAATCCTTTTTGAGGTCCAAATACATCTTAGTGCCCCTGGGATGGATCGAGAATTTCGATCGATGAGCCTCCTCCATCAAAATGGTACGCGTTCCGCCCACGGACGGTACCCATATCTGATCCTGAAATGTCATAAGCCCCCGGCTATCGGTAACGAACTCCGATACCAGCCCGACAACTCCTTCTCTCTTCTGGCTTTCTGGCTTCACAGCCTCTGCCTAGGCCCCACGAATAGCATCCAACACCGGGGTCATCACTGTCAATCTCAAACAAACATCTCGCATTAGGGCGCTCTCCGCCCTACGGCTCAGTGCATCGGCTACAACATTAGCCTTGCCCGGGTGGTACAGGATCTCACAATCATTATCCTTGACCACGTCCAATCACCTCTTCTGGCGCATATTCAGGTTGGGCTGATCCATCAGATACTTCAAGCTCTTGTGGTCTGTGTATATCGTACACCGAACCCCATACAGATAATGTCGCCAGATCTTGAGAGCGAACACTACCGCTCCCAACTCCAAATCATGAGTGGGATATCTCGACTCATGAGGCTTAAGCTGCCTCGATGCATATGCTATCACATGCCCCCTTTGCATAAGCACCGCTCTCAATCCGGATATCGATGCATCACAATATACCACAAAATCCTCCATCCCTTCCGGAAGGGCTAACACTGGGGCTTCGGATAACTTCCGGGGAAGTGTCTCGAACGAGGTCTGCTGCTCTGGACCCCAAGAAAACGCAACACCCTTCCGGGTCAACTTGGTGAGTGGCACGACGATCTTGGAGAAATCCTTAATAAATCTCCGATAATAGCTGGCTAAACCCAGAAAACTCCTGATCTCGGTGGGTGATCCCGGCACCTCCCACCTCATAACCGCCCCAATCTTGGCCGGATCGACCAATATCCATTTCTGGTTAAAAATATGCCCCAAAAACTGAACCTCTCGCAGCCAGAACTCACATTTGGAGAACTTGGCATAAAGCCTCTTTGATCTCAGAACTCCAAGGATCTCCCTCAAATGCTCCTCATCCTGCTCTGTGAATCTCGAATACACCAATATGTCGTCGATGAACACGATCACCGAGCGATCCAACATCGGTCTGCACACCCTGTTCATGAGATCCATGAACACCGCCGGTGCATTGGTGAGTCCGAAAGGCATTATCACGAACTCGTAATGCCCATAACGAGTTCGGAATGCTATCTTCGGGACGTCCTCCTCCCGCACCCTCACCTGATGATACCAAGACCTCAAATCGATCTTGGAGAACCAAGATGCTCCCTGCAACTGATAAAAAAATCATCAATCCTCGGAAATGGGTAACGGTTCTTGACCGTTAGCTTATTCAACTCATGATAATCAATGCACATCCGGTGCGAACCGTCCTTCTTCTTGATAAAAAGAATGGGCGCCCCCCCCATGGCAAACTGCTCGGCCTGATAAACCCCTTCCCCAGCAGCTCTTGGAGCTGCGAGGATAACTCCTGCATCTCCGAAGGCGCAAGGCGATAAGTCGCCTTGGCGATAGGCGTAGCTCCCGGAACCAATTCAATACCGAACTCTACCTGCCTCTCCGGAGGCACACCCGACAACTCCTCTGGAAACACATCCGGAAACTCACGCACTATCGGGACCTCATCCACTGACTCTGGTCCCTCTGAATCAACCCTCGTATCCATCACATATGCCACAAATCCCCTACAGCCCTGCTATAGACTCTGTCTCGCCCTGGCGGCCGAACAAAATGCCGACCCCGTATGTGTACCCTCGCCGTACACCGTAAGAACTCCCCCACTAGGGTCTCGAATCGTCACCAATTGACGCTCGCAGTCTATCATAGCCCCATATCGGCTCAACCAATCCATACCCACTATCACACATACGTCCCCCATTGTGATCGGAACTAGATCTATCGGAAACTCCACATCGAAGATCTCAAGGAAACATCCTCGAATCACATCCGAAGCATACACTGCTCGCTCATTAGCTATGGAAACTCGTAGAGGTTGATCCAACGCCTCTCGACGGGTACTAATATGCTGACTAAATGCTACGGAAACAAACGACCAAATGGCACCCAAGTCAAATAGTACCAAAGCAGGCACAAAACTCACAAGAAAAGTACCTACGCATATCATCATATAAGCATAAAAACTCAACTCAAATAACAGATGAAAAGAGAATACATACCAGCCACAACATCTAGCACCGCACGGACCTCCTCCGCAGTCAATTGTAATGCTCTCCCACGAGCCTTCGGGGCCTCAGCCTTCACTGGCCGAACCTCAGTAGCCCTAGCAGCAGGCGCAGATCCCTGCGCTGATCGATGCAGCAGCTGAGGGCACTCGGCCTTCCGATGGCCAGTCTGGTTGCAATGGAAGCAAAACGAAAATCCCTTGGGGCAATCCCTCGCGATATGCCCCTCCTTCCCACACTTGTAGCATACTCCAGCCTTGCACGACCCCTCACGACTGTTACCGCACTTCCCACAAGTGCGGCCCTTCGCACCCCCAGATCTCGAATCAGCGGGTCTAGCCCGCTTGGCTGCCGGCTGAGACTGAGCCGGTCGCCGATCCTCCCTCTGTGACTCGGCCTCCTCCCTGGCCTGAGTCTCCAACTCAATCTCCCTCTTCTGGGCATTTTCCTGAAGCTCAGCAAATGTCCGGTATGTCGAGTTCGCCACAAACTCCCGAATATCTCTCCTCAGAACACCCAAATTACGGCTCATACAAGCCTGCTTAGAAGACACCTGCTCAAGGCAAAACATCGCCCTCTCATGAAACTTCCTGGTGATCACTGTCACAGAATCAATACCCTGCTTGAGGGTCAAGAACTCCTAAATCAACCGTTCCCTCTCCACCGGGGGAATATACTCATCTCCGAACATAGTGGTGAACCTCTACAGGTCACCTCGGAAATCTCAGCCAAAGTGAAGTTCGCCGTCACGAACTTCCACCAATCCTTCGCTCCCAAGCGGAGCTGGTTCAAGGTGAACCGAACCCTCAAGTACTTTGGACAAGAACTCATATAGAAAAATCCCTCGATCTCAGAGATCCACCTCATGGCGGAAATCGGGTCTTGCGTCCCGTCGAACTCTGGTGGCTTCGTGTTGCTGAACTCCCGGAACAACAACGAGTCGCCTCCCTGAGTTCTGGCAGCAGCAACAACAGCAGTAGCTGCAGCTGCAGCAGCCTCAGTCAGCGCCGCATACCACTCATCAAAAGTCTCAATCAACGTGGTCTTGATTTCCCCAAACATCTCCGGAATCTCATCCCGGATGGCAGCAACCACGTCCTCATGAATCAATCGACAGATCTCCTTGTCGCTGACACCACTGCTCTCAGGTGTGAGTCGAGTCCCAACCATGATGCCTCTGAAATACAACAAAATTATCAGAGACTCGATCGAGCATACTCATACTCGATGACGCAACCCTACTTGTCTTCCATTGTCCAAAAGATTCTTACTTGGAAAGCCTACTGATCCGATGTCTTCAGTAGTACGGGCCGAATACTACTGACCACACCGCATCAGCATTCATTCCAAGTCCTCCTCCTTGGATCTTGGATTACAAGTACTCTATTCTCATGAGCTCCTAACTGCTATTTACTCGCTCTCAAAGCATCTCAGCAGCAGAAATCTCCTAGGCTAAGGCATCACAAATCAGGCCACTCTAGTCCTAATATGTATACCTAGCCTACTCTAGCATGCATAATGCAACATAGCATATCTCATAACACATAATGTAAGGGTACTTTTGGGGATTCACCGTTCGGGCACTGGCTAATCGTACACACGACTCTGCTCTGTTTGTCTCAAAACTCTTTTTACTCTTTTCAAAAATTTTACTTCATTATCAAGATTTCCTGAAATCCTCAGTTTGAGTTCAGATACGCCCGAAGATGTATCCGAATCCCTCAAACCAAGGCTCTGTTTGTCTCAAAACTCTTTTTACTCTTTTCAAAAATTTTACTTCATTATCAAGATTTCCTCAAATCCTCAGTTTGAGTTCAGATACGCCCGAAGATGTATCCGAATCCCTCAAACCAAGGCTCTGATACCAACTTGTAACAACGTAAATTTTCAAAACAATTTTTCATTTTTAAAACATTCATTTACTCTTAAATTAATGTCAAAACATATTGTATCAAATGTTACTATCACAAAACACTTCCCCAGAATCTAAAACATAAACTCCACAAGTGTGTATGAATCACGTCGGTGCATTCCCGCGCTCATCACTGGTACCTGAAGCACATCACACAACAACTGTAAACATAAATGCTTAGTGAGTTCCCCAAAATACCGCATACAACACATACGCCACTCGAGGCTATAATACAACCCTCCGGTCGATGTGTCTCAGCGGGACCCTCCAGCCCCGTGGCTCGTTGGACCCTTTGGTCCGGTCATAGCTCGTTGGGCCCTCCGGCCCGGTCTGTATCGTTGGACCCTTCGGTCCGGTCTATAACATCATACAACATACATATAACACATAGCACATAATCTCATACATTGCACATAAGACCCTCTGGTCCACACGATATACCACTCTAGGTAACGTATAGTGAGAAGACTCACCTCGATGTCTCGGTAAATATCTGACTCGGTAGAAATGTAATCTACCCTCCGCCTAATCACACAAAGTAAATACTCTCATAAATACAACTGTACTCAACCCTAAAAGTCAACAAGGTCAATGGTCAAACATTGACCCGAATCGTCGAGTGCACTAGGGCGACTCGGCGAGTCCACACGTGTCCACTGACTCTCTTAATCCCTCTATTGGCACGTCGAGTTGTTCCCCTGACTCGACGAGTTCCACCTAGCATGAATCGCGGGGCCACCCCGACTCAACTCAGCGAGTTCCACTTGAACTCAGTCCCCTTTGACTCTCCCTGACTCACCGAGGTATTCCCCAACTCGGCAAGTCCACTCACTGAGTGATTAACGGGCAATCTTCATACTACTCGCCGAGTCTGTTCTTCGGACTCGGGGAGCTTATGCCATGCACAAACTCTATAAAAGTCCTGAGGTCAGATCTGTTCCATACAATCATAGATCTGGCCTCCCCAAGCATGATAATCACGTAAAGTTCGGACCGTGGCACTCATATAACATCTAAATGGTCCAAAATGGTGATTTAGCCCCAAAAATGACATCCCAAGCTCATGGCTCCCAAAGTGACTCATAAAGCTCCAAGGGTTGAGGCCTCTAGACCTCTTTGGGTCCAGATATAGAACACAAACTCAAGAAGGGACCAAATACTCCACTTAATCAACCTCTAAAAGGGTTAGAAAACCCTAACACTAAGAATCAACACCAAAACTGAAGAGGGTCTGAGAATAATACCTCAATACAATCTCTATGAGCTCAAAAACCACCAAAATCGCACCTCCTTCAGCCTCCTCTTGCCTTGGTCACTTCCTTCTTGCAAAAACACCCACAAAAGGATCAAGAATGGCTTCTCCTTCCTCACAAATGCTCTAGATCTCTTAGGGTTTCTCTCTGGGAGTTGGTGGCCGCAAATGACGGCCATAAGGGCCTTTAAATAGGTCCCAAACCCTGGAAATTAGGGTTTCATTAAACAGCGTGGACTCGCCGAGTCCAGACGCGAACCCGCATGAACATCCGCGATCCTACTCGGTGAGTCTTGGCACTAACTCTCCGAGTTCCTTCTCAAGTTCCTCAAATAAATGAATGAAATAATATACCTGGGAATCCGGTTGTTACAAGAAGGGAAGAGTGTTCCCTTTCTCAGCAAAGAAAGAGTGATAATGAACGATCCAATGTCTCATCTAAACCTTACTCTTCTCATTCTAATTCTAATTCTTATACTTCAAAAGATTTAAAGGGAAAAGGAAAGCTCTTTCCAGAAGAAAACCCATGCCCGAAAGAGATCCAAAAGAAGGCAGACGTCAAAATCTCAAACCCTACATCTAATGAATCAAAGCCAAACAAAATTAAAGTTTTCACAACAAACAGAAAGGATGAAAAAAATTTAATTAAAATAACTTATTTGGTTGATATTTCTCTTTCTATCCCCTGTCCTATAAAAGGCTCACAAGGACCCAAGAAACTTTGGGTTCCTAAATCTGCTTAATATTTTTTAGGTTATACGTGACGAGCAGTTTGACGAAGAATGGTATATTGACAGTGGCTGCTCACGTCACATGACGGGACGAAAGGAAGAACTGAGAGAGTTTTGGTCTCTCAAGGATGGTGAAATCGTGAAGTATGGCAACAATTCATATGGATCCATCAAAGGCTATGGAATGATTACGAATGGTGATTTCTCAATAAGAAAGGTCACATATGTTGAAGGATTGCAGCACAACCTTATAAGCGTATCACAGCTGGTAGTTGGGACCAGATTGAAGGTATCGTTTGATGATGAAGGTTCAAAGATAGTCGAGAAGAAGTCCAATAACATTCTGTTGAAATCAAAGCGAAACGGGGAAATGTACCCTTTAAACCTCAATCCAAATCGAGGGAAACCAGCAGTCTTCTTACTAACGAAGGCTCACTCAGACGAAAGTTGGTTATGGTATTGAAGACTCTCTCATCTTAATTTCAAGGATATCAACAAGCTGGTTTTAGGAGATCACGTTTGAGGTCTTCTAGTTCTCAAATTCGACAAAGAACATCAATGTGCAGCTTGTGAAATGGGAAAGCAAAGTCGACAAAGTCATCCTTCTATTATCAACACAAAGGTGATAGAACCCCTGGAGCTGTTACATATCGATCTATGTGGTCCCTCTTCTATTGAAAGAATTGGTGGGAACAAGTACACATGGGTGTTCTTCTTGAAGCAAAAATCAAAGGCTACTCCTAAGCTCAAGCTCTTCATAAAGCAAGTAGAAGTTCAACTGAGGAAAATGGTTCGTAACGTAAGAAGTGACAATGGCTTGGAATTCAAAAACAAGGATTTCGAAGATTTTCTAGCTGACAAGGGAACGACTCATAATTTCTCTAACCCATATACTCCACAGCAGAATGGAATCGTCGAAAGGCGAAACCGATCTCTGTGCGAAGCAGCCCGTACTATGCTAAGCTTCGCTTCATTGCCTCTGTAATTTTGGGTTGATGTTGTTGCTGCTACTTCTTATACTCAGAACAGATCATATTTAAACAAGCGATTCTCCATCATTCCTTATGAGATCTTGAACAATCGCAAGCCGAATTTGAAATTCTTTCATGTGTTCAGTTCAAGTTGCTTCATCTTCAACTCAAAAGAGAATCGAAACAAGTTTGATGCTAAGGCTGATGAAGGAATATTTTTGGGCTACTCCTTGCAATCGAAGGGATATAGAGTTCGGAACAAGCGCTCAAAGAAGATTGAAGAAACATACTATGTCACTTTTGACGATAGCTATGTCAAGAAGATGAAGACATCTGAAGGTGAACTGCAGGAAATCTTTCCAAAGACCAGTCAAGTTATAACTCCTATCTCAAATCTTTTTGAGCAATATATGCTTCTTTTTGATGAACCTGAAAAAGCTATCGATTCTGAATCCAAGGTGAAAGATAACAAAATTGACTATCTAAAGCAAGTCATTGACGATGCTGCACGAAAGATGACTGATGATCAACCGAAAGCAACCGAAACACCTGGCTTAAACAAACTTTCTGGTGACCATCCTTCTGTCCATGGGGAGGGTCCGTCTTTACAAAAGGATCAAGGTCCTTCATTCCAAGGGGAGAATACAATGTCACAAACATCTAGCTCAACTGAAAGCCCAAATGAAGAGGAACACTCTGATCCAGATATTGAACTCGTATCATCATTTGAGGGGGAGAATACACATGTCAATGATGATGATATTCTATCGGAATTAGAAGAAGAGGTCAATGCAGAATTGGATCCCTCTTTTGATCCAAATTACCCACCTCTCATCAAATGGACCAAAGACCATCCTCAAAGTCAGATAATTGGGGAATCTTCAGAAAAGGTTCTAACTCGATCACAAATCAAAGCGAAACATAACTACACTATTCTCTCAAGTATAATTTTGCATGTTCAACTCTTTTGTCTCCAAAGTTGAACCGAAGACTGTTAATTTGGCTATTGACCATTCTGATTGGGTTCAAGCCATGCAAGACGAGTTAAATGAGTTTGAAAGAAACAAAGTATCGTGTCTAATTCCAACTCCAAAGGATGCTTCAATTGTCGGTCTCAAGTGGGTATTCAGAAATAAGATGGATAAGGAAGGGAATGCGATTCATAACAAGGCTCGGTTGGTTGTAAAAGGCTACTACTAACAGGAAGGTATTGATTATGAAGAGACCTTCGCTCCTGTTGCAAGATTAGAGTCAGTTCGAATCTTTCTTGCCTATGCTGCACACAAAAACATTGAAGTCTATCAGATGGACGTCAAGTGTGCCTTTCTCAACGAAGAACTTGAAGAAACTGTGTACTTTGAGCAACCACCAGGTTTCATGAATGAAAAGCATCTAGATCACTGTTACATCCTAGACAAAGCGGTATATCGCCTGAAACAAGCTCCCAGAGCATGGTATGAAACTCTCACTCGATTCTTAAAAATGTATAAATTCAAACAAGGTTCGGTTGACCCAACCTTCTTTCGTAAGAGAGAAGGTAACCACCTTATGATAGTCCAAATTTATGTTGATGACATCATCTTCGGCTCCATGAATCCCAGCTTAACAGCTCAATTCAGGAAGTTGATGGAAACTAAATTTGAGATGAGCTTAATGCGTCCAATTAACGTTTTCCTTGGCTTAAACATTAGACAGGGACCCGAAGGCATTTTTATCAATCAGGAGGCATAAACAAAGACATTGCTTGCTAAGTTTGGCATGATGGGAGACTCTAAAGTTAAAGTTCCAATGGCTTTTGGGACAAAGTTTACACCTTCGTTGGAAAAGCCAGTCGTTGACATCACTCGCTATCTGAAGACCCGACATCATGTTCTCAGTTTGTTATTGTGCCCGATTTCAAGCTAACCCACGTGAACCTCATATGCAAGCTGTGAAAAACATCTTTAGCTATCTGAAGCGAACCTCCTCTCTCGGTCTATGGTATCCAGCCAACTCAGGTTTCTTTGGCCAAGCGTTCTTAGATGCTAACTTAGGTGGCTGTGGATTAGATCGTAAAAGCACCACTGGAAGATGCCAATTTCTCAATGGAAAATTGGTTAGCTGGCAATCAAAGAAACAAACCTGTGTTTCTCTCTCCACGGCAGAAGCTGAATACATCGTTGCTGCCTCATGCACATCTCAGGTTGTATGGATACAAATTCAGCTTAGAGATTACAGGCTAAACATGAAGAAAATCCCACTATATTGCGATTCTGAAAGTGCAATTAGGATTTTTCATAACCCAGTGCAACACTCGAAGACAAAACACATAGCACCGAGGTATCACTTCATCAAAGATCATGTGGAAGATGGCAACGTGGAAATTCACTTGGTAAGGAAAACTGATCAACTAGCAGATATATTCACTAAGGCTTTACCTGAAGCAAGTTTCAACAAAATTTTGCAAGGCCTAGGAATGATGGAAGCAGGATCTGTACCAAAATCACATTCGCTTCAATAAAGGTAAGAAGCGAAATAGAGCGAACCGAAATGAACCGAACACTCGGTCTATTTTGGGTTCGGCTCGACCAAGAACCGAAATGAACCGAACGTTCGGTCTATTTCGGGTTCAGTCCTTCTGAACTCTTTCGCTTCTCTCTCATATCAAGGCATTTTAATTGTATTCATTTGTACACTCTTTTAAATACTGCTTTATATGTTTCTTTTCATTTTTTTTATTTTCATAAAATCCAAAAATATTTTTTTTTCGTTTAATTAAAAAATTTCACAAAATACAAAAATATCTTTTATTTTATTTTTATCTAATGCTTTCTTTTGTATAAGTGTTACTCTCGATGGTGAAGCTCCAGTAGGTATAACCTCTTTTCTATAAACTTCTTAAGTGTCCCTAGATGCATGCTGCTGCATGTTGACTAAAGCCTCTACAAATTTTGAGTGACGCCTTAATAACATGATACATACAAATCATGTTTTCCCAAACTAGGCTGTCACATTCACTCTAATCTTGAGCTACCTTACTCTTCTCATATTGAGCTTAGAGTTTTCTGCTTGGTCCTTCTTTAATAGCAGAGGTACATTCGCTTCTTATACCACCTATATCATTTTTCTTTATTACACTTCATATCACCAATGTAACCCTTGAGACTCTCAGCTTTTACCACTGAGGTTTATGGTTATACCAAAATTTGTGTAAATGATCTTAGTTTCGTGTCACTACGTACTAAATGAAACCCACAACTCAACACCATTAATGAATTGACGGTACAACATCACTATGATAATGTTCTTAAATGAAATCTATTTTTAATTTGAGTGATCCTTCTGAAAATGTCTATTACCAAGATTTTTTCTTCCCCAAGGATCCAGTTATGTTTTTTTTTTGAGATTTCTTATTTCTCCACAAGTCAATGAATATCTTCCAAACCTACTTGTTTAACAGACCACATAGGTCTTACAAGTACTTTGTTCAATTTCGGTCTTATATCAAGTATCAAAATCATGAATTGAAGCAAAAGCCAACCTTTATAGCTTTAATTAAAAAGATACCTTTCAATACTTCTTAACAAGTACTTGATCGTTATTTAATGGGAAGCCACACAAGCACTTTAAAGTCTCTCTTGACTTTGAAGGAATAGATTCGTGCCCATAATCCGTTGCTTTATGTATCAACAAGACATCACAAAAACCCACAAAAAGTTTGTTTTATTTCTTTATCTTTCACACTCTATGCACGAAAATCTTTGATTTTCCAAAATCTGGTTCTATTAATGATGGCCTACTTGTTACAGCTTCGTTTCAACATGTATTCCACCGCTTGATAAAGTTAAAAGGAGATGACGGTTCATGTAAAATTTGTGGGTGACGTTTGGGATAAAGTTAAGGCTGAGTCAGCAGTTATCCAATCGTTTTGACAATTTGAAAAAGGCACTTTTTATGGAAGCGCGTAAAAAGGAAATGTCCTTTCTCCTTCCAACGTCATCATCGGGCATGCCAACTGTTCACGTCGTCACATCAGGCACGGTTTCTAATTAATCCAAGAGTTTAGCCGAATATTTCTCTCTCCTACTTGTACGTAAAAAAGGGTTTGGCACGCTCCTCTTTACTCTTTTGTCTCTTACAAATTCTCTCAAAGAATAAGAGCAATTTCTCTCACTGTTCATCTTCTTCTTCTCAAGCTTCTTCAATGGCAGACTCATCTTCTGTTCACGATACCTCTACTCACTCCAACTTTCTCACCATCAAACCTCAACAAAACCTTATCATTGATCTAACACCCTTCTTCTATGAACCCTATATGCTGTACGTCGTCGAATGTCTCAAATACTCACCTCTTTTCGACGCTCTTTCAAAGGTCGAAGTTGTTCCCATGGCCTGCATCTCACACATATATTCAACCGCTTACTATGACAAGGTTGCTGAAAGGATTCACTTTGATATTCACAACGAGAAGACCTCCATCTCCAAGACTTGCTTCTGTACCCTAATTGCTCTTTCTGAAGAACCAACTCTGGTAAACCCCGACTCGATTACTACTGGTCAATTGTTCTCCATGCTCTGTCAAATGGGGTACACTGAAACCCTAACCACAGTTACCAAATTCAAGAAGTCTTGCCTTCCTCCTCAATGGAATGGCCTTTTCGCTCTTCTTTTCAAAGGTCTATCAGAACGAAGCGCGGGCTCAAATGGAGCAAGCAAGTCGTTTATGAATGTGCTTTATGGGCTGTATCATGGGATTAATTTGGACTACGGGACAGTCATCTGGCAACAACTGGTTGAAAGCTTGTATTCTTCATCACAACATTCAGATATTTCATGTGGAAGGTACTGGTCCATTATTACAAAGTGGGCAATGGATCGTCTCCACGTTCCAATCATGGCGGATTCTCTTCTTTCCTCTATCGCAACCTTTCACACCACAAAGATCATCGTCACAGATCCTATAAAGTATTCCTTCGTTGGATCGATCCCAGAAGCCATGTATGCCCACGTGTCTGACACCAACAATGTTCTTCAAGAATACAAGAAGCATCCTTCTTCTGGCCCAAGAGAACTCACTCCAGCCATGATTCGCTCCATAGAGGAAGCTGACAAGCCAACCAAGAGGGGAAAGAAACCAGAGACACAGAAGGAGGCGAAAGTTACTAAACCAACCAAGGGTCAAACAACTAAGAAGCAAAAGTCAGAAAAGGCTGCTCCTTCTCAGCCTAAGCAGAAGAAGCCAGCTTGGAAACTCATTCTTCAGTCCTCAAGCGATTCGGACTCTGAGTATGTTCCTCCTATTACCAAACCTTCTACTCACTCAAACTCTGAGAGCAAAAGCTCTGACGAGGAGACTTCAGGTCTTGGTGATACCCCGCCTTGCTCGCCTACCCCAGAGGTACTGGTTCGCTCCCAACCTCCTTCTCCTCCACCCGTTTCCCTACCTGTCTCTATCCCTCAAATTTTTCCCATCACTTCATCATAACCCTCAACTACTATTCCCATCCCTGATCCAATCTTTACTGATGCAAAAACAACCACAACTACTAGAGTTCGAACCAACGTATCTGATACGGGGGCTCGTACTTCAGCACCCCCACCTCCTGTCACAATCGAACCTCCATTTATAACCGAACCACCAGTAACTACCGAACCTCCTGTAGTTACAAAACCCTTATCTCCTACCCAATCTACTGAAACCAACACCGTTCTTGGTGGTGACGACTTGGAATTCGATTCCACTTACTTCAGTCCCTACTGTGTTCAAAGTGATGACGACGAAGATGCTCCGGTAACCAAGCACCATCTCAAGGCAGTTACTGACAAGCTTGATCAGCTGCTTTCCTCCTCTTCTACTGGTGCTTATTCTGACGCTGCTCTCAAAGCCTTGTTCTCTGTGGTTGTCAAAGAACATGATGCTTCTCTCTCTGTTGTAGCAAAGGCCATTGATGCCTCTATTTCCCAGTGCCAAAAGGCCTCTCTTGCTGTTGAGGCATCCACGAAGGAATGCAAAGAAGCGACTGCAAAAGTCGATAAACTAAGTTCTGAGGCTCATCTATTTTAGATTCTTTGCAGGCTGCTACCCAAAAGAACTCTCAGACGGTAAATGCTTCGGTTGACAACCTTCAACGTTCTCTTCAAGATGAAAGGTCTAATCTTGAAGCTGCTCGTCAGGCCATCGAAGCTGCCAATGCCACCCTATACGATAACGTCAATGATCGTCTGACTCAACTGGAAGCAGAGTTGGCTGTCGAAAATCGTATGATGGATGAGATAGACAAACGAACCTCTCAGCTGAAAATGCAAAACTTCAAGCTTTGTACTGCAACAAACGAGCTTAATGATTTTAAATCTGAAAGGGAGGTAATTCGAAGCTCTGTAGGTGACGTTCATTCCATTTTACTTCATCTTCTTGATGCCCATGATCCTATTCTGATTATCACCATCAGACGTGATTTGGCTGATAAACTCAGACCTGCATTGGACATCCTTAGTCGTATTGAGAGTGTTTCGGTGACTAGTGTCCAACCAAAACAAGGGGGAGAAAATGCGAACACTCAACCTCCTCCCGAACCTATGCCAACAGCTGAACCGAAGGTTAATGAAGCTTCGGTCAGCAAAAGGAAAAAGAAGATTGGTGAAGATGATAGAGATGATGAAGGTGATTATGAAGATACTCTAGGTGAAATTCCCAATAAATCTTATCAGAAAACAAAACTTTCTGAGAAAGATTTTGCTGAAAAGATCAAGAAGCAAATATTTGAGCTGGAGAAGAAGCAAAAAAGAAAAGGAGCTTTTGGAGAAAAAGAAGTCTATTTTTCAAGAGTGGACCCTTGATTCGCTTCAAAGAGATGCTATTGATGAACCAAGTACTCTATGTCTTGAACCAGTCATGTCGTTTGGCCTTGAAAACTCCAAGGATGCACAGTTTGACATGCCAATCACCAAAAAGGCATTTATCTTTCATTACTTCAACTCAACTGCTGCTATCCCCTCTCCGGACCCGAAGGTGGATCGAGATCTGTTGGAATTTTATTTGGAGTTTGCTTAGCCACAGTCCTTGACCTGGTGCTCACAGAAGATTACTACTATCAAAGTACTGAAGCCCTATTCAGCGGGGAAGTTCGTCAACGTTAAATTGAAAGTGACTCAAGGCTCTGAAGGCTCGGTTCATAACTTCTCTCTGGCTGATCTGCCGAACCTCAATCCTCATGATTGGATACTCCTCAACAACATTTTGCTATCGAATCCTCAGGAGTATCAGCCAATTATAGATCACATCAAGCGAATGCTTGTTTGCTACATTCACGAAGTAGCAAAGATGGATCAAGAAATCGCCTCTGCAATTCACACGCGAACCACGGTCAAAGCGATGGCTAGAGCAGGCGATGTGAATTCAATGATCAAGGGAAAAATCGACTCAAAATATCACACTATGATGTTTATCAGGGGCGAAAGTCAAAAATGCCTGTTCGCTCTTGTTGACAAGTACCTCTTCTCAACTGCTTGCTTGGAGCATATCTTAGAGATTATTCAGAGGTGTAATCAGAACTTAGCAGCCGACAAGAAGTTGTTTACTAACATGCTGAGATGGTACATTCAATTTTGGCAGACACTTCTTGCTATCATCCCTCGGTTGTTCAAGGTTGTGAAGACAGTGAAGCCTACTCAAAAGAAATAATTTATCGCCTCATTTGACGCAAAGGGGGAGATTGTTGGGCTTATTGTATTGCGTCATGTGCTCGGTCCTTAGCCCATTTTTGGTTGCTGGTTTGGGTCTGTCCAAATGTGCATTATTTTACTCTAGGGTTTTAGTATTTAAGGTGCATGCATGCATCCTTTGTAGGTAACGATTTTAATTATCTTTCTTATCAAGTTTTGTAAACCCTAGCTCGCCTCTACAGTGGAAGCTCTTCATCGAGCTCTGCTGAGGCATGACTATATTTGAATCATAAGCTTTACATTGATTCCATACTGTGTTCATCATCATATTGTGTTTGAATTTTTTGTACTTCATCTTTATACCTGTGAAAGATCTAAACGATCTGAGTTTTATTCTCTTCAACTAGGATACTAACAACATATATAATCATGGGCCGACGTTGATGCCTTCTGATGGGTTTTATGCATAAGAACAATCCTATGTGCTCATACAAACCCTAATGCTTGGATCTAGGTTTCTCTATTGTACTTGCAATGAATCCAAGAATTGCAAACCCTAATATAGCATACATAATTCAAAATTAACACCATAAGAACATATCTAAGTGATTACCTCTTTCAATTGGCTTGAAATCCTTTGGATCTTCTTGTTCTTGAGCTCAGAGTCACAAGTGTAACTCCTCTAACGGCTTACAAACACCACAAGAAAAAAGGCAACTTTGAGAGAGGAGGGATGATGCTTAATTTCGGTCTAGGGTCTTTCTTGGGAAGCAAGTGCCAAAAATTGAAGTCTAGGGGTCTTATTTATAATGTAGGCTGCTAGAGTTTCAGTCTAAACCCTAATGGACAACTTAATCACCAAGCAGCCCAAGGAACCTTTTAGAATAAGGCCTTGGATGAAAATATGATGATCCTTCATCATAATTTCATTCCCCCCCTTCCTCCTTAGTCCATTAGGTTTCCCAGCCCAAAACTCAACTATCACACATTTGACAGTTTATGCCCCTTTATTCAGTTAGTCTCTTTCAGTCACTAAATTAATTCCTAATTAATTTATGACTAATACTAACTAAACAAATATCATTTCTCCTTTAATATACTATTCTTATAATATATTAATAAATCATATTATCCTCTCTTTCTCATCAAATTACCCTGTCAAGTTGCTTCAGTGAAGGGAACCCAAAAGGACCATACACAACCGGGTCAAGTACATACCAAATATAGTTACGGGCTTAGACACTAATCCAACACCTTCGACCCGCTAAACCCGATTTATGAAACTCACCTCGAATACAGAAATGTAGCTGAATGGATCCTGGCTCCGAATATCGACTCTACTCAACCCCTAAACATTAAAGATTTGCTTAAGTTCAGCACAAATGTCCAGAAACCCTTATAGGTCAAACTTGGTCAATGACTAAAGATAAAGTCAAAGTCAACAATCCAAGTTGACCCTAACTCATCGAGTTCGTCCATAAACTTGTTGAGTTTATCCATCAATCTGCAAAGTCGGGAGAAACCGATCCAACTTGCCAAGTTCATCCATAAACTCGTCGAGTTCGCCATAAATTCAACATCTCAATCCATTAAGCCGTCTTTAACTAAACTAAGAGCTTCATGACTTAGATATTAATTGAAATGGCCTCAAGAAGAGTAAAGTTTGCAACTTTACCCCTATGAACCACCAAATCAGGATCAAAACCCAAACCCTAGGCTTGACAGGGTAATGACTTAATCATTAAGCACTAAATCACCAAAGCATAACTCCAAACTGTAGATCCGGCCCTACAAGCTGAAAGACCATGTAAAGTTTCCAAATTTATCTTCAAGCATGCTTAGAAGAAGTTCAAATGCTCAAAAGAAGCCATAAGATGGACTTAATGAATACAAGGAGCCCTTAAGACCATAAAGTAGGCACCTTCATGCCAAAAGAGCTCATGGGAATCATAGATCTGAAAGAATAGCATTTGAGACGTCCTAAAACCCCATCAGCCACCCAAACATGACTAAAAGCATCTAAAACTAACCCAAAAATAGATGTAGTCAAATATTAGTCAATGTTAGAACTTTATACCCGAAATATGATGGAAATGGTGCAAAGAATCAAGATCTAAGAGCACCTTCTTGAACCACCACCTTACACCAAGCTTTTCTTCCCTTCTAATGAGTTGAAAAACTCTTTAGATCGTTTTAGAACTTCAATTGGTTAATAGAAAATGACTAGTCAAACAATGTAAACACGAGTTGAATCAAAATGGAGCTTAATGATTCTAATATGGTCACACCTCAGCAGAGCTCGATCAAGAACTTCCACTGTAGAGGTGAGCTAGGGTTTTACAATACAATCAATAAAATAATAATGAAAGCGTTAATGATAAGATTGCATGGACGCAACTTATATACAAAAACCGAAAACAAAGCACACGGCTGGACAGGCCCAAACCGGTGACAAAAGTCGACTAATAACTGAGCCCAAGATGCAACACAATAGACCCAACAATCTCCCCCTTTGCGTCAATTGGGGCGAGTCTTCACTTTGGTGGAGGTTGAGGAGTTCACTTCACAACCTAGAACAACCTTGGTATGATGACAAGAAGAGTTTGTCTGAAAACCAAATACCACCAAAGCATATCTGAAAACAGCTTCTTGTCTGCCTCTCTATTTTGATCACACCCATGGATAATCTCAAGAATATGCTCCAAGAAGGAATTAGAGAATAAGTGTTCTTTCATATCTAATTCCAACATATGAGCAACTGTGGACTGTATGAATAATCGTATTATTCAGGAAGTCAAAACTTGGAAAATTGAAACAATAGATAAATAATCAACACAAGATAGTATCTTTACTTGTAAATAACACACCTTTATTTATTCATCAAATGTCAAGTACAAATTTATCCATTACACGTTTCCTATGTAATCTAAACTTATATCGTCCTTCAGCCTAATGCTCCTACCGTGGTGTAAGTGCTTAACCCTGATCAGTCCCTTCGTAAGGGGATCTGCTCGATTATCTTCTGACCATACCCTCTTCACTACGAGGAGTCCCTCTTCTACTTGATGTCTGATGAAATGGTATTTTCTGTTGATATGTCAAGATCTGACGTGATCCCTTGGTTCCTTGGTTAAGGCAACCGCTCCTTTATTATCACAAAAAATCTCCATGGGCTCCTTTGTGGATGGCAGAACTTTAAGGTCTCCAATGAAGTTCTTCAACCATATTTCCTCTTTCGACGCTTCACTTGCTGCAATGTACTCTGATTCACACGTTGAATCTGCCACAGTCTCCTGCTTGGAACTTTTCCAAGTCACTGCTCCTCCGTTAAGGGTAAAGACCCAGTCTGACTACGAACGGTAATTATCCCGATCCGTCTAGAAACTAGTGTCATTGTACCCTCGTACCCGCAAGTCATCACTCCCACCGAGGACTAGAAACCATTCCTTGGTCCTCCGAAGGTACTTAAGAATATTCTTGATAGCAATCCAATGCACTCTACCAGGGTTCCCTTGATATCTGCTGACCATGCTCAACCGCTCATGCTTGCTATAACAATTCCCTTGCCTACTAGACGAAGGCCACATCAGGGCGAGTACAAGTCATAGCGTACATGATAGAGCCAACTGCGGAAGCGTAAGTTACTTGGCTCATATTAGCTATTTCTGCCTCTGTACTCGGGCATTGCGTCTTACTCAACTTGGTATTGCTTTGGATTGGCAAATCCCCTTTCTTGTAATTTTCCATACTAAAACGCTTAAGTACCTTATCCAAGTATGTATCCTAACTGTGTCCTATCAGTTTTTTACTTCTGTTTCTTACTATCCTTATTCCTAGAATATATGCAGCCTTTCCGAGGTCGTTCATACCGAAACACTTCCCAAGCTAGGACTTAACCTCCTGCAAGGTCGGGACGTCGTTTCCTATGAGCAGTATGTCATTGACATACAATACAAGGAAGCTTACTATACTCCCACTGGCCTTGACATACACACATGACTCATCTTCGCTTCGCAAAAAACCAAACTCTTTGACCTTCTCGTCAAAACAAAGATTCCATCTGCAACACGCATGCTTTAATCTATAAATGGATTTCCCAAGCTTACACACTCTATTTGGATGCCTCGCATCGACAAAACCCTCTGGCTGATTCATGTAAACATCCTCAGCCAACTTTCCATTAAGAAAACGGTTTTCACGTCCATCTGCCATATTTCATAATCATGAAACAGAGCGATTGCGAGTATCACCCTAATAGACTTTATCTTCGCAACTGGTGAGAAGTTCTCATCATAGTCAACTCCAGGAGTTTGAGTAAAGCCTTTTGCAACCAATCGTGCTTTATAAGTGTGCACGTTCCCATCCATGTCTGTCTTCTTCTTGAAGATCCATTAGCACCCGACTGTCTTATGACCCGACACATTATCAACCAAATTCCAAACTTGGTTGTTGTACATGGACTGAATCTCGTTGTCCATTGGCTCCTTCCGTTTAGTAGACTCTGGGCCTGCCATGGTTTCCTTATAGCTGCTAGGTTCTTCCAAATTTACTAATGTACTATCACTAATAAATGTATCCCCTTCAGTAGTAATATGGAATCCATACAACTGGGGTGGAACACTAGCCCTACTGGAACGTCGAAGAGGTAAGGATTCATCAACAGGTTCAACAGGAGTTTCCTCCTCCGGTTAAGTGCAAGTGCTAGAAGTTCCTTCATCGCTTTGTTCTTGAATCTCTTCAAGATCAATTTGCCTCCCACTGTCCTCTTGGCTTATGAGTTCCCTTTCTCAGAAAACCCCTCTCCTTGCAACGAAGTCAACATTTTCACTCGGTCTATAGAAGAGATAGCCAAAAGACTTCTGTGGATAGCCGATGAAATAACACTTCTTAATGCGAGGTTCGAGCTTGTCGTGAGTCTCTCGTCTTACGAAAGCCTCACAACCCCAAACCTTGATGTGTGCCAACGAGGGAGCTATCCCTGTCCACATCTAGTAAGTGTTTTGGCAACTTTCTTGGTGGGAACTAAATTAAGGATCTGGGTGGCCGTCTCTAAGGCGTACCCCCAGAAAGCTCTTAGTAACGAAGCCCGAATCATCATAGAACGAACCATGTCCAACAAGGTCCGATTACGTCTCTTAGCCACACCATTCAATTGTGGCGTTCTCGGAGGCTTCAATTACGAAATGATTACGCATTCCTTTAGATAGTTGTGAAACTCAAGACTTAGGTACTCTCCTCCTCGGTCTGACCGAAGCATCTTGATTTTCCTGCCCAGCTGATTCTCCACTTCATTCTTAAACTCTTTGAACTTTTCAAAGGTTTCTGACTTTTGCTTGATTAAGTAGATATATCCATATCTGCTATAATCATCCGTAAAAGTCACGTAGCAGCGGCAAGCATCCCTTGTGGTGGATCTAAAAGGCCCACACACATCGGTGTGTATGAGATCCAATAGACCCTCACCCTTTTCACAAGTGCCAGTAAAGGGTGACTTGGTCATCTTCCCAAGCAAACAAGATTCACACATGTCATTGTCCCTAAGGTTGAATGACTCCAACACCCCATCCTTTTAGAGTTGGGCTATGCGTTTCTTGTTCACATGGCCAAGGCGACAATGCCACAAGCATGCTTTGTCTAAACTATTAGAAAAATCAACATTCAACACATCATTTCGTAAATTGTCTACAAACAACACAGATTCATATATTCCATTACAAGGAAATGCATTGAAATAAAAAACACCATTTAAATAAACATTAATAGAACCATTACTATTATCAAATGAATATCTGAAACCTTGTCTATATAATCCATGAAAAGAAATGACGTTCTTTCTATATAAACTCCAACTTTGGTCACAACCGACGATCTTCTGTTTCCCATTATCATGTTTATTTTCCCATGTTCCACCTCTCTACTTCTTTTTAGGCCCTGCACATCAGAACAAATGTGGAAAGCACATCCTGCATCAAAAACCCATGAAGTAGCAAGTGATGATTTGTTAGATTTAATAGAATACATACCTGCATAGGTGGGATTTATCTTCCCATCTCTAATATCTTGCAGATATTTAGGGTAGCTTCGTTTCCATTGGCCCCTCTCGTGGCAATAAAAACACTCTGCTTGCTTAGGGTCTGAGGAGGGCTTAGCAGGACCTGCTTTGGTTCCGCTAGAAGAGGAACCATCTTGGGACTTTCCCTTTTGGTGGCTCTTAGATGGAGCCTTCCTCTTCTTACCTCTTCCTAACCCTATTGCCAACACAGGGGTCAAATCAGTAGGAGTTGATGCAATAGATTTATCCTTTAGGTTGCACTCAACAATTCTCAACAACCCTTGAAGCTTGCTCAAGGTAACCTCCTCTTTGTTCATGTGGTAGGTCATTCTGAATTGGTTGTAGCATGGAGGCAAGGAGTGGAGAATGATGTCGATAGCCAAATTCTCATCAAAGTTAACATTCAACTTTAGAAGACGATCAAAATACCTCTGCATCTTTTGCAAATGTGATGTCAAGGATTCTCCGCTCCCCATCTAAGTGGTGATCATGTTAGTGATGATCTCATAGCGCTCTTGCCTCGTGCTTTGGTGATACCTATCCATTAAATCTTGATGCATCTCGAATGAATACATGTCCTCATAGGACTTATGGAGTTCTGCGTTCATAGTCATGAGCATGATGCAATGAACCTTCGTTGCATCACGTTCATGAGCCTCAAAGGCAGCGATTTCTTTAGCAGTGGCAGTTTCTGGATTGATCTTTTCAAGCTTCTCATCGAGGACATACTCTTTGTCCTCGTATCGAGTGATCATTTGGATGTTTCGAATCCACTCGTTGAAGTTGTTGCCATTAAAGATCACTTTCCCACACAAATTCATGAGGGAGAATCCACCAGTAGCTGCAGGAGTGTTGTTGTTAGCATTCGACATTTGAAAATAGAAAAGGACAAGTTTGATTAGAAAGAATCCCCAATTAAACACCCAGATGAAAAATTAGGGCTAGGATCCAACAACATTATTTACAACTTAGAAAGGGATGCCGTACTCTAAAAGTAAATAATTTGAAGGTAAGTGAATGGCGATTCACTAATTTCCACCATGAAAAACGAAATGGAATTAAGTTTTAAATGTATTTGAAAACTCCTAGATCTTTGAGATTCATTGAACTTTTCAATGGCATGTTTAAATCTCGATATGCACTTCAAATTTGCGACTGGGATACCGAGGATCGCAAAAGAAGTCGTGAATAACCATGCGAATCAACATGGTGCACCCAATGTCTCTATCACCTAATCAATGTGTCGGTAAACCACATACGCTCCATTGATCTATGACAAACATCGAGCCACCCTTCGCCACCAATGTCAATCCCATATTAATGTGTCGGTTAACCACGCACGCTCCATTAACGATTGACAAAGGTGCAAATTGTAATTCCATGGAATAGCATCATTTTCACATTTTACCCTAAAGTAACTAAGATTGGGAATTAGTAAAACATTATATTTACTTTGTAAATTCATTATACTTATAATGAGGAATTAAGTGCCCTATCCTATCCGTTTGGCTAACGACCCTCCACCTGTCAAGCAAGTGGTGGGTGTGAGTGTACACCCATTAAGCGTCATTTTATAGGCAGCAACCTTATACCCACCTTATAGTCTGGCTTCGTGAATGAGGCTTACTAGCGATAAGACTAGGTTATTCTTATACATATATATATTTATTAATCTTGTAATAATATAATAGTATAGGGTTGAATTTTAAACTTGTAAAATTTGAAGGGTTTGAAATTTAAATCATTCAAAATTAAACTTTTAATTATAAAATTTAAATTTCAAAACTTGAGGACAAGTTTTGAACTTTTCAAAACACAATGGATCAAATAACAAATAAGATAAATTAAACAATTAATTTTTTGATTATCTATATTTGACCTAATCCAATTTTAGTCACAAGATAATTACCAAATAATTTAAATACTCTATATTTATCATATAAAGAAACTATTATTCAAAAGATTTGAAATTATCTTTTGTTTTGGTAAGGATAATCATTTGCATACAATAAAATTCGGATTTTAGTATGAAAAAACGATTTTGACATCAATCCTACAGCAAAACAACAAGTAAATGCCGAAACATACTATGTCTGACTCCCGGACTCGCCGACTCTAGATACTGACTCGCCAAGATGAGTCGGCTAAAGGCAAGAAAAACAATTTTCAACATAAAAATGATAATTGCATCACATACAACAGAAACCAATAAAGGCTCTGATACCACTGATGGGTTTTATGCATAAGAACAATCCTATGTGCTCATACAAACCCTAATGCTTGGATCTAAGTTTCACTATTGTACGTGCAATGAATCCAAGACTTGCAAACCCTAATCTAGCATACATAATTCAAAATTAACACTATAAGAATAGATCTAAGTGATTACCTCTTTCAATTGGCTTGAAATCCTTTGGATCTTCTTGTTCTTGAGCTCAGCGTTACAAGTATAACTCCTCTAATGGCTTACAAACACCACAAGCAAGAAGACAACTTTGAGAGAGGAGTGAGGATGCTTAATTTCGGCCTAGGGTTTCTCTTGGGAAGCAAGTGGCCGAAAATTGAAGGCTTGGGTTCTTATTTATACTGTAGGCCGCTACGGTTTTAGTCTAAACCTTAATGGACAACTTAGTCACCAAGCAGCCCAAGGAACCTTCTGGAATAAGGCCTTGGATGAAAATATGATGATCCTTCATCATAATTTCATTCCCCCTTCGTCCATTAGGTTTCCCAACCCTAAACTCAACTATCACACATTTGATAGTTTATGCCCCTTTATTCAATTAGTCTCTTTTAGTCACTAAATTAATTCCTAATTAATTTATGACCAATACTAACTAAACAAATATGATTTCTCCTTTAATATATTATTCTTATGATATATTAATAAATCATATTATCCTCTCTTTCTCATCAAATTACCCTGTCAAGTTGCTTCGGTGAAGGCAACCCAAAAGGACCATGCACAACCAGGTCAAGTACATACCAAATATAGTTACAGGATTAGACACTAATCCAACACCTTCGACCCGCTAAACCCGATTTAGGAAACTCACCTTGAATACAAAAATGTAGCTGAATGGATCCCGGCTCCGAATATCGACTCTACTCAACCCCTAAACATTAAACATTAAACAAATGTCCGGAAACCCCTTATAGGTCAAACTTGGTCAATGACTAAAGTTAATTCAAAGTCAAAAATCCAAGTTGACCCCAACTCATCGATTTCATCCATAAATTCGTTGAGTTTATCCATCAGTCTGCAAAGTCGGGAGAAACCGATCCAACTTGCCAAGTTCATCCATAAACTTATCGAGTTCGCCATAAATTAAACATCTCAATCTATTAAGCCGTCCTTAACTAAACTAAAGCTTCATGACTTAGATATTAACTGAAATGGCCTCAAGAAGAGTAAAGTTTGCAACTTTACCCCTAGAAACCACCAAATCAGGATGAAAACCGAAACCCTAGGCTTGACAGGGTAATGACTTAATCATTAAGCACTAAATCACCAAAGCATAACTCCAAACTGTAGATCTGGCCCTACAAGCTGAAAGACCACGTAAAGTTTCCAAATTTATCTTCAAGAATGCTTAGAAGAAGCTCAAATGCTCAAAAGAAGCCATAAGATGGACTTAATGAATGAACGGAGCCCTTAAGACCATAAAGTTGGCACTTTTATGCGAAAAGATCTCATGGGAATCATAGATCTGAAAGAATAGCATTTGAGATGTCCTAAAATCCCATCAGCCACCCAAACATGACTAAAAGCATCTAAAATTAACACAAAAATAGATGTAATCAAATATTAGTAAAGGTTAGAACTTTATACCCAAAATATGCTGGAAATGGAGCAAAGAATCAAGATCTAAGAGCTCCTTCTTGAACCACCACCTTACACCAAGCTTTTCTTCCCTTCTAATGAGTTGAAAAACTCTTTAGATCGTTTTAGATCTTCAACAGGTTAATAGAAAACAACTAATCAAAAATTGTAAACACGAGTTGAATCAAAATGGAGCTTAATGATTCCAATATAATCACACCTCACCAGAGGTTGATTAAGAACTTCCACTGTAGAGGTGAGCTAGGGTTTTACAATACAATCAATAAAATAATAATGAAAGCGTAAATGATAAGATTGCATGCATGCAACTTATATACAAAACCCTAAAACAAAACACACGGCTGGATAGGCCCAAACCGGTGACAAAACTTAACTAATAACCGGGCCCAAGACGCAACACAATAGGCCCAACAATCTCCCCTTTTCGTCAATTGCGGCGAACTTCACTTCGGTGGAGGTTGAGGAGTTCACTTCACAACCTTGAACAACCTTGGTATGATGACAAGAAGAGTCTGTCTGAAAACCAAATACCACCGAAGCATATATGAAAACAGCTTCTTGTCCGCCTCTCTATTTAGATCACACCCATGGATAATCTCAAGAATGTGATCCAAGCAGGAATTAAAGAATACTTGTTTATCAACAAGAGAAAATAGACACCTTTGACCCTCATGTCTAAGAAACATAACAGTCTGAAACTGTTGGTCTATTTTACCCTTCACCATCATCTTAATGTCACCTGCCTTCCCGATTAGCTTGATTGAGGGCTTCTTTTATATAGCAGTGGCAATCTCCTAATCCATCTTTGCTACTTCATGAATGTAACACACCAACATATGCTTGAGGTAACCTATAATTGGCTCATATTCCTTTGGGTTAGAAAGTAAGATGTTGTTCAGGAGAATCCAATCATATGGATTCAAATTCGGTAAATCAGCAAGAGGGATCGTATGAACCGAACCATCTGATCCTGGGGTCACTTTGAACTTTATATTAATAAACTTCCCTACTGGAGTAGGTTTCAGTACTTTAACCGTTGTGATCTTCTTGCTACTCCAAGTCAGGTACTGTGGTTGAGAGAACTCATCATAGTACTCGAGCAAGTCTTGATCAACCTTTGGATTAGGAGAAGGAATCGCCACTGTGGACTCAAAGCAATGAAAGATGAAAGCCTTAAGAGTGATTGGCATATCGAATTGAGAATCTTTAGAATTCTCAACATCAAATGAAAGAACAGGCTCTAGCCAATGTGAGCTTGGAGCTTCAATTACCTCATTCCGAAGCCTTACCACAGAGGAAACTTCAATTTCCTTTGTTTAAGCAGATTCGTTTCTCTCTCTCTTCATTCTCCTGATTAATCGCTTCGTTAACTCTTTCTTTAATCTCTTGAAAGGTGGCCTTGACTTTGTGAGAACTTGATTTAGGAGTCGTTTCTTCTATATCATCAACATCGTCCTCGTCATCATCATCATCATCAACAATAATGCCTTTTCCTTTATCTTGTATACCAGAACCCAAAGCTTCTTTCCCTTTCGGTTCAATAACCGCCTTCGGTTGTTGTGGTTTTGGTTGTTGAGGTTTCGGTGGTTGAGATGAAGGCTTCTTGTCTTCTACCCCTTGTTGCGGAGGGACAACGAACTCCTGAACACACCCTCAATTCGACTTAGAATGTCAAGAGCAAGAATTAACTTCTTAGCCAAATGACGTCAAACCGAGATTGTAAGAGCTGAATTGTGGGCTTCGAGAAGATGAAGAAGAATTGAGTATGCATCACTAATTGAGCTTTTTACCACAGACTGCTCTGAACGCAGTGCTTCAAGTTATTGTTTCGCTTGATTGAGCTTCAGAGTCTCGGTTTTGAGTTGAGTGGTTTTTAGAGCAAGTTCATCCATCACTCTTCTTTCCAAGGCAAGATCTTCCTGAAGTTTATCCAAATGCTGAGAGACAGATACTTGATGCTTGACGTGATCAGAGGTTAGGTTCTTTCGAAACGCCTCAAAATGCTCTTTCTCTTGTTGAAGAGATTGAGTTAGGGTCTGAATCGAGGCATTGACTTGGTTGGCATTTCGCTCTGCAACACCTTGTAAAGACTCAAGAAAAAGATTAGCATTATGAATTAGTTTATGAACTTTTTCGGTCACCTCGGTGCAGACTTTGGTTGAAGAATCAATAGCTGAGGTGGAGTTGGTGATTGAAGCTTCGTGTTCCTTAACCCAGGTGGCCAACATGCCTTTCTTAGCAGAATCAGAAAAAGAATCCTGAGTAGATGAGGAGGTGACGTTGGTGATTGTATATCTTTTCATTCAGCTCCTTGAGATGCCGCTTGGTGAAAGTGGCATCTTCATCATCATCGCTTTGCACACTATATGGACTATAATAGAAAGAGTCAAATTCGACTTCCTCACCCCCAAGAACTGTGGCAGTTTCTGTTGATGGTGTAGGAGAGAGAGAGGTTTTGAGATAACAGGGGTTTCAGTCACTGAGGTATGAACCCCCATATCAGATACGTTGGCATGAACCTCAGGTTCGGTAGTGTGGGTAGCCGTGACGGTGGTTGCTTCAGAGAATATTAGAGTAGGAATAGGAGTAGTTGTTGTGTGTTGGGAGGTGATAACAGGTAGGATTGGAATTATGGATATTGGGATTGAGATAGGTGGAGGTGAAGGTGGGTTGGTGCGAACCGGTACCTCATGCGTAGGCGAAATTGGAGGTGTACCACCACAGACCGAACCTTCATCGTCTGAGTTAGAACTTCGCTTTCGCTTGTTGGAGTGTTCAGGTGCTGATCTGAGGGAGTGTAGTTTGAATCACTAGTGGAAACACGTCGTTGTTTCTTGTCCATTTTCTTAACCTTTTTCTTCTTCGGTTGTGAGGGAGCTGCCTTCTCAGACTTTCGCTTCTTTGGAGTAGTCACCTTGGACACTTGACCCTCCTTCTCCTTCTTTTTCAAATCAGGCTTTTTTTTACCCTTTTTTCTTGTTTATCAGCTTCCACTATGGACTTGATCATCTTCTGAGTTAACTCCCTTGGCCCGGAAGATGGAAGGTTCTTGTATTCTTGGAACAGTTTGCTTGCATCAGGCACACAAGCATACATTGAGGCTGGAATAGTCCCGTCGAAGGGAAACTTGAAAGGATCGGTGACTATGATCTTAGTCGTATAAAAAGTAGCGATCGAAGAAAGTAATGAGTTTTCCATAATAGGGGCGTGAAACCTTTCCATAGCCCAGTGAGTAACGATAGTCCAAAACCTTCCACATGAGGTTGTGGAATGACATGAAACAGAGGATAGACTTTGCACCAACTGAATCCAAAGAACAGATCCATAATCCATGTTGATTCCAGTGTAAAGACCATAGAGAAGGGTCATGAAAACCTTGTTAGCCCCATCTGAACCAGCAACCCTCTCAGAAAGGCCTTTGAACAACAGAGTGAAGAGGCCATTCCATTGAGGAGGAAGGCAAGACTTCTTGACTTTAATCACTGTCGTGAGGAGTTCCGTATACCCCATATTGTAGAACATTGAAAAGAGCTGAGCTGTGGTGATGGAGTCAGGGTTGACCATGGAGGCTTTGTAAGAAAGCCCTAGCAGTGAGCAAAACCGATTCTTGGAAATCGACGTCTTTTGATCGAGAATGTCAAAGAAAACCCTCTCTTTTGTCTTGTCGTATGTTATAGTAGAGTACACCTAAGAGAGAAAAGACATTGGGACTGATTCAACCTTCGCCAATGCGATAATGAGTGGAGAGTACTTGAGACATTCCACCACATTAAGCTTATATGGATCATATGAAAACGCTGTGAGATCGATCAAAAGGTTCATATTCGCCTTGATAGAGAGAAGATCCGATCGAGTAGAAGTTTCTTGGACTGAAGAAGATTTTGCTATTGTTGAAGCTTAATGAAGAAGATGATGAATAGTGGAGGAAGAATTGCCGTTATTCGCCTTTGAAAAGTATGAGAGCAGTAAAAAGGGTAAAGGTAAATTGAGAAAACCCTTTATACTGTTAATCAGGAGAGAAAAACAAGTCGCAATCATATCACAGACGAAAAAATCTCAATCGACTCCTAGAAAATCGTGATTGGACAACTGTTACACCGAAAAAGGCGGAGACAGGCATGACATCAACTATCGTTTCAAATTCATGCGCCTTAACATGTTCATATCATTCTTAACATTCCAGATTCCAGACCCTTCAAATTCATGCTGACTCATCCTTTTGCTTTTAAAAGACTCTATTCCATCATAATGAACCGAAGCTATATCTCTGAAAATAGCTTATTAGAGACCGAACCAGACATTGGAAAATCAAATATTTTTGTGCAAGATAGTGTCAAAGCTAAAGAAATAAAGCAAATAATTTGTGAGATATATGTGATGTCTAGGAAGACATAAAACAGTGGATCTCGGGCACGAATCTCTACCTTTGAAGTCAAGAGAGACTTCAAAGTGATTGTGTGGTTTCCCGTTGAATTACGATCAAATGCCTGTAAAGAGACGTAGAAAGGCATCTTTTTATGTAAAAGCTATTAGGGTGGCTTTCGCTTCAATCCATACATGGGTACTTGACATAAGACCGAAAGTGGATGAAGTACTTGTGAGACTGGTGTAGCCTATTAAACAAGTAGGTTTCGATCTTTTTAATGACTTGGTGTTAATAAGAAATCTCAAAAACAAAAATGAAACTGGATCCTATGGGAAGAAACGTCTTGGTGTTAGACAATTTCATAAAGATCATGCGAAAATAAAAAGAGATTTCTTGAGATAACAAGTAACAGCATGAACATGTACGCGATAACCGTCAATTCAGTTAAGGTGTTGGATTTTGGTTTTCACTTAGCACGTGGTGAAAGTATCTAAGATCATCAAAACATATTTTGTGTAACCATAAACCTCAGTGGTAATTGCTGAGAGTCTTAATGGTTACAATTGTGGAGCGAAACGAGATGGAGAAATAAGATAAGGTGGTTAAGGAATCGTAAGTACCTCTTCTATTTGAGAATGACAAAGCAGAAAATTCTTAAATCAATATGAGAAGAGTAAGGTAGCTCATTACTTAAGTGAATTTAGCAACCTAATTGGTAAGAAGCAATTGGTGTCGATCGAATCATTAAGGCTTCACTTACAGTCTTAGAGGTTTCGGTCTACATACAGCAGCATGCTTCTAAGGACACTTAGCTATTACAAAGATAAAGAATAATACCTGCCCCAGCTCCATCATAAGAAGTAGTCCATAAACTTGACTAAGAATAAGACTTAACAAACAAAATTATTTTTGATCTTTTATTATTTTCTTAAGGAACATAAAAGACAATATTTTCGAGTTTTGTAGTGATTTTTCTGAAAAAGAAATAAAAACAAAAAAGAAAATATTTTTGGATTGTAAGAAATTTTCTAAAAAGAATTAAAAACAGAAAAGCAAATATTTTTGGATTTTATGAAAAGTAAGAGAAAAACATAAAATAAATTAAGATACAATAAAGTGTACAAAAGATACAACCAAAATGTTACCATTCTATATGAGGCGAAATGGACCGAGCATTCGGTTCATTTTGGTTCCCGAAAAATCAGGACCCGAAATAGACCGAGCGTTCGCTCTATTTCGCTTCCAACTTTTAATGAGGCGAAAGCGATTTCAGTACAAATTCAGCTTCCATCATTCCTAAGCCTTGTAAGATTTTATTAATAGTTGATTCAGGCAAGGGTTTTGTAAAGGTGTCAGCTAATTGATTAGTGGTTCTTACAAAATGGATTTCGACATTACCGTCTTCCACGTGATCCTTAATAAATTGATACCTCCGTGCTATGTGTTTCGTTTTGGAGTGTTGTACTGGGTTGTGACATATCCTTATTGCACTTTTAGAGTCACAATATAATGGAATTTTTTTCATGCTCATGCCATAGTCTCGAAGTTGACTTTGTATCCAAATGACCTGTGGTGTACATGATGTCGCAACTATATACTCTGCTTCATCTTTAGAAAGAGACACACAAGTTTGTTTCTTTGATTACCAGCTGACAAGTTTGCCATCAAGGAACTAACATCCTCTAGTAGTGCTCTTTCGGTCCAGTCTACACCCTCCTAGATCAGCATCAGAGAATGCCTGAACAAAGAACCCTGATTTTGCTGGGTACCATAAACCGAGAGAAGAGGTTCGCTGCAAATATCGAAAGATATTCTTCATAGCCAACAAGTGAGGTTCGCATGGATTAGCTTGAAATCTGGCACAATAACAAACAAAAAACATTATGCCTGGTCGACTTGTTGTTAGATACATCAAGGACCCTATCATTTGACAATAGAGGGTCATGTCAGCAGCCGGTTTGTCAAGAGAAGGAGTTAACTTCATGCCAAACGCCATAGGAACCTTCAATTTTGAGTCTCCCATCATTCCAAACTTGGCAAGAAGGGTCTTCGTGTAAGCCTCTTGATTAATAGAAATGCCTTCTGGTCCCTCTCTAATATTTAAACCAAGGAAAAAGTTAATTGGACCCATTGATCTCATTTCAAACTTAGTCTCCATCAACTTCCTGAATTCTGCTGTTAAGCCAGGATTCGTGGAACCGAAGATGATATCATCGACATAAATTTGAACAATCATAGGGTGGTCACCCTCTTTCTTACAAAAGAACGTTGGGTCAACCGAACCTTGTTTAAACATTGACATTTTTAGAAGTCGAGTTAATGTTTCATACCACGCTCTTGGTGCTTGCTTCAGACCATAAACCGCCTTGTCTAGAATGTAGCAATGATCTGGATACTTCTCATTCACTAAACTTGGTGGTTGCTCTACATACACCTTTTCTTCTAATTCTCCATTTAGAAATGTACACTTGACGTCCATTTGATATAATTCAAAGTTCTTGTGAGCAGCATAAGGCATAAAGATTGTTACTGATTCTAACCTTGCTACTGGAGCGAAGGTCTCTTCGTAGTGTATCCCATCTTCTTGACAGTATCCCTTCACAACCAGCCTTGCTTTGTTACGAATTACATTCCCTTCTTTGTCCATTTTGTTTCGAAATACCCATTTCAGTCAAACTACAGATGCATCCTTTGGTGTAGGAATCAGTCTCCATACCTTGTTTCGCTAAAAGTCGTTGAGTTCATCTTGCATTGCCTGTACCCAATCAGAATGATTGAGTGCAGTGTTGACAGTCTTCGATTCAATTTTGGAGACAAACGAATTAAACATGATGATATTCTCTACTATTTCAGACCCTTCATCATTGAACGAAACCTTCAATCCAGTTCCCACCACCAGCTGTGACACACTGATGAGATTGAGTTGTAAGCCCTCTACATACGCTACTTTTTTGATTGAGAATTCGCCATTTGTGATCTTCCATAGCCTTTTGTTATGCCAAATGAGTTATTGCCATACTTTACATAACCACCGTCCGTAAGAGCTCAAAACTCTCAAAGCTCTTCCTTTCTCCCTGACATGTGACGTGAGCAGCCACTATCAATGTAGCATTCGTCGTCGAACTACTCGTCACGCATAACCTGCAAAAATCAAGCAGATTTAGGAACATAAAGTTTCTTGGGTCCTTGTGAGCCTTTTACAAAACAGGGTATAGCAATAAAATAATCAACCAAGTAAGTTCATTTTAGTAGGGTTGTTTCATCTTTCCTTTTGATTGTAAAATCTTTGATTTTATTATTTTTTGACACTTTAACCTTAGGTTTAGGAATTAGATATTTATTGTTTTCTAACTTTTGGTTTTGTTTCCTAAGGTTAGTATTCATCATTTTTTTTGTCTCCTGGGACGATCTTCCCTTTTCCTTTCACATCTTCTTTAGGATTGTCCTTTTAATGAGAGGTATGTGGTTTAGAAGCGAAACCTTGCTTTCGGGTCCTTTCGCTTGTGGATAAGGAACCGAAACTGCCCCTTTGGTTGTTGAGTTGAGAACCGAAACCACTCTTTCGGTTTCTTTCGCTTCTATTTTGTGTACCGAAACTTCCCTTTCGGTTTGCCTGGCTACATGAATAACATTGAGTACAAGAAGTAGATTGATTCATTGACAATCCTTTATCCTTATTGGTTGATCTCTTGTCTGATCGAACGTAATTTGGGTTTTGGGATTGCCAAAACTATTTCCTTTCAGTGAGATTCTTCTTGTATCTCCTGTTACGTTGATGTTTCTTTTTAGACACCTGTTTGGGAGTTTTATGGACGTTGACCTTCGATTTCGATCTTTCATCATGATTTTCAATCTTTAACGAGAAGGTTTCTCTTGTGACCTTAACTGATTCACTTGGAATCTTTTTGGTACCACTCGTGCTTTGTACATCAAAATGCGTAGGCTTGTTAAGTGGTTCTGCCACATATCTGCCTTTAACTCTCCATGATGTTCTCTTAGACAGACCAACTGTTTCATCAACATTGTCTATTGGTGCCGACCAGAAAAAATTCATCACATCCTTCAACATTATCTTCGTTCACAAATGATGTGAGTTCGGTTGTTTGCTTTTGTGTAACGTTGGTAACTGCATAAACTTGATTTGGTGTGGTTTGGACATTCTGATACACCACAAGCTTTTCTTTCATAGCTTTGGACTTATTTTGGGACAAACGAGCGAATTCAACTGAGTTTTCAGAAATGAGATTTTTGGTACGTTCGAGTTCGCTCTTGACAAATTCAGAATAGTCTACGTCATCTTCTACATATATTTCACTCATATCGTCATCTGCATCAAATTCAGAAGTATTTTCAACATTAATTTTTGTTTCTGAACTCAACTTGGCATTCAACTAGTCAAATTTCTGCATAGTTTTGGTTTTAATTTTCAATCTATCATTTTCGTCCAATAAATTCTTAAGCATATCCTTGTGGTCTTTGGACTGGATAAAAGATTCAATTTTGTCAAGACCAATTTTATAGCCAGGAGAAACTTCATCAGACGAGAGAACAACTTCACAATAATAAACATTAGGATCAATTTCGTTCTCCTTTAATTCAAGGAAGGGAAGAATGATACTCTAAACTTTCCTGCCTATTTCACAATCCAAATGCAACTGAGTGATATTGGAATATAAACGTTTAGCAATTAAACAAAAAAATTTCTTTGTTTTTAAAAGCTTTAAATTATCCCTTTGCAAATAAATTGTCTCATCCTTAATTCTAATTAACTCTTTCTCCTTTTGCTCAATCCACATTCGCCTCTCATCACTCTTCAAAGACACCCTGCTGATTTGATCAATTAGGTTAGAATTTGTGAGGCGATTTTGAGTTAAACTACCACTTAAACTAGAAAATTTATATTTTAATCCATTCAATTCTTTTTCGTGGTTTGTGACAGGGATTTTTAATGATTCGAGAATAGATTGTACCTTCTTGATTAATTGTTCGCACTCATTGATCAGCTCACCAACCGGCTTGGCAGCGAAGCACCTGTCTTCTCGTTCCTTCGCTTCATCTTGACCCCATCAGTGGTGTAAGCCCTCATCTGTGACACTCCAACTGTCACCATCAAACATTCTCCTTCAGCAGGATACTCATCTTCTTTTCCCACGAAAGCCCTGCCATGTGTAGGCCTTCTCACTTCTTCATCCTATGAGTCAGTAGACCAGAATTCAACACCACCAAATTCATCATCTGCAACATTTTCCTGCACAATAAGAACATTCATAGTGTTATTTGCAGCAAATTTCTTCTTCTTAATCTCTTCTAGCTTTTGCAGGTAGTATGTTTCATCGTCTTCACTCTCATTCTTCTCTGTCATCTTCCTCAACATGCAGTCCTTGGCAAAGTGGTTTTTGCCTCCACAAAAGTGACAATTAAATCCAGAGTCACTTGACATCTTGTTCCCTTCTTTGGTTCTTCTTGCTAGGGAGTGATCTTCGGTTCCTCCTTTGCCTTTTCTGAACTGTAGTTTCCATGCTAGTTTCGGTTCTTATTGGTGGGAAACCTTCTGCGAATGAACTTCTTTGGGTTTGAAACCATCAAAGCATATTCTTCATTGGTCAGCTCAAATTCAGAAAGATCTAAATCTTGTTATTCTTCAACTGCATTCTTTCCTTTGGAAATTACGGCCAAAGAACCCATGCTAGAAACCACATTCGTTTCTTTACTCACTGCACCTTCATGTGACTTTAGTATCTCCACTAGCTTTGCCAAAGAGTAAGCCTTGAATTGTTCATGGGCCTTTACAGTAGACACTACAGCCATCCATCCCGGATCTTAGGCCATTCATAAATGTGACCTTCTGCTCAATAACTTTCCTCTCTATGCCATGCTTTATCATTTTGCTAAGAATATGATTAAAGCGATCAAAGGCTTGGATAAGCTTGTCTTCAGGTTTTTGCTTGAAGTCTCGAAACTCTGAAAGCAATAGAGTCTGGATAGAATGCTCAAGATCCTCATCGGTAGAATACAACTCTTTCAACCTGTCCCAAACCTCTTTCACCATCGTGCATGAGCTAACCAACCGAAAGGTGTCAAACGGTAGGGAAAATCTGATCATTCTAAGCGTTTTAATATTGCATACAAACTTATACTTTTCATCTTGAGGAACATCTTTAACATCAACCATAAGTTGGTTGTACTCCTTTTGAGTCTTTATGATTTGGTTTGTGACAAAGTGAGCGAACGTACCTACAGTGATCGCTTCCCAGATTAAATACCCATTGTCTTCAGAACCGATCACATAGTCTTGAAAGTGATGCGTCCATACTTCGTAATCCTGAGTATATAGAATGGGAATCCTAGTTGTGGATCCAATGTTGTTGAAGATATTGATAGGGTTTGTGTTGGAATCGTCATGTGACATGATGATATTGCGAAAAACCTGTTCAAGATCAGACTTGTAAACAAAGTTAGGGTAAAATCGAAATCCAAGAACTACGTCAACAACAAGATGACGGCTTCTAACAGAGATCAATATTAGTAGAAAACCCTGAAACCTTCTTCGACAGAAGATATGTGTATAGATTACACAATCTCCTACTCTGATACCAATTGATGAGTTGAAAAACTCTTTAGATCGTTTTATATATTCAACAGGTTAATAGAAAACGACTAATCAAACAATGTAAACACGAGTTGAATCAAAATGGAGCATAATGATTCCAATATAGTCACACCTCAGCAGAGCTCGATCAAGAACTTCCACTGTAGAGGTGAGCTAGGTTTTACAATACAATCAATAAAATAATAATGAAAGTGTTAACGATAAGATTGCATGCATGAACCTTATATACAAAACCCTAAAACAAAACACAGGGCTAGACATGCCCAAACCGATGAAAAAAACTGGACTAATAACCGAGCCCAAGACGCAACACAATAGACCCAACACCTTTAAGAGCTTCAAACACACCAAAAGACACGCACAACACTCAAAGGGGCTCTAAGGTTTCGAGAGTAGGGTTAAGGGATATGGAGACTAGAAATGAGGCCAATAGTTGGGACTTAAGGTGTTCAAATAGGGTGCAAAAACCTAAAATTAGGGTTTCCTCCCTTGTTGCCAACTCGTCGAGTTGAGGCACCTCAACTCATCGAGTTGACTCATTCAACTTCACAGAAAAACAACTTCAACACGTCGAGTTGAGGCTTCCAACTATGCTAGAAATGGTGCAGAGAATCAAGATCTAAGAGCTCCCTCTTGAACCATCACCTTACACCAAGCATTTCTTCCCTTCAAGAGCTTCAAACACACCAAAACACACTCACAACACTCAAAGGGGCCTCTAGGGTTTCGAAATTAGGGTTAAGGGCTATGGAAGCTGGAAATGAGGCCAACACTTGGGACTTAAGGTGTTTAAATAGGGTGCAAAAGCCTAAAATTTGGGTTTCCTCCCCTGCTGCCAACTCGTCGAGTTGACTCATTAAACTTCGCGGCCAAAACAACTTCAACACGTCGAGTTGAGGCTTCCAACTCGACAAGTCCTCCATGAACAAATGAAAATAAATTGAAATAAAATCACACCAGGAACAAGGCGTTACAATTCTCCCCTACTTGAATCAAACTTTGTCGTCAAAGTCCACTGTCTTGAACAATCCCGGATAATGCTCCCTCATCTCATCCTCAGGATCTCAAGTCCACTCCGATCCCTTACGATACAACCAATTCACCTTCACTAGCTCCACGACCTTGTTCCTCAAGGTTTTTGTCTTCTAATATAATATTGATACTGCATTGTCAACATAATTCAAGCAGTCATCCGCCTGAATATCCTCCAAGGGTACAACTATGGAATCATCCACCAAACACTTCCGCAGCAGAGAGACATGGAATGTTCTATGAATCTAGCTGAGCTCGACTGGAAGATCTAGACGATATGCAACCCGGCCCACCCGAGCCAAAACCCTGAAGGGAATGATTTATCTGGGGCACATCTTGCCCTGCTTCCTGAACCTGATGACACCTTTCCAAGGTGACACCTTCAGGAGAACCATATCTCCTACCTGGAACTCCAAATCCGATAGGCTTCTGTCGGCATAAATCTTCTGCCGACTCTGAGTTGTCTGGAGCCTGGTCCGAACCTACTAGATTATATCAGTAGTCTTGAGTACCACCTCGGTACTCACCATGATTCACTGACCGAACTCTCCCAAACAAATTTGGGTCCTACATTTCCTCACATAGAGCATCTCAAAAGGAGGTTGATCAATGCTAGCGTGATCGATGTTGTTATACAAAAATTCCACTAACAGAAGATACATATCCCAACTCACACCAAAATCTAATACGCACGCACGCAGCAAATCCTCAAGAGTCTGAATCGTTCGCTCACTCTGCCCATAGGTCTGCGGAAGAAAAGTTGTACAAAAATAGAGACGAGTGCCAATCTCGTCATGATAATGCTTCCAAAACCTGGAAGTAAAGCGAACATCCCGGTCGGAGACCACCGACACCGACACCCAATGACATGCCACCACCTCGCGAACATAAATCTCAGCTAGCTTCTTAGCATAAATACTCTCCTGGATCAGATTGAAGTGCATGCTCTTGGTTAATCGATCCATGATGACCCAAATAAAATCCAATCTGTACGCTGTCCTGGGAAGCTTCATGCTAAAATCCATTGTGATGTCTTCCCATTTCCATAAGGGAATCTACAACGGCTACATCCTTTCGTGAAGTCGCTAATGCTCGCCCTTGACTTTCCTGAAAGTCAAGTACCGCTCCACAAACCATGCTATATATTGTTTCATGCAGGGCCACCAGTAATTAGAGCGAAGATCCTTATACATCTTCGTTTCCCCGAGATGAATGGAGAATCTTGACGTGTGAGCCTCCTCCATCAGAACTTGGCACACCCCAACCCAATAAAGAACCCAAACCCTCCGATGCAAGGTCAACAATCTGTGGCTATCATAATCGAAGAAATCTACCTGATCCACAATCCACTCACATTTCTGGTGCTCTTCTTTCATAGCCTCAAGATGAGCCTCTCGAATCCGATCAAGCAACGGAGTAATCACTGTCATCCTAAAGCATATACCATGAGTTAGAACCACGATCGCCTTACGGATGAGAGCATTGGCCACCACATTTGCCTTCCTCAGGTGGTACAAGATCTCATAATCATAATCCTTCACGACATCCAACCAACGATGCTATCTCATATTCAGATTTGGTTGATCCATCAAATACCCCAGGCTCTTGTCGTTCGTATAAATAGTATAACGAACCCCAAAGAGTGTAACGTCTGATTCATGCTAGAAGAATAAAAAGGAGCAAGAAGGTTCAAAGAGAAGATAGTAGATCCAGATACTTCCTTCCATCCCCATCATTTTCTGGCAATCAAGCCTCTATCTTGGCTATTATTTCATTAGATTTCCTTAGTTCCATTTTATTAGGGTTTTGGTTCAATAATCTTGATCTTTAACACATGGACGTGCCAAGTGGCTTATCTTTTAGATCTGGGATCTAGAAGGGGTTTCATGGCATAAAGGTGCAAAATTTATGACCATGGAAGCCCCATGCAAGCTTAAAGATGTTATTATGGCCTTTTAAGCCCCAAAAGGGCATCCATGGAATTAAAGTCAGAGACTTTACGTGTTCATTGGGTGTCTAGGACTTAGATCTCGGTTTTCATGCTTTGGGTTGGAGCAATAAGGTTTTGCACAAAGATGTATGTCCCAAGGAACTAGGGTTTATGCTAAACCCACTAAGAAGGATTATTAGAGGGTAAAGTTGGAAACTTTACCCTTAAAAGGGCATTTCCAGTGTGTAGATGAAGTAAGAAGCTTAGATCTAAAGAGTAGGGGATTAACCCATTAAGATGGCCCAAACAGATAGACGAACTCATCGAGTCCTTAGTGGAACTCAATGTGTTGAGTCGTGTTGTCCCGTTTCAGCTTAAGGTAGAACTCGACGAGTTGATTTGCCAAATCGCGACTATGAGTAGACATGGAACTCAGCGAGTAAGGGTGTGACTCGACGAGTTAGATCGTGATTTCAGGGTTCTAAGACACGACAAGTTAATGGAGCAACTTGGCAAGATGGGTCAACCTAGAATCACTATTGTAAAAATCTCGACAAGGTCCCGATTAATCTCCGATTAATCCCTAGGCGCTACTCTACCGATTTGAGGGCGCCTAGCGATTAATCCTTGCATACATAATGAGTGAAACATTATAAAACAATGAAATTTTTACATTTTGAAGAAGTTTTATATCAATGGAAACTATTTGAAGTATGATTAGTGTTGTATTAATCATATTGACCTATTCCGTTATTATATTAGTGGTATTTACGAACTTTGATATGATGTGACTCATATTTAATTTCTTAAAATTCAACAAATTAGCAATTAATGGTACCTGATTAATCTCCGCCTAGCCGATTAATCTGTTGACCCTAGTCTACCGACTAGCTAACGTCGGGTGTTTTTTGCAACCTTGCCTAGAATATTGAATTTAACCAGAATGTTGACTTTGACCAGGGATAAAATGGTCATTTTACCCCTAGAAGGATTCTCAGTTTATGACTAAGTGTTTATTGTGGAAGTTATATTCGGGGAGTCAATGGAGCATCCATCAGAGATTCCTCACTTGAGATTTCAACAGCCAGCTTAAGAGGTGAGTTTTCCTCCAGTAGGAACGGGTCAAAGGCACCAATGCCGACACGTTTATGTATGCTAGCATATGTCGAACTTAGGTCCGACGTCGGGGCTAGCCCGATGTAGATTATATGTTTCCGGACTTTGTTCCGATTTCGGGGCAAGCCCGATGAATGTTTCTATGCTTGATGTCTTCATGATTCTTGCATGTGTTTGTTTATGTGTTCCGGACTTCGATCCGATGCTTGGGCTAGCCCGAGGAATGTCTAGTTTATATGTTATTTGTTATATGTTCTGGATTTCGGTCTGATGTCGGGGCAAGATGAGGAAGGTTTAGCTTATATGCTTATGTTATGAGTTATGTTATATGCTTGATGATATGTTATACCGGACTTCGGTTAGATGCCGGGTGGGGCCCGATGCCGGATTTCAGTCCGATGCCGGGAGGGGCCCGATGTAGTGGGCAAGGCCCAATGCATGCTATTATGTGTTTATGTGTATGGTATATTGTAGTTTGGGGAGAATCGCTAAGCTTCGTGCATACAATTTTTAGTTTTGGGTTCAGGTATTTCTAGTAGCAAAGGGAAGAACTCGGGATGATATGGACTTTGATATTTTGACACATGGTTTTGATACAATATATTATTATGATGATTTTGTGATGCATTACCTTTGATTTTATGAGATGATGGATGGTATCTACGGTTTTATGAATAATTAAAAACAAAATTTTTGGACCATATTTTTGGGATGTTTCAAGTTGGTATCAGAGCCTTGGATTCATCTCAGCCTTCTTTGACTTCACAAAGTTCGTGTGTGTCTGAACTCCAACTGAGGACTTGGTATGAATTTTTTCAAAGAAAATCATTTTTATAAAAGAATTGTGTAAAGAGAAAAGAACTTTGAAAAGAGAAAAGGGGGTGGTGCATGCAATCAACCGAGCTCAAGTAAGTACTCCCAAATTACCCATACAAGTTTATCTTATGATATGTTTATGAGAACTACATGCTAGATTAGGGCTAAGGATCTTGGAAGGATGCCTTATGTTCTTGTTATATGTGTATGACCTTTATGAGTTGCATGATAGTATAGATTAGTTAATGATATGATAGCCTGATTAAGATATGCTTGATTATGTGTACTCAATGCTCGAATGCTTCTTGCCTTGTGCTTTTAGGAGTTCTAGTTATTTTTAACTAACTAGTGAACGAATATGTTAAGTTACATATTACAAGGACCAAATAATTTCATAAGGTTAGGTTTAGCTATATTTTGCCGCTCTTGTTTGAGTCTAACTGTTGTAGGGTAGGACCTCTCATTTGAACAATTATCTGGTCTTAGTGAGATGTGATGGTATTCATGAGCTAGTTAGGGGAGATAACATGGACTTATTATGTAGCTGATGGCGGAGAGTGGGATGGTGATTACCCTAGGGCAAGCCTAAGATAAGAGTAGCATGTGGAGCAGCAATAGTAGAAGGGACTTGGTGAAGTCAAAGAAGTTCTTAAGGAAAGTGCAGATAGGTGCGGAAGGTAGTATGGGCCCATACTACTGAAAGAAGAGGATCCGTACACAAGTCAAGGAAGGCTGAGATGAATCCAAGGCACTTGTAGTATATCTGATCCCTCAAGATATGATTAGTATTTTGATGTTTGTTATGATGTATTTTTTAGAATGGTGGTTTCACGCACTAGACCAGTTGGCAGTTCAGGCGTGGGTGAGGGATCAGGCTCGGGCTCTGGAGCCGAGCAACTAGACGACCAGACTAGGGAGTTCATCTCCACTAAGATCACGTGCAGTATTTTGGACCAGAATCCTATGATCTTCGGCACGATCAAGGAGGGTATTTTAGAGCTTTTGGATAAGAGAATGAGTGCCCTCCACACTGCGGTGACGGCCATGATGGGGTCCCGCACACTGACATTCAGGGAATTCAGAGCTTGTGGAGCTCCCGACTACCATGGGGCTCGGGACCCCATAGCGAGTACTAGATGGTTGGTAGATGTCGCGAACGCATTCCACACTAGTAGATGTCCCGAGGGAGACAAGGTTCGACTTACATCCCGTCTTCTGAAGGACAGGGCACGTGACTGGTGGGAGGAGTTCGTACATGCCATTGGTGATGATGAAACTCTTAACGCTATGATGTAGAGTGACTTTTCGGCGAGGTTTAGGGCCAAGTTTGCACCTATGATAGAGGTGCAACAGCTTGCTAGGGAGTTCCGGGATCTCCAGCAGACGACTGAGACAGTGATAGAGATCACCGCTATGTTCAGGGAGAGGGTCATTCACGTTCCACAGTACGTAGCGGACGAGGAGATGAAAAAGGGCCAATATCATGAGATGTTGCAGAGTGATATATACCAGTTTGTGAGCCGCTCCAGCTGTAAGATGCTGGAGGATATGATTGCTAGATATATATATATATATATATATATATATATATATATATATATATATATATATATATATATATATATATGGTTAGGAAGAGGAAACCCGAGGGGGTTCAGACTGGGAGTGCGTGAAAGAAGCCCAAGGTGTCAGATCATAGACCTAGGAGCCAGCAGGGAGTTCAGGCTGCTTTAAGTGTGGCCGAACTGGGCATATGAGTAGAGATTGTACAACTATTATCACCACCACGACAGTATCAGACCAAATTTGCTTTTAGTGCATTCAGAGGGGACACAAGCTGTAACATCCCGAGTTTAGGTATCCCTCGAGAACCTTGATATTTTGAGCTATTGTTATTTTTGGTCTTAAGTTATAAAAGAGTGAAAACGAGTACGTGGGGTGTACTTGAGGGTACGCTTAGCGTACTCTTCAGCGTGCATGAAACGCGGAGACCACCTAGTACGTTGGGCGTACCCATGGGTACGCTAGGTGTACTAGGCCCAAAATGCAACCCTAATTTGAGGTGAGTCCCCTATATAAGGAACATGTTGGCCTCATTTCTGGCTACCATTTCCAGAGATAAAAACCCTAACAATGCCCTTATCTCCATTCTTAAGCTTGTGTGTGTATTTGAGCTTTGAGAGGGTGTTTTTGTGGTTTTGAAGAAGGAGAGTTGGAGTTCAAGCTTCTGGATTTGAGCAAATCTGTTGGGAAGCTTCTCTTTGAGGTATAAAGTTTCAGTCTTTGCCTTTCCTTTCTTGAGTTACTGTGATGAGCATTTTAGGGATTGGTCCCAAAAAGGTGGAGTCTTGATGAGATCTTGAACTCCAGAGCCTATGACCAACCCCTTTTAAGCGTATGAGTAGTGTTATGTCATAAAAATCCAATCTTGTTTGGTGAAATCACTCCATGCATGAGTTATGAGACCATTGGGACAAAAGAGTGTGTATTTTTGGAGGATGGAGACTTTTCGGCAATGCAAAGGCTTAAAGTCGATGACATTATGGATTAAGAGTCATTAGAAAGTCCATATCTAAGATATGAACTTAGGTCTTAACTGATTAAGACCATTAGTACGAAAAGAGCAAAACTGGGGCGTACGTTGGGCGTAACCCCTAGTACGCGCCGTATAGAGGACAAGCACCCCGATTCTGGATAGCAGCCGAGTATGCCCAGCATAAGGAGTTGGAACGCTTAGTGTACTCCCTTCTGTTGACTTTTGTTGACTTTTAGGGTTTGGTCAAGATTGAGGACTATTAAGCTTTGGAGGGGTAAAATGGTGTTTTATCCTTCTGTGAGTGTAAAAGGGATAGTCTAGCTTCTTGAGGGCCAATATTAATTAGGGATAATTATTATGTGTTAGGCGGAGGCTAGACCGGTGGGTAGAGATCAAGATCTCGAGTGCGAGATTTCATTCATTAGCTTACGAGGTGAGTCTTCTCACTATACTTACCTTGAGTGGTAATTTTTATGTGTGACCAGAGGGTCTTATGTGCATGAGCTGTGTAATGAGATATTCGTCAATTTGTTTGTGTTATGCTTTTGTTTTTTAATTTGAGAATTGGAGTTGTGGGACCAGAGGGTCCATCTGAGTTGTGGGACCGAAGGGTCCCACTGAGACACATTGATTAGAGGGTCTTATTGAGTTATAGCATCGAATGGCTAATATGCTGTGTGTGGTATTTTATGGAACTCACTAAGCTTTATGCTTACTGTGTAATGTGTTATGTGTTTCAGGTAGCTCCGAGGATTGCGGCAAGGCACCGACATGATTGTACACACCGGCGGGAGATTGTTATTTTTATGATTCTGGGATTGTGTTTTATGTTTTGACATTGAGACATATGTGACTTGAGAATTATGAAACGGGTTTTTATTGTGTGTAAAAATGAAAATTTTGTTTGAAAATTTTTGTCGTTACAAGTTGGTATCAGAGCCTTGGTTTGAGGGATTCGGATGCACCCTCGGGTGTGTTAGGACTCGAACTGAGGATTTGAGAAGGATTTTTAAAAAGAGATAATTTTTTTCTAAAAATGAGCAAGAGTTTGAGAGAAGTCGAGCCAGAGCAGTGTGTACAATCAGTCAGAGCCGAGCGGTGATTTCCCAAAATACCCTTATTTTGTGTTATGAGATATTTTATGTGATATAATGCATTCTAGAGAGCAGGATTGGTGATTAATATATTAGGACTAGGGTGGCCTGCATCGTTAGCCTAGGGATTTCTGCTATTAGTGTTTAGCTTCAATATGAGTACCTAGCAGGAACGAGCCAAGGAGAGAACTACTGTGAGAGTAGCTTGTGAGGCATAGAGTACTTGTAAATTAGGATCCGAGGAGGAAGACTTGGGGCGAACACTGATGCGGTGTGGAAGGTAGTATTGGGCCCTTACTACTAGAAGCACCGGATCAGTGAGCGGCCCAAGTAAGAATCCTAGGGATGCTAAGGAACAAGTAGGGGCGGGTGATCGAGTGTGAGTACTCTCGAGCGAGTCTCTGATGATAATGTGTTGTATTTCAGAGATGTCATGTTGGGGACACGGCACAACACTAGGAGCAGTGGGTGTAGCGAGGAGGACATACGGAGGATGATCCATGACGAGGTGGCTGCAACTATCCGAGCCGAGATTCCGGAGAGGTTTGGGTCTATCAAGACCACCTTGATTCTGACGTTTGATGAGCATTATGCTGCTATCACTGAGGCTGCTGCTGCCGTAGCCACTGCAGCCGTCGCCGCTGCTAGGCCACATGGAGGTGACTCATTGCTGTTTCGAGAGTTCAGCAACATGAAGCCACCAGAGTTTGATGGGACGCAGGATCCGATTGTTGCGATGAGGTGGATCTCCGATATCGAGGGGTGTTTTTCCACGTGTTCCTATCCCGACCATTTGAGAGTTCGGTTTGCCCTGAACCAGTTTTTCTTGGGGGCAAAGGACGGGTGGAAGTTTGTGATAGCTGGCTTTACGAATGCAGATCATGCTGCAGTGACATGGGAGAGGTTTGTTCAGATGTTTCGAGACGAGTATGTTCCCCCGGTGGAGAGGGAATATTTGGCGTAGGAGTTTCTGTCTCTCAGGCAGAAGACAAAGTTAGTGACTGAGATCTCGAGGATGTTCCATGAGAGGGCGATGCTTTGCCTTGAACACGTGTCCACTGAGCAGGCACGTGTGAGACGATATCTGAGCATACCGAGGAGGGATATATGAGAGTTCGTGGCGAACTCATCATACCGGACATTGGCCGAGCTTCAGGCAAATGCCAGGAGGATAAAGATTGAGCTTGAGTTACAAACCAAGGAGGATGAGGAGGAGTCCCGGGGGAGGGACCAGAGACCAGTGCAGTCGCAACTGACGACGAAGCGGGCCAAGCCCGCTGATTCCAGAGTTAGGGGCTAGAAGGGCCGCAATTGTGGCAAGTGCGGCAAGAGTCACGAGGGTTCTTGTTGAACGAGAATCTGTTACAAATGCATCAAGGGGGGCACATGGCGAAGGATTGCCCCAAGGGATTCTCAGTTTGCTTTCATTGCAACCAGACTGACCACCGAAAGGTCGAGTGACCCCAGCTAGTGCAGGGATCAACATAGGGATCTGCACCTACTTTTGTGCGTGCTACTAAGAGCCGACCAGTGAAGGCCAAGACACTGAAGGTTCGTGGGAGAGCCTTTCAGCTGACAGCGGAGGAGGTCCATGCAGCACCTAGCGTTGTGGCCGGTATGTATTCTTATTTTATTCTTTTGAGCTATTTGGTACTTATATTCTGATTATGTATATGTACTTTTCATGTGTGTTCTGAGCCTTCCTTGGTGTTATTTGACTCGGGCGTGAGTCAGTCATTCATATCTTTAGCTTTTAGTTGTCACCTCAGTATCCGTTGAGAGGCATTGAGTCGACATCTGAGAAATTCCATAGCTGATGAGCATTTGGTGTTTGTGATTGATGTTATACGAGGATGTGTGCTTTATATTTTTGGAGTTGAGTTTCCGATCGATCTGATGCTGATCGCGATGAAGGATGTCTATGTCATCGTAGGCATGGATTGGTTGAGTCGATTTGGTGTTGTGATCGACTGTGAGTGCCAGCTAGTTACTATACGAGACCCTAGTGGGAGAGTACTTACGGTATACGACGAGGGCACTAGATCTGGATCAGCGTTTTGCTCTGCTGCCAGGGCGAGGCAGAGTTTGCAGCAAGGATGTATGGGGTTTGTGGCATATGTGTTAGATCCTCCGGTTTTTAGGGAGAGATCGAGTTCTCTCTCCGAGGTTCCGATAATGTGCGAGTTTCCAAATGGTTTTCCCGAGGAGTTGCCGGGTGTGCCTCCCGAGAGGTAGGTAGATTTCGAATTGATTTGGTGCCGGGTGCGGCCCCTATTGCCAAGGCACCCAATCGCCTTGCACCGCCAGAGATGCAGGAGTTATCCTCTCAACTCCATGATCTGCTGGCGAAGGGGTTCATCAGGCCGAGTAGTTTGTCGTAAGGAGCCCCAATCCTTTTTATCAAGAAAAGGATGGTTCACACCGGATGTGCATTGATTACCGGGATTTGAACAAGTTGATGGTTAAGAACCGTTACTCACTTCCGAGGATCGACGATTTGCTTGATCTGTTGCAGGGGGCGTCTTGGTTTTCCAAGATCGATCTGAGGTCTGGGTATCATCAGATCAGAGTCTGTGAGGAGGATATCTAGAAGACTGCCTTCAGGACCCATTATGGGCACTATGAGTTTGTGGTGATGCCTTTCCGGCTCACCAACGCACCGAAGGCATTCATGGACCTCATGAACCGGGTGTGCAGGCCCATGTTGGAACGGTCGGTGATTGTGTTCATCGACGATATTTTGGTATATTCGAGGACCAGGGAGTAGCATGAGGAGCATCTGAGAGAGATTTTGGGTATACTGAGGTCGGAGAGGCTCTATGCCAAGTTTTCCAAATGTGATTTCTGGTTGCGAGAGGTCCAGTTGCTGGGACATCTCGTTAACCAGAATGGTATTTTGGTCGATCCGGCCGAGATCGAGGCAGTCATAAGGTGGGAGGTGCCGAGATCCCCCACCGAAATCAGGAGTTTTCTAGGACTGGCCAGGTACTATCGGAGATTTATCAGGGATTTCTCCATGATTGCATTCCCACTCACCAATTTGACCCGGAAGGGTGTCGCGTTTATTTGGGGTCCTGAGCAGCAGACCTCATTCGAGACCATTCGCCAAAGATTGTGCGAGGCTCCCGTGTTAACCCTCCCAGATAGGCCTGTCGAAAAAACCCAAAACCCGTTCTACCCACCCGACCCATTCCGAATTCGGGTAGAATGGGTCGGGTAGAACAGGTAACGGGTATGAACATTCGGGTAGTAAGTTAACCCAATAATAATATAGGTCGGGTTTTAGGTATGAATATTTATTTTCGGTTATACCCGAATACCCGAATTCATTATTTAAATAATACCAAATATATAATGCAGTCACGTACGCATACTTCAAATAAAACAAGACCCTTCGTCACTCGCTACTCTTCGTCACTCGTGTATCTTCCCGACTATGACTGTCGTCAGTAATCCTTAATGTCATAGTCGGGAATACCCGATAATTACCCGACCCGACCTCAAACCCGAATACCCGAAACCCGAAAACCCGAATTACAATATAGGTCGGGTATCGGGTATTATTTTCTTAAGGAAATACCTGTTCTACCCGACCCGTTCTACCCGAAACCCGGAAATTTTACCCGTTCGACACCCCTACTCCTAGAGGGGATGGAGGATTTTGTGGTTTTCTACGATGCATCTATTACAGGCATGGGTGCGGTTCTGATGCAAAGAGGGCACGTGATAGCGTACGCATCGAGGCAGTTGAAGCCTCATGAGACGAGATATCCCACCCATGATCTGGAGCTAGGGGCAGTAGTGTTTGCCCTCAAGATATAACATCACTATCAATACGGGGTTTAGTGTACCATATACACGGACCACAAGAGTTTGAAATATCTTATGGATCAGCCCAACCTTAACATGAGACAAAGGATATAGTTGGATGTGGTGAAAGATTACGACTGCAAGATCCTGTACCATCCGGGCAAGGCTAATGTGGTAGCCGACGCCCTGATATGCATAATAGAGAGTGCTCCGATCCGAGACGTGTCTATGAGGATGACAGTGATGAGTCCAGTCTTAGATATCATTCTAGAAGACCAGGTGGAGGCTATGAGACTAGAGAACCGCAAAAGGGAGTAGGTGATTGGACAGGTGTCCGAGTTTATGACGGATAGTCGCGGGCTTATGACTTTTCAGGGAAGGATTTGGGTGCCCTTTTTGGGCAGATCACGGCGTGTACTGATGGAGGAGGCACACAAATTGAGATTTTCAATCCACCCTGGGGCCACTAAAATGTATTTGGACCTGGAAATAGACTATTGGTGGCCCTGTATGAAGAGGGATGTGGCTTGGGTAGTCGAGAGGTGCATGACCTATCACCGGGTTCATGCCGAGCACCAGCGTCTGCATGGCAAGTTGCAGCCACTAGAGGTTCCCCAGAGGAAATGGGAACAAATTTTCATGAATTTTATCACCAAGTTGTCGAGGACCGCACGGGGTGTCGACGCGATTTGGTTGATTGTGGACCGGTTGACGAAGAGCGCTCACTTCCTTTCTATCAGTGAGAGCACTTCTACTGAGAGCCTGGCAGAGGTATATGTGAGAGAGGTGGTGGCTCGGCATGGGTTGCCGACACCTATAGTGTCCGATCGGGATGTGCGTTTTACGTCCAGATTCTGGAAGAAGTTCCATGAGGAATTGGGAATGCGATTGCATTTTAGCACAAGCTACCACCCACAGACAGACGGACAGAGTGAGCGGACGACTCAGATGCTCGAGGACATGCTTCGAGCGTGTGTTATGGACTTCGGTGGAAGTTGGGACACATACCTACCTCTGGCTGAGTTCTCTTACAACAACAACCACCATTCCAGTATTGACATTCCACCTTTTGAGCTCCTTTATGGGAGGAGGTGTCAGACCCCCTTCTATTGGGGAGAGGTTGGACAGCGAGTGATGGGTGGCACTAAGATAGTGCTCAAGATGACTGAGCAGATTCAGCAGGTTAGATAGAGGTTACTAACAGCTCAGAGTCGCTAGAAGATTTATGCGGACAGGCGACGGTCCAAACTCGAGTTTTAGGTTGGAGATTTCGTTCTCATGAGCGTATCCCTGTGGAAAGGGGTAAAACGGTTCAGGAAGAGTGGCAAGCTGGGGCCCCGATTCATTGACCCTTTCAGGGTGACCACTAGCGCGGTTAAGGTAGCATATTGTTTAGAGTTACTTGCGGAGTTGAGCCAGATCCATGACACTTTCCATGTGTCCCAGCTGAGGAAGTGTGTGGCCGACAAGACAGCAATGGTACCACTAGAGGATATTCAGGTGGATGCGGGCCTGAATTATATCGAGAGACCTATTGCGATTAAGGACCGAAAGGTGAAAGTGTTAAGGAACAAAGAGGTGCCCCTGGTTCAGGTTTTGTGGCAACATTGGAAGGGGTCCGAGACGACTTGGGAACCGGAGTTCGTGATGCGGGAGCAGCATCCGGAGCTACTTGCGGAGCACGAACTCGAGGCGCAAAGTCTGATCCTAGTGGGGGGGGGGGGAATTGTAACATCTCAAGTTCAGGTATACCTCGAGAACCTTGATCTTTTGAGCTATTGTCATTTTTGGTCTTAAGTTATAAAAGAATGAAAACGATTACGCGAGGCATACCTGATGGTACGCTTGGCGTACTCGTCAGCGTGCATGAAATGCGAAGACTACCTAGTACGCTGGGCGTACTAGGCCCACAATGCAACCCTAATTTGGGGTGAGGCTCCTATATAAGGAATATGATGGCCTCATTTCTGGCCACCATTTCCAAAGAGAAAACCCTAAGAGTGCCCTTATCTCCATTCTAGAGGTTGTGTGTGTGTATTTGAGCTTTGAGAGGGTGTTTGTGTGGGTTTGAAGAGAAGAGAAGGCCTTGAAGAAGGAGAATTGGAGTCCAAGCTTCTAGATCTGAGCAAATCTGGGTGGGAAGCTTCTCTTTGAGATATAAAGTTTCAAACTTTGCCTTTCCTTTCTTGAGTATGTTGTGATGAGCATTTTAGGGTTTTGTCCCGAAAAGGTCGAGTCTTGATGAGATCTTGAACTCCAGAGCCTAGGACCAACCCCTTTTAAGTGTATGAGTAGAGTTATGTCATTGAAATCCAATCTTGTTTGGTGAAATCACTCCATGCATGAGTTATGAGATCCTTGGGACAAAAGAGTGTGTATTTTTGGAGGATGGAGACTTTTCAGCCATGCAAAGGCTTAAAGTCGATGACTTTATGGATTAAGAGGCATTAGAAGGTCCATATATGAGATATGAGCTTATGTCTTAACTGATTAAGACCATGAGTATGAAAAGAGCAAAACTGGGGCGTACGCTGGGCGTAACCCCTAGTACGCATCGTGTAGAGGACGAGCACCCCGATTCTGGATAGCAGTCGAGTACACCCAGCGTAGGGAGTTGGAACGCTCAGCGTACTCCCTGCTGTTGACTTTTGTTGACTTTTAGGGTTTGGTCAAGATTAAGGACTATTTAGCTTTGGAGGGGTAAAATGGTCTTTTACTCTTCTGTAAGTGTAGAAGGGCTAGTCTAGCTGCTTGAGGGCCAATATTAATTAGGGATAATTATTATGTGTTAGGCGGGGGCTAGACCGGTGGGTAGAGATCAAGATCCCAAGTGCGAGATTTCATTCATTAGCTTACGAGGTGAGTCTTCTCACTATACTAACCTTGAGTGGTAATTTTTATGTGTGAATAGAGGGTCTTATGTGCATGAGCTGTGTAATGAGATATCCTGCTATTTGTTTGTGTAATACTTTTGTGTATTATTTGAAGATGCTGAGTTAAGGGACCGGAGGGTCCCACTAAGACACATTGACCAGAGGGTCTTATTGAGCTATAGCCTCGAGTGGCTAATATGTTGTGTGTGGTATTTTAGGGAACTCACTAAGCTTTATTCTTACCATGTAATGTGTTATGTGTTTCAGGTAGCTCCGAGGATCGCGGCAAGGCACCGACATGATTGTACACACAGGCGGGAGATTGTTATTTTTATGATTCTAGGATTGTGTTTTATGTGTTGACATTGAGACATATGTGATTTGAGAATTATGAAACGAGTTTTTATTGTGTTTAAAAATGAAAATTTTGTTTGAATTTTTCGTCGTTACAAAAGCAGTCCCAGTGCCCGAGTTTAACAGCAGCAGGGCAGGTGGCAGCACATGCCCCTACTACGTTGAGGATTACAGACGGTCGTCAGGGCCGGCGTGAGGCGTGAGTGGCGAGGAGCAGGGCCTTTCAATTGATAGCAGAGGAGGTATGAGAAGCTCCCGATGTGGTGACGAGTATGTATGTTCTCCTTATCTCTTTATTTATATTGATTATTGCTTATGTTTATGTGTTTTCTTATAGGTTCGTTCTTAGTGAACGGTATATCAGCCTTGGTACTGTTTGATTCGGGTGCCACCTGATCTTTTCTGTCACTCGAACATAACAAGCAATTCTCAGGGGCTCCTGGAGGGTTGGATTGCCCACTTGATGTAGAAATAGCAGATGATAAGGCCCTCAGGGTTGCAGGGGTTCACCGGGGATATACACTGCAGTTTTCTTTCAATCTAGTCCCTATTTACTTGCGAGGGAATAAGGTTATAATTGGTATGGATCGGTTGAGCCCTAATGGGGCAGTGATCAATTGCGATCAGCAGCTAGTGAGGGTCCGGACTCCTATTGGGGGAGGGTTAGTGATTCAGAGCTAGAGGCCGCAGGGTGGACTGACCCTATGTTCAATAGTGAGAGCGAGGAACTATCTTCAGCATGGGTGCACGAATTACATCGCCTATGTCATGGATACCTGGGACAAGGGTAAGGCGACAGTCGAAGACGTACCGGTAGTGCGAGAGTACGCAGACGTACTCCCAAAGGAATTACATGGGGTACCTCCGGAGAGACAGGTTGAGTTCAGGATTGACCTAGTCCCTGGTGCAGCTCTGATAGCCAAGACATCATATCGGTTGGATCTTCCTGAGATGCAGGAGTTGTCTACAAAGTTGCAAGAGCTACTAGACAAGGGATTTATCAGGCCGAGTAGTTCTCTATGAGGAGCCCCAATCCTGTTTGTGAAGAAGAAGGACAGGTCACATCGCATGTGTATAGACTACCGGGAGCTGAATAAGGTGACGGTGAAGAACCATTATCCCCTCCTGAGGATCGATGATTTGTTTGACCAGCTACAGGGCGCATCTTGGTTCTCCAAGATTGATATGCGATCGGGTTATCACCTTATGCGATTCAAGGATGTGGATGTGCAGAAGACAACTTTTAGGGCCTGCTATGGTCACTATGATTTTGTGGTGATGCCGTTTGTGCTCACCAATGCTCCAACCGCATTCATGGAGCTCATGAACCACATGTGCAGATTGATGCTAGATCGGTTTGTGATAGTCTTCAACAATGATATCTTGGTTTACTCCAAGACTCAGGAGCAGCATGAGGAACACCCGAGGGAGGTGCTGGAGACAATGAGGAGGGAGAGACTTTTTGCAAAGGTTCTACAAGTGTGAGTTCTGGTTGCGCGAGGTGCAATTTCTTGGGCACCTTGTTAACCAAAAGGTTATTCTAGTGGATCCGGCAAGATAGAGGCTGTGATCTAGTGGGAGATTTCAAGGTGTCTAACCGAGATTCAGAGTTTCCTAGGTCTAGCAGGTTATTACCGGAGATTTATTCAGGACTTCTCCTAGATCATTGTTCCTTTGACCCGACTGACCAAGAAGTCGGTGACCTTCCACTAGGGGCCTGAGCAGCAGGCAGCCTTCGAGACTCTCAGATAATAGTTATGTGAGGCACCGATTCTGAATTTGTTGGAAGGAGTCAACAACGTTGTGGTTTAATTTGACGCTTCAATCACGGGCATGAGTGTGGTATTGATGTAGTGGGGTCACATGATAGGTTACACTTCGAGGCAGTTGAAGCCTCACGAGGTTACTATCCGACGTATGACTTAGAGTTGGGGGCTGTGGCTTTTGACCTTAAGATTTGGCGACATTACCTCTATGGGGTCCATGGTACAATTTACATGGACCACAAGAGTTGGAGGTACCACATGGATCACCCAAATCTAAACATGAGGCAGTGTCGGTGGTTAGATGTTATGAAGGACTATGACTGTGAGATCCTTTACCACCTGGGCAAGGCAAATGTAGTGGCCGACGTCGTGAGCCGTAAAGAGGTAGCAACCCTGATTCGAGACATCTGTCTGAGGAAGACAGTGATTACTCCACTGTTGGAGTAGATCTAAGAGGTGCAACTTGAAGGCCAACGTCAGAAGCGAGAGCGAAACATAGGCCAGGTGGCCTTCTTTGATTACCCTACGTGGGAGGGTCTGGGTTCTGTACTGGGGCGGAATACGATAAATTTTGATGGATGGGTCCCACAAGTCCGGATTTTTCGTCCATCCAGGGGCGAGGAAGAGGTACAAAGATCTTTGACTTGATTACTGGTGGCCCTGCATGAAGAGGGATGTAGCCTGGTACGTTGAGAGATGATTGACATGTAGGAAACAAGGTAGAGCACCAGAGGCCCCATGGCAAGATGCATCCATTAGACATTCCCGTGTGGAAGTGGGAAGATATCACTATGGACTTTATCACTAAGCTTCATAGAACCACACGTGGAGTTGATTCGATATGGGTCATCGTGGATCGGTTGACCAAGAGTGCTCATTTTATCTCGATCAAGGAGAGCATATGGGCCGAGAAGCTGGCCGAAATTTATCTACGTGAGATAGTGGAATGACATGGAGTGCCTGCCTCGGTGGTGTCTGAACGAGATGTTCATTTCACATCCAGATTTTGGAAGCGGTTTCACGACGAGATGGGTAATCGTCTCCACTTCAGCATCTCTTCCACCTCGAGACAGATGGACAGAGCGAGAGGATGATTCAGCCTCTCGAGGACATGCTATGTGCATGTGTTTTGGATTTCTGTGGCTATTGGGATATGTATATTTCCGTTAGCAAAATTTTCATATGACAACATCTACAACACCGGCATAGACCGATCGACCTTCAAGATGCTCTATGGGAGGAAGTGTAGGACCCCAATCTTTTGGGGAGAGGTCGGTCAGAGGGTCACGGAGAGTACTGAGGTACTACTCAAGAATACATAGCGGATTCAGCAGGTCTGGAGCAGGTTCCAGACTTCTCAGAGTCGGCAGAAGAGCTACGGCGAAAAGCGACGTTCAGACTTGGAGTTTCAGTTGGGCGATATGGTCCTCCTGAATGTATAGCCAAGTATAACGGCCCTTTCAGGGTTATAGCCAGGGAGGGCAAGGTGGCGTACCGATTGGATCTTCCAACAAAGCCCTACATGAGCCACAACATTTCCTATGTGTCCCAGTCCCGGAAGTGCTAAGTGGATGAGTCAGTGGTTCAGCCTCTAGAGGAAATTCAGGTTGATGACAGTCTGAATTACATCGAGAGACCGGTAGCTATTTTGGATAAGAAGACGAAGGATCTTAGGAACAAGAGGGTTGAGTTGGTGAAGGTGCAGTGGCAGCACCGCATGGGTTCAAAATGGACTTGGGAGCCCGAGGAGGAGTTAGGGGAGCACTACCTAGAGTTGTTTGCAGATGCAGCAGACTTCGAGGATGAAGTCTAAGTCAAGTGGGGGAGAATTGTAACACCCTCTGGAAAGGTCAAATCAGCGCCTCACACACCTATTGTCTAGAGTCTCGAAAGCTGCCTGCTGCTCAGTCCCCCAACGAAATGTCACCGACTTCTTGGTCAGTCGGGTCAACGGAACAACAATTTTAGAGAAATCATGGATGAATCTCCGATAATACCCAGTCAAACTAAGAAAACTCCCAATTTTAGATAGAGACCTCGGAACCTCCCACTGCATCATGGCCTCGACCTTGGCCAGATCGATCAGAATGCCCTTCTTATTGGCTAGGTGCCCCAAGAACTGCACCTCGCGTAACCAAAACTCTCATTTAAGGAACTTTGCGAAAAGTCTCTCCTTCCTCAATGTCTCGATCACCTCCCTTAAATGCTCCTCGTGATGCTCCTGCATCTTGGAATAAACCAAGATATCATTAATAAAGACTATCATAGACCGATCCAACATTTGTCTACACATGTGGTTCATAAGATCCATGAACGCGACAGAAGCATTGGTGAGCCCAAATGGCATCATCACAAACTCATAATGGCCATAGTGAGTCCGAAAAGCTGTCTTCTGAACATCCTCATCCTTGACTTGCATCTGATGATAACCCGATTGCAAATCAATCATGGAGAACCAAGATTCACCCTAAAGCTGGTCGAAAAGATCATCAATCCTCGAGAGGGGATAATGGTTCTTCACCGCAAGGTGAACTGCTCGGTCTAATGAATCCCTTGTCTAACAGCTCCTGCAGCTATGTAGACAACTCTTGCATCTCGGGAGGAACCAACTGATACGGTGCTTTGGCAATCGGAGCCGCACCTGGAATCAAATCGATCCTGAACTCCACCTGCCTCTCCAGAGGTACCCCAGGAAAATCCACTAGAAATACATCCGGATACTCACGTAAAATTGGCACATCATCCATGGTCGCCTTACCCTTATCACGGGTATCTATGACATAGGTGACGAAACCCGCACCTAAACGAAAAACCTTGATGAAGGTAGTGTCTGGCCCTCGCTACAGAACACATAATCGGCTCACGTTGTGGGGTCTCACCCTGAATCACCTACTCTCCCCACCTAGGGTCCTAACCCAAACTAATTGCTTTTCACAGTCGATCACTTCCCCATTAGTGCTCAAACAATCCATGCCCACGATAACCTTGTTCCCACGCAAATGAATGGGAACCAGATCTACCGGATACACCCTCGATGAACCCTCGCAACCCGAATAGACCTATCATCAACAATGTCCACCTCAAGAGGACGATCTAGCTCCCCTGGAGCTCCAACAAATCTCTTTTTAAGTGCAAGAAATACAAAAGATCGGGTAGCCCCCGAATCAAATAATACTAAGGAAAAGATACGGTTCACGAGGAACGATCCTAAAATAAAACACATAAACATAAGCAACAATTCAATATTAATAAAGAGATAAGGAGAAGATACATACCCATCACTACGTCAGGAGATGCCCGCGCCTCCTCCACCGTTACCTGGAATGCCCTACTCTTCGTCACTCGTGTATCTTCCCGACTATGACTGTCGTCAGTAATCCTTAATGTCATAGTCGGGAATACCCGATAATTACCCGACCCGACCTCAAACCCGAATACCCGAAACCCGAAAACCCGAATTACAATATAGGTCGGGTATCGGGTATTATTTTCTTAAGGAAATACCTGTTCTACCCGACCCGTTCTACCCGAAACCCGGAAATTTTACCCGTTCGACACCCCTACTCCTAGAGGGGATGGAGGATTTTGTGGTTTTCTACGATGCATCTATTACAGGCATGGGTGCGGTTCTGATGCAAAGAGGGCACGTGATAGCGTACGCATCGAGGCAGTTGAAGCCTCATGAGACGAGATATCCCACCCATGATCTGGAGCTAGGGGCAGTAGTGTTTGCCCTCAAGATATAACATCACTATCAATACGGGGTTTAGTGTACCATATACACGGACCACAAGAGTTTGAAATATCTTATGGATCAGCCCAACCTTAACATGAGACAAAGGATATAGTTGGATGTGGTGAAAGATTACGACTGCAAGATCATGTACCATCCGGGCAAGGCTAATGTGGTAGCCGACGCCCTGATATGCATAATAGAGAGTGCTCCGATCCGAGACGTGTCTATGAGGATGACAGTGATGATTCCAGTCTTAGATATCATTCTAGAAGACCAGGTGGAGGCTATGAGACTAGAGAACCGCAAAAGGGAGTAGGTGATTGGACAGGTGTCCGAGTTTATGACGGATAGTCGCGGGCTTATGACTTTTCAGGGAAGGATTTGGGTGCCCTTTTTGGGCAGATCACGGCGTGTACTGATGGAGGAGGCACACAAATCGAGATTTTCAATCCACCCTAGGGCCACTAAAATGTATTTGGACCTGGAAATAGACTATTGGTGGCCCTGTATGAAGAGGGATGTGGCTTGGGTAGTCGAGAGGTGCATGACCTATCACCGGGTTCATGCCGAGCACCAGCGTCTGCATGGCAAGTTGCAGCCACTAGAGGTTCCCCAGAGGAAATGGGAACAAATTTTCATGAATTTTATCACCAAGTTGTCGAGGACCGCACGGGGTGTCGACGCGATTTGGTTGATTGTGGACCGGTTGACGAAGAGCGCTCACTTCCTTTCTATCAGTGAGAGCACTTCTACTGAGAGCCTGGCAAAGGTATATGTGAGAGAGGTGGTGGCTCGGCATGGGTTGTCGACACCTATAGTGTCCGATCGGGATGTGCGTTTTACGTCCAGATTCTGGAAGAAGTTCCATGAGGAATTGGGAATGCGATTGCATTTTAGCACAAGCTACCACCCACAGACAGACGGACAGAGTGAGCGGACGACTCAGATGCTCGAGGACATGCTTCGAGCGTGTGTTATGGACTTCGGTGGAAGTTGGGACACATACCTACCTCTGGCTGAGTTCTCTTACAACAACAACCACCATTCCAGTATTGACATTCCACCTTTTGAGCTCCTTTATGGGAGGAGGTGTCAGACCCCCTTCTATTGGGGAGAGGTTGGACAGCGAGTGATGGGTGGCACTAAGATAGTGCTCAAGATGACTGAGCAGATTCAGCAGGTCAGATAGAGGTTACTAACAGCTCAGAGTCGCTAGAAGATTTATGCGGACAGGCGACGGTCCAAACTCGAGTTTTAGGTTGGAGATTTCGTTCTCATGAGCGTATCCCTGTGGAAAGGGGTAAAACGGTTCAGGAAGAGTGGCAAGCTGGGGCCCCGATTCATTGACCCTTTCAGGGTGACCACTAGCGCGGTTAAGGTAGCATATTGTTTAGAGTTACTTGCGGAGTTGAGCCAGATCCATGACACTTTCCATGTGTCCCAGCTGAGGAAGTGTGTGGCCGACAAGACAGCAATGGTACCACTAGAGGATATTCAGGTGGATGCGGGCCTGAATTATATCGAGAGACCTATTGCGATTAAGGACCGAAAGGTGAAAGTGTTAAGGAACAAAGAGGTGCCCCTGGTTCAGGTTTTGTGGCAACATTGGAAGGGGTCCGATACGACTTGGGAACCGGAGTTCGTGATGCGGGAGCAGCATCCGGAGCTACTTGCGGAGCACGAACTCGAGGCGCAAAGTCTGATCCTAGTGGGGGGGGGGGGGGGGGAATTGTAACATCTCAAGTTCAGGTATACCTCGAGAACCTTGATCTTTTGAGCTATTGTCATTTTTGGTCTTAAGTTATAAAAGAATGAAAACGATTACGCGAGGCATACCTGATGGTACGCTTGGCGTACTCGTCAGCGTGCATGAAATGCGAAGACTACCTAGTACGCTGGGCGTACTAGGCCCACAATGCAACCCTAATTTGGGGTGAGGCTCCTATATAAGGAATATGATGGCCTCATTTCTGGCCACCATTTCCAAAGAGAAAACCCTAAGAGTGCCCTTATCTCCATTCTAGAGGTTGTGTGTGTGTATTTGAGCTTTGAGAGGGTGTTTGTGTGGGTTTGAAGAGAAGAGAAGGCCTTGAAGAAGGAGAATTGGAGTCCAAGCTTCTAGATCTGAGCAAATCTGGGTGGGAAGCTTCTCTTTGAGATATAAAGTTTCAAACTTTGCCTTTCCTTTCTTGAGTATGTTGTGATGAGCATTTTAGGGTTTTGTCCCGAAAAGGTCGAGTCTTGATGAGATCTTGAACTCCAGAGCCTAGGACCAACCCCTTTTAAGTGTATGAGTAGAGTTATGTCATTGAAATCCAATCTTGTTTGGTGAAATCACTCCATGCATGAGTTATGAGATCCTTGGGACAAAAGAGTGTGTATTTTTGGAGGATGGAGACTTTTCAGCCATGCAAAGGCTTAAAGTCGATGACTTTATGGATTAAGAGGCATTAGAAGGTCCATATATGAGATATGAGCTTATGTCTTAACTGATTAAGACCATGAGTATGAAAAGAGCAAAACTAGGGCGTACGCTGGGCGTAACCCCTAGTACGCATCGTGTAGAGGACGAGCACCCCGATTCTGGATAGCAGCCGAGTACACCCAGCGTAGGGAGTTGGAACGCTCAGCGTACTCCCTGCTGTTGACTTTTGTTGACTTTTAGGGTTTGGTCAAGATTAAGGACTATTTAGCTTTGGAGGGGTAAAATGGTCTTTTACTCTTCTGTAAGTGTAGAAGGGCTAGTCTAGCTGCTTGAGGGCCAATATTAATTAGGGATAATTATTATGTGTTAGGCGGGGGCTAGACCGGTGGGTAGAGATCAAGATCCCAAGTGCGAGATTTCATTCATTAGCTTACGAGGTGAGTCTTCTCACTATACTAACCTTGAGTGGTAATTTTTATGTGTGAATAGAGGGTCTTATGTGCATGAGCTGTGTAATGAGATATCCTGCTATTTGTTTGTGTAATACTTTTGTGTATTATTTGAAGATGCTGAGTTAAGGGACCGGAGGGTCCCACTAAGACACATTGACCAGAGGGTCTTATTGAGCTATAGCCTCGAGTGGCTAATATGTTGTGTGTGGTATTTTAGGGAACTCACTAAGCTTTATTCTTACCATGTAATGTGTTATGTGTTTCAGGTAGCTCCGAGGATCGCGGCAAGGCACCGACATGATTGTACACACAGGCGGGAGATTGTTATTTTTATGATTCTAGGATTGTGTTTTATGTGTTGACATTGAGACATATGTGATTTGAGAATTATGAAACGAGTTTTTATTGTGTTTAAAAATGAAAATTTTGTTTGAATTTTTCGTCGTTACAAAAGCAGTCCCAGTGCCCGAGTTTAACAGCAGCAGGGCAGGTGGCAGCACATGCCCCTACTACGTTGAGGATTACAGACGGTCGTCAGGGCCGGCGTGAGGCGTGAGTGGCGAGGAGCAGGGCCTTTCAATTGATAGCAGAGGAGGTATGAGAAGCTCCCGATGTGGTGACGAGTATGTATGTTCTCCTTATCTCTTTATTTATATTGATTATTGCTTATGTTTATGTGTTTTCTTATAGGTTCGTTCTTAGTGAACGGTATATCAGCCTTGGTACTGTTTGATTCGGGTGCCACCTGATCTTTTCTGTCACTCGAACATAACAAGCAATTCTCAGGGGCTCCTGGAGGGTTGGATTGCCCACTTGATGTAGAAATAGCAGATGATAAGGCCCTCAGGGTTGCAGGGGTTCACCGGGGATATACACTGCAGTTTTCTTTCAATCTAGTCCCTATTTACTTGCGAGGGAATAAGGTTATAATTGGTATGGATCGGTTGAGCCCTAATGGGGCAGTGATCAATTGCGATCAGCAGCTAGTGAGGGTCCGGACTCCTATTGGGGGAGGGTTAGTGATTCAGAGCTAGAGGCCGCAGGGTGGACTGACCCTATGTTCAATAGTGAGAGCGAGGAACTATCTTCAGCATGGGTGCACGAATTACATCGCCTATGTCATGGATACCTGGGACAAGGGTAAGGCGACAGTCGAAGACGTACCGGTAGTGCGAGAGTACGCAGACGTACTCCCAAAGGAATTACATGGGGTACCTCCGGAGAGACAGGTTGAGTTCAGGATTGACCTAGTCCCTGGTGCAGCTCTGATAGCCAAGACATCATATCGGTTGGCTCTTCCTGAGATGCAGGAGTTGTCTACAAAGTTGCAAGAGCTACTAGACAAGGGATTTATCAGGCCGAGTAGTTCTCTATGAGGAGCCCCAATCCTGTTTGTGAAGAAGAAGGACAGGTCACATCGCATGTGTATAGACTACCGGGAGCTGAATAAGGTGACGGTGAAGAACCATTATCCCCTCCTGAGGATCGATGATTTGTTTGACCAGCTACAGGGCGCATCTTGGTTCTCCAAGATTGATATGCGATCGGGTTATCACCTTATGCGATTCAAGGATGTGGATGTGCAGAAGACAACTTTTAGGGCCTGCTATGGTCACTATGATTTTGTGGTGATGCCGTTTGTGCTCACCAATGCTCCAACCGCATTCATGGAGCTCATGAACCACATGTGCAGATTGATGCTAGATCGGTTTGTGATAGTCTTCAACAATGATATCTTGGTTTACTCCAAGACTCAGGAGCAGCATGAGGAACACCCGAGGGAGGTGCTGGAGACAATGAGGAGGGAGAGACTTTTTGCAAAAGTTCTACAAGTGTGAGTTCTGGTTGCGCGAGGTGCAATTTCTTGGGCACCTTGTTAACCAAAAGGTTATTCTAGTGGATCCGGCACGATAGAGGCTGTGATCTAGTGGGAGATTTCAAGGTGTCTAACCGAGATTCAGAGTTTCCTAGGTCTAGCAGGTTATTACCGGAGATTTATTCAGGACTTCTCCTAGATCATTGTTCCTTTGACCCGACTGACCAAGAAGTCGGTGACCTTCCACTAGGGGCCTGAGCAGCAGGCAACCTTCGAGACTCTCAGATAATAGTTATGTGAGGCACCGATTCTGAATTTGTTGGAAGGAGTCAACAACGTTGTGGTTTAATTTGACGCTTCAATCACGGGCATGAGTGTGGTATTGATGTAGTGGGGTCACATGATAGGTTACACTTCGAGGCAGTTGAAGCCTCACGAGGTTACTATCCGACGTATGACTTAGAGTTGGGGGCTGTGGCTTTTGACCTTAAGATTTGGCGACATTACCTCTATGGGGTCCATGGTACAATTTACATGGACCACAAGAGTTGGAGGTACCACATGGATCACCCAAATCTAAACATGAGGCAGTGTCGGTGGTTAGATGTTATGAAGGACTATGACTGTGAGATCCTTTACCACCTGGGCAAGGCAAATGTAGTGGCCGACGTCGTGAGCCGTAAAGAGGTAGCAACCCTGATTCGAGACATCTGTCTGAGGAAGACAGTGATTACTCCACTGTTGGAGTAGATCTAAGAGGTGCAACTTGAAGGCCAACGTCAGAAGCGAGAGCGAAACATAGGCCAGGTGGCCTTCTTTGATTACCCTACGTGGGAGGGTCTGGGTTCTGTACTGGGGCGGAATACGATAAATTTTGATGGATGGGTCCCACAAGTCCGGATTTTTCGTCCATCCAGGGGCGAGGAAGAGGTACAAAGATCTTTGACTTGATTACTGGTGGCCCTGCATGAAGAGGGATGTAGCCTGGTACGTTGAGAGATGATTGACATGTAGGAAACAAGGTAGAGCACCAGAGGCCCCATGGCAAGATGCATCCATTAGACATTCCCGTGTGGAAGTGGGAAGATATCACTATGGACTTTATCACTAAGCTTCATAGAACCACACGTGGAGTTGATTCGATATGGGTCATCGTGGATCGGTTGACCAAGAGTGCTCATTTTATCTCGATCAAGGAGAGCATATGGGCCGAGAAGCTGGCCGAAATTTATCTACGTGAGATAGTGGAATGACATGGAGTGCCTGCCTCGGTGGTGTCTGAACGAGATGTTCATTTCACATCCAGATTTTGGAAGCGGTTTCACGACGAGATGGGTACTCGTCTCCACTTCAGCATCTCTTCCACCTCGAGACAGATGGACAGAGCGAGAGGATGATTCAGCCTCTCGAGGACATGCTATGTGCATGTGTTTTGGATTTCTGTGGCTATTGGGATATGTATATTTCCGTTAGCAAAATTTTCATATGACAACATCTACAACACCGGCATAGACCGATCGACCTTCAAGATGCTCTATGGGAGGAAGTGTAGGACCCCAATCTTTTGGGGAGAGGTCGGTCAGAGGGTCATGGAGAGTACTGAGGTACTACTCAAGAATACATAGCGGATTCAGCAGGTCTGGAGCAGGTTCCAGACTTCTCAGAGTCGGCAGAAGAGCTACGGCGAAAAGCGGCGTTCAGACTTGGAGTTTCAGCTGGGCGATATGGTCCTCCTGAATGTATAGCCAAGTATAACGGCCCTTTCAGGGTTATAGCCAGGGAGGGCAAGGTGGCGTACCGATTGGATCTTCCAACAAAGCCCTACATGAGCCACAACACTTCCTATGTGTCCCAGTCCCGGAAGTGCTAAGTGGATGAGTCAGTGGTTCAGCCTCTAGAGGAAATTCAGGTTGATGACAGTCTGAATTACATCGAGAGACCAGTAGCTATTTTGGATAAGAAGACGAAGGAGCATAGGAACAAGAGGGTTGAGTTGGTGAAGGTGCAGTGGCAGCACCGCATGGGTTCAAAATGGACTTGGGAGCCCGAGGAGGAGATAGGGGAGCACTACCTAGAGTTGTTTCCAGATGCAGCAGACTTCGAGGATGAAGTCTAAGTCAAGTGGGGGAGAATTGTAACACCCTCTGGAAAGGTCAAATCAGCGCCTCACACACCTATTGTCTAGAGTCTCGAAAGCTGCCTGCTGCTCAGTCCCCCAACGAAATGTCACCGACTTCTTGGTCAGTCGGGTCAACGGAACAACAATTTTAGAGAAATCATGGATGAATCTCCGATAATACCCAGTCAAACTAAGAAAACTCCCAATTTTAGATAGAGACCTCGGAACCTCCCACTGCATCATGGCCTCGACCTTGGCCAGATCGATCAGAATGCCCTTCTTATTGGCTAGGTGCCCCAAGAACTGCACCTCGCGTAACCAAAACTCTCATTTAAGGAACTTTGCGAAAAGTCTCTCCTTCCTCAATGTCTCGATCACCTCCCTTAAATGCTCCTCGTGATGCTCCTGCATCTTGGAATAGACCAAGATATCATTAATAAAGACTATCATAGACCGATCCAACATTTGTCTACACATGCGGTTCATAAGATCCATGAACGCGACAGAAGCATTGGTGAGCCCAAATGGCATCATCACAAACTCATAATGGCCATAGTGAGTCCGAAAATCTGTCTTCTGAACATCCTCATCCTTGACTTGCATCTGGTGATAACCCGATTGCAAATCAATCATGGAGAACCAAGATTCACCCTAAAGCTGGTCGAAAAGATCATCAATCCTCGAGAGGGGATAATGGTTCTTCACCGCAAGGTGAACTGCTCGGTCTAATGAATCCCTTGTCTAACAGCTCCTGCAGCTATGTAGACAACTCTTTCATCTCGGGAGGAACCAACTGATACGGTGCTTTGGCAATCGGAGCCGCACCTGGAATCAAATCGATCCTGAACTCCACCTGCCTCTCCAGAGGTACCCCAGGAAAATCCACTAGAAATACATCCGGATACTCACGTAAAATTGGCACATCATCCATGGTCGCCTTACCCTTATCACGGGTATCTATGACATAGGTGACGAAACCCGCACCTAAACGAAAAACCTTGATGAAGGTAGTGTCTGGCCCTCGCTACAGAACACATAATCGGCTCACGTTGTGGGGTCTCACCCTGAATCACCTACTCTCCCCACCTAGGGTCCTAACCCAAACTAATTGCTTTTCACAGTCGATCACTTCCCCATTAGTGCTCAAACAATCCATGCCCACGATAACCTTGTTCCCACGCAAATGAATGGGAACCAGATCTACCGGATACACCCTCGATGAACCCTCGCAACCCGAATAGACCTATCATCAACAATGTCCACCTCAAGAGGACGATCTAGCTCCCTTGGAGCTCCAACAAATCTCTTTTTAAGTACAAGAAATACAAAAGATCGGGTAGCCCCCGAATCAAATAATACTAAGGAAAAGATACGGTTCACGAGGAACGATCCTAAAATAAAACACATAAACATAAGCAACAATTCAATATTAATAAATAGATAAGGAGAAGATACATACCCATCACTACGTCAGGAGATGCCCGCGCCTCCTCCACCGTTACCTGGAATGCCCTACTCTTCGTCACTCGTGTATCTTCCCGACTATGACTGTCGTCAGTAACCCTTAATGTCATAGGAGTAAGTGCTGACACCGGTCCTGCTACAGCCAAACTCAGACAATGGGCCTTCTTGTGGCCCCTTAGATTGCAATGAAAGCAAATCAGATCAGATACGGGAGTGATAGGGGGTGGTAGTAGTACAATACCTGCTAATGTGACCAGTTCAGCCGCACTTGAAGCACCCAGAACCTACCCCTCTACACATCCCTTCATGCGACTTGTCGCACTTGCCACAACGGCTACGACCATGTTGCCCTCTCGGTCTAGAATCAGATACCTTGGGCCTATTTTAGGAGCCCTTAACACTCGCAGCAGAATCTGGCTTCCTCTTTCCCTCGATCTCCAAGTCAATCTCCCTCTCTTTAGCCTTTGATGTCACGTACTGTGGAACCAGAAGTGCCCTCTCCCTGAACATAGTGCGACTTGCAGCTGGATCGGCTAACAAACTGCCGAATATCGCTCATCAACATCTCTTGGTACCGGGCCTTCTTCATCTCCTCGTCTGCCACATACTGTGGAACCATAAGTGCCCTCTCCCTGAACATAGTGGTGATCTTAGTCACCGACTCAGTAGTCTGATGGAGATCGTGAAACTCTCGTGCCAACTGCTGCACCTCGATCACCGGTACAAAATCGGCTCGGAACCTGGTCGAGAAATCACTCCAATTCATCGAATCAATAGCATCACCTCCTACAGCATGTCCTAACTCCCACAAATCATGATCCTTGTCCTTCAGGAAGGCGTTGGCAACATCTGCCAACCACCTGCTACTCATGATAGGGTCCCTAGCCCCATGATAGTCTGACGCTCCACATGCTCAAAACTCTCTAAAAGTCAGAGAGTGCATCCCGATCAAAGCCACAATCTCAGCGCGAAAGGTGCTCAATCTCTCATCAAGAATATGAGAAATACCCTCCTTGACTGTGCCAAAGATCACATGAGTCTGATCAAGGATGCTACGCGTAATTTCAGACGAGATGAAATCCATCGTTTGGTCATCAAGTTGGAACTTTCGACTAGCCTGCCTCGAAATACCACCATACTGAAAATAGACCACAAAACTATTAGAATACGCATTAATGCGCATATCAGGAAAATCATAACTACACAAGCTTCCTGGCTTCATTACAGCCCTCCTTGAATCGAGTACAGATCCTCTACTTCCAATAGTATGGGCCCATAGTACCTTCCACATCTATCCACACTTTCCTCAAGAAGTGCCTTTACTCAGCCAAGTTACTCTATAATCAACATATACCTCGCAGTTAGGGCTCCCAGCACTAAATCTCATCCTAGGTTACAAGAACTCCTAAAAGCACAAAGCAAGCAACATTCGAGCATCAAGCAAGCAGAACTGAGCATAACCTAATCAGACAATCCTATCACTGATTGATCAGTACTATCACACAAATCTAAAAGCTCATACAACAGACATACAAAGGCATCTCTCCTAGATCTTTATCCCTAATCTAGCATGCGATTCAAAATTCACAGTTCATATCATATATAAACATTTATGGATATTTTTGTTGGGTTTTGAGCAATATAACACTCCTATGGTGCACATGCAACCCTAAATGCTTTGTATCTATGTTTTCTCTAACTATACATGCATATTTTCAATTTTCCAAAGCATATATCCTAACTAGCATACAAATTGTGAAATGAACAATACAACTAGTTAGATAACTTACCTCTTAGAAGGACTTGTAGTTCTTGACCTTTGAAAGCTTGAGCACCCCAAGTATGATGCCTCTAATGGTTCACAAACACCAATATGCAAGAGGAGGCTTGAGAGGATAAGTTACTTAGCACAAAATCAACTTCACTCTCATACAATGAATGGGGTTATATGTGTAACTGATTTTGGTCATGAGGGTGTGCTTTTATAGTGTAGCAAATGCTAGGGTTACAGTTTGTAAACCCTAATGACCTTTCATATTACATAGGCTCCATGGGTTAACCTCCATGGACTATCCTTATTGGTTTAGCCCACCCAAATAATCATGGATCATTAGCCCACACTATAAGTATCATTCATTTACATAATCAACCCCCATAAATTTAATTAGTCTCTTTTGATCACAAAATTAATTCCAAATTAATTCTTGATCAATACTAATTAAATAATATGATTTTATATTAATGTATTATACTTGTAATATATTAATAAATCATAAATAACCTTATTCTCAAAAGTCCATCCTATCAAATAGCGTTGGTGAAGGAAACCCAAAAGGACCATACTACAATCGGGTCAAGTACATCCCAGTTATACTTATGGGCTTAGACACCAAATCCAATAGTCTCCCACTTGGATAAGTCTAATAACTATAGTTGCCAATGCGACTTTAGGATCCGAATTAACAATCATAAGCTTTCAAAAACTGTTGTTGAACTCTGGTCTAGTCAGTGACGCGTCCTTCAGATAAGGGATCATATATTCCTCTGTTTTCAAGATATTATGACAACCCTATATTTTTCTAAAGCAGTGTAACGCTCAAATGTCAAATATAACAAAAACTATTTGGAACCAACTAAATTAACCTCGAAAATAAAGTGTTCAAATATCTAAGTTGGGATGCATCAAATATTAGATAACGTGCCAAGGTTTCCAAAAACATAAAGAACGTTAAAAACCGGGTTATATTGAAGAAATTATAACCACTCGTATATTTACGACACGCCGTTAAAACGCTATTTTAACGTAAAAAGTGAAATTTCAATAAAATGCATTTTAGCCTTAAGTATCTAAACAAAAGATGTAGAGTCCGTTAAACTGTAAACATGCATAAAAAGATCGCCCAATTTGGACCTCGTATGAAAAAGTTACGAATTTTCAAAGTTTCGTAAAAGTAGTAGAGGGCTAAAAACTCGAATTGAAGATCGAGTGTTAATTAGCTAACGCAACCTAAATGATAGTTGAAGATCTCCACAATAGGAGCAAAATGATAAAAAGACAAACGAAAACCGACGTCGAATAATGAAACTACGAATTTTTAACAGACTTTAGGAGTCCCGGCCTATTAAAAATATATCATTGAAAATAAACTCAAAACTAGCCGACGGAGTCTAAATGAAAGTTGTTGAGCATAATCTCACCTGCGTGTGGATATAAAGAACGCGAAAAAAGGAGCTCGTACGCGAAAGTTACGGGATTTAGAAGATGGAAGACTAGATTATGCCCCGCGTAATCCAAGAGTACGCCCCGCGTAATGGGACCAGTGTCGAGTCCCATCGGCTCGAGTGCTCTACGCTAGCTAGATCGGAGTCGTAATCCGTGACGCCTTGTTACGCCCCGCGTAACCGAAGTACGCCCAGTGTACTCCGGTAGTACGCCCCGCGTACGAGGAGTTTCCATCCTATAAATAGAGAGGTTGAGCTTCGGGTTTTTGGCACACCTTCTCAAACTCTCAGTCACTCTCCCATACTTCTAAGCTCCAGAGATCATCCCGACGCCCTCGGTTTCCGCACTCGAGCCCCCGAAGAAAGATCTACGCTACCGAGATCCCCGAAGAGCCCGAAGACGCAACTTTCCGCGGTCGAAGTTCTACTCAACTCTAGCCTCTCTCTCTTCAAACCAAACGAGTGAGTTCATACCCCTACTTTTCAATTCTTTTCATGTTTTAGGGGGGGGAATACAAGTACATTACAAGTCAAAGTATCGTTTTATAAACGTAATTATAATATTTATCTTATAGGGTATTGATACAAACATCTTTATGTTTAAAGGGCTATTATATCATCAAGTTGTTCTTACTAAATGGAAACATACTTTTTTGAGAAACTATGATGAGTATAGTTATCAAGTTATTCATACATTTTACATATACATCTTGACAAATGAAATACTTTCAAAAGAAGTAAAAGTCTTTATTATCGTAAATCTGTTTATACCCAGTAATGTGAGACATTCAAACTTCAACGTACTCGTATGTATGCATTTCAAGTCCTGTATTATATACTATAATCTGTTGGAGAGAGAGCGTGATACTTGTGTATAGATCTATACGGGATTGATAACCCCGCACCTAAACTATTAGCTATAGTTAGACCGGTAGGTCTGGGGTGACAAATGTCATAACACTACAACACCTGAAGAATGTTGTTACAGGCCGTCAGTGTCAATAGTATGGTTATAAAACTCACATAAAAGTATAAAAACAAGTTTGATTTACGAGATTCTTATATACATTCAGTTTTCCCACATCATTTTTAGCACAAAGTTTATCATTATTATTCAAGTATGGAACATACTAACGCACACCAACTCTGGAAACTTTTCAAACGATTTATAGAAAATATTGGATTTTCTGAAAACCTCGTTCATCGATTTACTACTAAAAGGATATACTTTTCAATGCAAAATACTTATGAACTCACCAACTTAATTGTTGACGCTTTCTCGAAACCACTTGTATTTCTCAGGAAATCAGTAATACAGGTAACCACCAGCTTTTGAAGAAAGAACGCTAAAGACATTTATCATTAAACATTTATATCATCATATTGTCATATTCTTTTGCAAATATGTATAACGCAACAATATACGTTTTTATTATATATATGATGGTTGTGTTACTTTCTTTACAATATTCAATTGTTGTGATACTACGTGAAGTCATCCACCCCCGAATGTTTCCGCCATTCTGGTTTGGGGGTGTGACAGGTTGGTATCAAAGCATTGTTTATAGTGAACTAAGTATATCGAACCACATAAGATATACCAACTATAAATGCAAAGGTGACCAAAAACCCTCTGACAAAACGTTATCACAAACAATATACATCCTTTTAAAAATATACATCTTTACTCGCATGCATTAATCTCGTATCATGACAAGTTTTCTAAAAAGTATTAAGGCAAGTTGCGACACTACGATTGAGCCTCGGGGTATGTAATCAGGGTGAGAATAAATATAGCCTGATCAACTATATTTATCCTAGATTTGAACAACGTACGTCGAGGAATGGTCATAGTGGACAACAAGCCGAAAACTTACCAAACACAAATTATTTTAGATTCGCCAAATTTGAAATACTATAGGAGTATTGTTAAAAATAATCGTACAATAAAATATTTTGCGCTCCGTAAAAATATAGTTAAACATAGGAAGTCGTTAAAAATTTCTTTTAAAATTCTCATGCCTCTATCCTAGTACAGGCAAATGGCCGGATTCCATTTACCAGGAGATCCCTACTACCCAAACCAAGGCAACGGCGGCTGGATAGAAGAAGACCCGGAAGAAGACCCAGAGGAAATCAAAGAGGAGGTCGAGGAAGAACCTGAAGGGGGAGTCGAAGAAGAATTCGAAGTCGAAGTCAGAGAGGAATTCGAAGTCGACGAAGTAGTCGAGGAAATTTCTAGTGGAACGGACTCCGAGCCAGAAGTAATCGACCCTCCCATCCCTCTTCCTCCCGAAATCAGACCGTATCAACTGGGACCCATTCCCATGTGGGGAAGCCACCTCTACTACTGGAGCCACCAGCAAGGTGTACGCCCTCCCTTCGGCATGTGCCGGGATTTTTACAATTTCAGTGGGGGAGGCTCAGCTCGAGCACTCCCTGTTATTGTGAACGCTATAGCTACCCAGAACTACGAGACGGACAAGCAAGCAGCCAGAGTTTGCGAGATCAATGCTGCTACTCAAGGTAACGCCGCAGACATCCGCCGTCTAGAAGGACTACATGAGAATACCCAAATCTACACAGGGACGCTTCAGAACCAAATGATAACGGCACTAGCAGAAATAAGGGAGATGAAGGAACAACAAGCAGATCTCGAGAGGCGCTTAATGGGGGTCAAGCAGTCGGATGCCGAATCTTGCTCCAAACGTGCAACATGCTGCAAGTAGAGCTTGCTCAAACCCCAACAACTTTGTTATAAAATAGGATTTCGGATAAAAAAAATTTTTTCCTTATTTCCTTTTGTATCTGTAATCGGAGACCTCTAGGTAGGTCGAATTTTTCCAAACAAGAAGCGTAATGTAACACGCCTCAGGGGTGACCAATATATATAAATATGAAGTACTTCTTTGTATACCTCTCGGAACTTATGGGTGTTAACAAAAATTGCTATGCCTACCTTGAAACCATAACCTAAAGTCAAAACAAATTACAAGATACAACTAACACACGATTATCAAAACATTAGAAACTTATAGTATTCATTCTTATTTTTCTCTACCAGAACATGCCTCCTCGTAGATCAACACGCAAAAACTCAACTTTAACACCACCTCCACCACCTCCTCTAGTTATGGATGCCATTATGTTCCAAACTGTTGTAACCGCTGCTGTAACCGCAGCGATGGCTCAAATGAGCAACAATGGGTCGGGAGGAGGAACAAACAGTTTTACAAATGGCCAAGGTCAAGGCCGTTCAGGGGTATACACTTACAAAGACTTCACCAATGGAAAACCTATTCCCTTTTATGGGACTGGGGGAGTATTGGCCCTATCTCAATGGATAGAGAAAACGGAAGCTGTATTCGAAATATGCGCATGCCCTAAAGAAAGCAAAGTAACGTTTGCTGCTTTTACTTTTTCTGAACGCGCCCTGACATGGTGGAACGGCCACGTCAAAACACTAACCCTAGTGGTGGCGAACTCCATGGGTTGGGAAAACTTGAAACGAATTCTCCTTCGAGAATACTGCCCAAGAGGCGAGATTCAGAAGCTTGAACAGGAACTGTGGAGCCTTTTGATGGTGGGCTCGGACATAGCAGGTTACACCAACAGGTTCAGTGACTTAATAACACTTTACCCAGGAATGTTAATCCTGGAAAGCCAAAAGGTCGAGAGATACATATGGGGACTATCACCCCAACTTCGAGGAAGTGTGTTAGCTTCCAAACCCATGACCTTCGATAGCGCTAAGGAACTGGCGCAATCTCTCATTGATCATGGTGTCTGTCAAGGAGTCACGACTATCATGGCTGAACCAACCAAAGGGAACAGCAACCACGAGATCAATGCCAACAACAACAAGAAGAAGAAATTCTGGAACAAGAGAAAGGGGCAAACTTCACAAGAACCTTCAAAGAAACAAATGGTTGCGGTTCATGCTGCTACTACTCCCACCACAACTCCTGCTACCCCTGCGCCAACAAAACCATATGCGGGGAATCTGCCCAAGTGCAGCAAGTGCAACTACCATCACCACGGTATTTGCCGCGAGATGCACTGTAAGAACTGCGACAAGAAAGGGCACACAACCCGTTTCTGTAAGGCACCAACACGACCAGTCACTCAAGTTCCTGGTACTGGGATAAGCCAGGCATGTTATGGGTGTGGAGAAACTGGGCACTTCAAAAGGGACTGCCCCAAGACAAGGAACGTTCGCGGTGTTGGGAGAGTGCTGGCGATAGGCCAAAATGAAGCAATAGTCGACCCAACGGTGGTTACGGGTACGTTTCTCCTCAACCACATTTATGCATGCATACTCTTTGACTGCGGTGCGGAGAGAAGTTTTGTGAGTCATAAATTCAAACACTTACTTAATCAAAGAGCCCAACCACTCGATAAAATATTCACTGTAGAAATGGATAACGGTAAAACGGAAAGCACAAGTGATATGTACGTAGGGTGCACATTAAATTTAAACGAACACTTATTCCAAATCGACCTAATGCCCATTTCAATAAGAAGTTTCGATGGCATCATCGGTATGGACTGGTTGAGCCTTCACCATGCCGACATACTTTGTCATGAAAAGGCCGCTCGCCTCAACCAAACGGCGAAACCCTTGTCATTTATGGTGACAAACCTAGTTCAAGTTTACAAATCATCTCCTGTGTTAAGGCACAAAAATACCTTCGTAAGTAATACAATGCCTTTGTAGCCCACGTAATAGACCAGAAACAAGAACCAAAGAACATTAAAGACATTCCGGAAGTCTGCAACTTCCCAAATATTTTCCCAGAAGATCTACCAGGGATTCCACCAGAGCGCCAAGTTGAGTTCAGAATCGACTTAATCCCCGGAGCTACCCCAGTAGCAAAGTCGCCTTACTGTTTAGCCCCAGCCGAGATGCAGGAACTGTCCAGTCAATTAAACGAGCTGCTGAGCAAGGGATTCATCAGACCGAGCTTCTCACCATGGGGAGCACCAGTCCTATTCGTGAAAAAGAAGGACGGATCCTTTCGCATGTGCATCGATTATCGGGAGCCGAACAAACTCACGATCAAGAACCGATATCCCCTACCGCGCATAGACGATCTGTTCGACCAACTGCAGGGAGCAAGCTACTTCTCAAAGATCGATCTAAGATCTGGTTATCACCAACTGCGAGTGCTGGAAGGAGACATCCCCAAAACGGCTTTCCGAACACGTTATGGTCACTACGAGTTTGTAGTAATGCCCTTCGGATTGACAAATGCTCCAGCGGTGTTGATAGACTTGATGAACCGAGTTTGTCGTCCCTTCCTAGATAAATTCGTGATCGTATTCATAGATGATATACTCATCTATTCTAGAAGCCAGGAAGAACACAGCCAACACCTCCGCCAAGTTTTGGAAACGTTGAGGGCAGAGAAGCTTTACGCAAAATTTTCCAAGTGCGAATTTTGGATTCGGAAAGTAGATGTCCTAGGACATGTAGTAAGCAAGGAGGGGATACACGTGGATCCTTCTAAGATCAAGGCAATAGAAAGTTGGACGACACCAAGGACCCCTACAGAAATTCGGCAATTTTTGGGACTCGCCGGGTATTACCGAAGGTTCATACAAAACTTTTCGAAGATTGCCAAACCACTTACCACCCTAACTCAGAAGAGTGTGACCTTTGACTGGGGAGAAAAACAAGACGCCTCGTTTCAAACGCTCAAGCGAGCCTTATGTAGTGCGCCCATCCTAACCTTGCCCGGAGGAATGGAGGACTTTGTGGTCTATTGCGATGCATCAAACCAAGGACTTGGGTGTGTCCTGATGCAACGAGGGAAGGTCATCGCCTATGCCTCAAGGCAACTAAAGACGCACGAAGTAAACTACACAATGCACGATCTTGAGCTAGGAGCAGTCATCTTCGCTCTGAAGATATGGAGACACTATCTCTACGGCACGAAATGTACGATCTTCACCGACCATAAGAGCCTCCAACATATCCTCAACTAGAAAGAACTCAACATGAGACAAAGACGTTGGGTAGAACTACTAAATGATTATGAATGCGAGATTCGATATCATCCCGGAAAGGCTAACGTGGTGGCCGATGCACTCAGCCGGAAGGAATACTCGGGCCGCAGAGTGAAGTCTTTAACCATGACAATCCATTCGCACCTATCCACACAAATCAAGGAAGCCCAGATAGAAGCCTTAACATCGGTAAATGTGGCAGGGGAAGCCTTAAGGGGAATGGATAAGAAGTTTGAGGTCAAGAATGATGGAGTTCATTACTTCATGGATCGGATCTGGACGCCGAAGTTTGGCGGATTCAGAGAAGTCGTCATGAACGAAGCCCATAAAACACGATACTCCATACACCCCGGCTCTGATAAGATGTATCTCGACCTCAAGAAATTGTATTGGTGGCCGAACATGAAGGCCGAAATTGCTACCTACATGAGTAAATGTCTTACGTGCGCCAAGGTCTAAGTAGAATACAAAAAGCCCTCAGGATTGTTGCAACAACCAGAAATACCAGAATGGAAGTGGGAACGTATAACCATGGATTTCATAACCAAACTACCCAGAACGGCAAACGGACTCGACACTATCTGGGTGATTGTCGACAGGTTAACTAAATCAGCGCACTTCCTACCGATCAAAGAGACGGATAAATTATAGAAGCTAACTAGGATATACCTCAGAGAAATTGTACGACTACATGGTGTGCCCATATCCATTATCTCGGACCGAGATAGTAGGTTCACCTCAAGGTTCTGGCAGTCGCTACAAAAAGCTTTGGGGACATGGCTAGACATGAGTACTGCTTATCACCCACAAACCGACGGCCAGAGTGAGAGAACCATACAAACCCTAAAAGATATGTTGAGGTCTTGCGTAATCGATTTTGGTAAGGCATGGGACACACATCTACCTTTGGTCGAGTTCTCGTACAACAATAGCTACCACATAAGCATCAAGGTTGGCCCGTTCGAAGCCCTCTATGGCCGCAAATGCAGGTCGCCTTTGTGTTGGGCCGAAGTGGGGGACACACAACTAGCAAAAGGACAAGCAACAGACAACACGCTCACTGGACCAGAAATCATAAGGGAAACTACGGAGAAGATTTTTCAGATTCGGGAACGTCTAAAAGCATCAAGGGACAGACAAAAGAGTTACGCAGATAAAAGACGGAAACCCTTGGAATTCTAGGTCGGAGATCGAGTTCTACTAAAGGTCTCGCCCTGGAAGGGGTTAATACGCTTCGGGAAGCGCGGAAAACTGAACCCAAGATACATCGGACCGTTCGAGATCCTTGCCAGGATCGGTCCAGTGGCTTACAAACTTAGATTACCTCAGGAGCTCCACAACGTACACCCTACCTTTCACGTATCAAACCTAAAGAAGTGCTTGTCCGATGAGACCCTTGTCATCCCTCTAGACGAAATCGTAATAAATGAAAATCTCCAATTTGTAGAGGAACCAGTAGAGATCATGGATCGGGAAATAAAAAAGGTCCGCTGAATACACATGGGAACGCGAGGATCAGATGAAACAAAAATACCCGCATCTTTTTCCTAACCTGTAAACTCTATCCTAGATTAAATTTCGGGACGAAATTCCCTTAACGGGGGGATGATGTGACAACCCTATATTTTTCCAAAGCAGTGTAACACTCAAATGTCAAATATAACAAAAACTATTTGGAACCAACTAAATTAACCTCGAAAATAAAGTGTTCAAATATCTAAGTTGGGATGCATCAAATATTAGATAACGTGCCAAGGTTTCGAAAAACATAAACAACGTTAAAAACCAAGTTATATTGAAGAAATTATAACCACTCGTATATTTACGACACGCCGTTAAAACGCTATTTTAACGTAAAAAGTGAAATTTCAATAAAATGCATTTTAGCCTAAAGTGTCTAAACAAAAGATGTAGAGTCCGTTAAACTGTAAACATACATAAAAAGATCGCCCAATTTGGACCTCGTATGAAGAAGTTACGAATTTTCAAAGTTTCGTAATAGTAGTAGAGGGCTAAGAACTCGAATTGAAGATCGAGTGTTAATTAGCTAACGCAACCTAAATGAGAGTTGAAGATCTCCACAATAGGAGCAAAATGATAAAAAGACAAACGAAAACCGACGTCGAATAATGAAACTACGAATTTTTAACGGACTTTAGGAGTCCCGGCCTATTAAAAATATATCATTGAAAATAAAGTCAAAACTAGCCGACGGAGTCTAAATGAAAGTTGTAGAGAATAATCTCACCTTCGCGTGGATATAAAGAACGCAAAAAACGGAGCCTGTACGCGAAAGTTACGGAATTTAGAAGATGGAAGACTGGATTACACCCCGCGTAATCCAAGAGTACGCCCCGCGTAATAGGCCCAGTGTCGAGTCCCATCGGCTCGAGCGCTCTACGCTAGCTAGACCGGAGTCGTAAGTCGTGACGCATTGTTACGCCCCACGTAACCGAAGTACGCCCCGCGTACTCCGGTAGTACGCCCCACGTACGAGGAGTTTCCAACCTATAAATAGAGAGGTTGAGCTTCGGGTTTTTGGCACACCTTCTCAAACTCTCATTCACTCTCCCATACTTCTAAGCTCCAGAGATCATCCTGACGCCCTCGGTTTCCGCACTCGAGCCCCCGAAGAAAGATCTACGCTACCGAGATCCCCGAAGAGCCCGAAGACGCAACTTTCCGCGGTCGAAGTTCTACTCAACTCTAGCCTCTCTCTCTTCAAACCAAACGAGTGAGTTCATACCCCTACTTTTCAATTCTTTTCATGTTTTAGGGGGGGGGGGGGGAATACAAGTACATTACAAGTCAAAGTATCGTTTTATAAACATAATTATAATATCTATCGTATAGGGTATTGATACAAACATCTTTATGTTTAAAGGGCTATTATATTACCAAGTTATTCTTACTAAATGGAAACATACTTTTTGAGAAACTATAATGAGTATAGTTAACAAGTTATTCATACATTTTACATATACATCTTGACAAATGAAATACTTTCAAATGAAGTAAAGTCTTTCTTATCGTAAATCTGTTTTTACCAAGTAATGTGAGATATTCAAACTTCAACGTGCTCGTATGTATGCATTTCAAGTCATGTATTATATACCATAATCTCTTGGAGGGAGAGCGTGATACTTGTGTATAGATCTATACAGGATTGACAACCCCGCACCTAAACTATTAGCTATAGTTAGACCGGCAGGTCTGGGGTGACAAATGTCATAACACTACAACACCTGAAGAATGTTGTTACAGGCCGTCAGTGTCAATAGTATGGTTATAAAACTCACATAAAAGTATAAAAACAAGTTTGATTTACGAGATTCATATATACATTCAGTTTTCCCACATCATTTTTAGCACAAAGTTTATCATTATTATTCAAGTATGGAACATACTAACGCACACCAACTCTGGAAACTTTTCAAACGATTTATAGAAAATATTGGATTTTCTGAAAACCTCGTTCATCGATTTACTACTAAAAGGACATACTTTTCAATGCAAAATACTTATGAACTCACCAACTTAATTGTTGACACTTTCTCGAAACCACTTGTATTTCTCAGGAAATCAGTAAAACAGGTAACCACCAGCTTTTGAAGAAAGAACGCTAAAGACATTTATCATTAAACATTTATATCATCATATTGTCATATTCTTTTGCAAATATGTATAATGCAACAATATATGTTTTTATTATATATATGATGGTTGTGTTACTTTCTTTACAATACTCAATTGTTGTGATACTACGTGAAGTCATCCACCCCCGAATGTTTCCGCCATTCTGGTTTGGGGGTGTGACAGATATCTATGCGGAAAAATACATGGAACATAGTCATACATATTTTCCTGCAATTTGTTACCTGATTTCTAAATCGTCTGACATAGAACATAACTAAACACATCAATTTAGTTCTGACCGGGCCCGACACATAGTCAAAACAGGATCATCGAGGGGCTCAAGATATCGCTTTTAATCCTGTTAGGATAAAAGGAACATATAAACTTCGACATTATATGCTAGTACTAACTACTCATTAATGATGGGTTTTAGCCATAAGAACATCCTATGTGCTCATACAAACCCTAATGCTTGGATCTAGGTTTCTCTATTATACATGTAATTCATCCAAGACTATAAACCCTAGATCTAGTATATGATAATCAATATAGCATATAAATTAGGGTTTAGATCATACCTTAATTGTTATGTAGCAATAACAATCTCAAATCCTCCTTGTAATGACTTTAGAAAGCTTAGAGTCACAAATGTCACTCCTCTAATGGTTCACAAACACCAAGAGCAAGAGGATGAAGAACAAAGAGAGAGGAGGCTGCCCAAAATGTGTAGAAACTCTAATCCACAAGTTCACCACTTTTTTGAGCCATAAAGGTCCTTTAAATAGAGAGGCTATTAAGGTTATCTAACAAGGAAACCCTAATTTGGATGCATAAGCCCTATGCAACCCATAGACTCCTTCCTTAACAAGCCTTGGACGATTTCTAATGGGTTTCCCCATAGAATTCGTCCAACCTTATATTATAAGGTAATCCATAGCCCAATTGCAATTATCTTATAATTACAATTCCAGTCCCTTATGTTTAATTAATCTCTTTTAGTCACAAACTTAATTCTTATTAATTCTTGACTAATATTAATTAAACAATATGATTTCTCCTTTAATATATTATTCTCATCATACATTAATAAATCATATTTAATCCTTTCTCTCCATAATTCATCCTATCAAGTTGCTTTGGTGAAGGCAACCCAAAAGGACCATGCACCATCGGGTCAAGTACATACCAAAATAGTTATGGACTGAGACACTAATCCAACAGTCTCCCACTTGGATAAGTCTAAAAACTATTATGTGTATGACTTCAGATCCTGATCTGCAATCGTAGCTTTCTAAAGCCGCTGTCAAATCTGATCTTATCGGATACGCCTGTCCTTTAGATAAGGGATCATATATTCCTCCATTCTAGATATTGTATACATATGAGACATGAACTTAATCATTCTCTCTATACTATTTCCCAACTTCCGATTTATGATGACTGACAATAGACTACAATTGAACACATCAATTTAGTCCCGGCTTGGCCAAGCGTTTAGGTGCCATCACTAAATCATCGAGGGGCCCAAAGATATCGCTTTTATCCTACTTTCGATAAAAGAAACGGATAAACTTTGTCTCAATGCTCGCTTGCACTCACTTACCGAATCACACACAACAATATGTTTTATAACACCAAGTTACTGGTGGGTTTACATATTATCAATGTGCAACCGACTCGCAAGATACAACTCACACATCTCGGTTTCAAGAATATAAGATGTTATCGTCTCACTAATCACTCGTGATGAAATCCACGAAGTGATCCAAGTGAGCGTGGGTTTAATCCAATGCTCAAATCATATTCATAAGCACTCATGAACGTTGCAGCAAACATTTGCTTATGTCTAATACTCTTTAGGCAATCCACACACCAATTCACGACAGTCTTCATTCATATCTACTTCAAACAAATGAATGACTATGGCCCGTTCGAATAATTTGACTGTTCTGAACCAATTAAATTATTCAGGAAGTCAAAACATGCAAAGTGAAACACAAGAATAATACTAATCTCATATGGCCTCAAACCTTTTAGTATAAATAAAACACCTTTTATTTATCACCATATCGATTACTCATTATTTGTTGTTTCAGGTAATCAACTTCTTACTTGAATCATTACAACGCTTGTCCCATGCTCTTAGCATGCACACAATATTTACCTATTGTTCTTACTTTGTGAAATAGATCAAATGAACACATTTCCAATCATACTCATTTCACAACTCCTAATCCTTTTCATAAGTGAAAGAATATCAAATTCTTGCTACTTATAGAATATGTTAGATTCTAACATTTTATGCAATGATCCTTTCGTAATGTCACTGCACTAAAGTCACAATGACTATTGCCAATGAAATTACAAAGTCCTCTATCGGAGATTGTCACAAGACAATTCCATAGATGTGATGTCTCTCACTCAGAGTACATTCCTTTGAACATCCTTTTGCATAAAAGTTTCTAATCTAGACATTGATTCTCAATATCCAACTCCCAATATGGAAACATTTCCATATTTTCCATAAGACAACTCATTCTTAATAGAATCTTATCTATTCATAGTAATATCGATATGGTCCATCCAATATCATACTTCCAACTACTCACAAGCGACCAATCTTCGGCGAACTTTGGATTGTCCTTTGGTAGTTGTTTAATTATCTTAGTCAAAACCGATTCTTGTCCTTTTTCCCTCTAAATGCGCTATACATTTGGAAAATTTTAGAATGGTCGAATATAATAGCACGTGCAATCGTTCCTATACCCGAAGCGTATGGGACACGATGCATAATGTCTTACATAAAGATTTTATACTTTATCAATCTTCTGCCATAATATTTTATGCGCTACGTTCTCACAATTCGAACTATGAAGAGGAATGTCGTAATCATAATCAAAATTTAAGAACACACTATGTATCCTTGACTAAAATTATTAACATTCCATAACCTAAGCCTTTAGATTTGAAATGAAGCATAATATTCTTTCCCTTAATTATACAAAAAACAACTTCTCAACCCTTACAACTTTGCAAGGTATAACTCTTGTTTTCTATAATTAATATTGCTAACTTGAAATACTTTGTACTTCATTATACTTATAATGGAAGGTTTATGTCATATCCTACCCGTTCGGCTAACGACCCTCCACTAGTCAAGAGTGCGGTGGGTAAGAGTGGATACCCATTCAATCGTCATTTTATAGGCAATTTTCTTAAACACCCCTTATAGACCAGCTTCGTGAATGAGGCCTACTAACGGTAAGACTGACTTTTACTCATACATATATATAATGTTAGACTTTTAATGTTATATGTATATAGTATAGGGTGTATTTTACACTTTTAAAATACTAGATGGTCTAATTTAATAAATTATACTTTTAATTTAATTGAATGTAAACCAAAACTTTATGGGTTTATTAAATCTCTGTTAATTATACACTTTAATTAATTAATAAAACCATAAGGGTGTTCGTTGAATTTTTCAAAACAATATTAGGGTTTTAGAATTTAACATTTCTAAATTAACTTTTAATCAACTTTTAAATTCAAAAACTTGAGGGCAAGTTTTGAAACATTTCAAAACATTAGGGTTCCAACTATTTAAATTTCAAAAACAAAACTTTTGAGTTCAAATTTAAACTATAAAACCTAAAGGGGAAAATTGAAAGTTTTTCACAACACAAGGATCAAATAACAAATTATATAAATTAAACAATTAATTTTATCATTATCTATATTTGACCTAAGTTCAATTTCTTGCAAAATAAATTACCCAATTAATACAAATAATCAACCTTTAATCAAATAAGGAAGTTATTATCTAATCAATTGGTAATTATCTTTTGTTTTAGTCAAGGATACACTCAAAATATGATTAAAATTCGAATTTTAATGACCCATAACAGTTAAGGCAAGTATCTTTGAGTAAAACAGCAATAGATCCCGAAACTGCCTCCCTCTGACGCTCGAACTCGCCGAGTTCCTCTATGGACTCGTCGAGTAGGAGCCAACTCGTCGAGTCCACATTGGAACTCACCTAGTTCATCAGTCAGAAGGCTAAAATTTCGATTTTGCAACAAGAATGAACATGCAAGGCATCAATACAATAGAAACCAATCAAGGCTCTGATACCACTTATGGGTTTTAGCCATAAGAACACCCTATGTGTTCATACAAATCCTAATGCTTGGATCTAGGTTTCTCTATTGTACATGCAATTCATCCAAGACTATAAACCCTAGATCTAGTATATGATAATCAATATAGCATATAAATTAGGGTTTAGTTCATACCTTGATTGTTATGTAGCAATAACAATCTCAAATCCTCCTTGTAATGACTTTAGAAAGCTTAGAATCACAAATGTCACTCCTCTAATGGTTCAAAAACACCAAGAGCAAGAGGATGAAGAACAAGGAGAGAGGAGGCTGCCCAAAACGTGTAGAAACCCTAATCCACAAGTTCACCACGTTTTTGAGCCATAAGGGTCCTTTAAATAGAGAGGCGATTAGGGTTATCTAACAAGGAAACCCTAATTTGGATGCTTAAGCCCTAAGCCACCCATGGACTCCTTCCTTAACAAGCCTTGGACAATTTCTAATGGGTTTCCTGTCACACCCCCAAACCAGAATGGCGGAAACATTCGGGGGTGGATGACTTCACGTAGTATCACAACAATTGAATATTGTAAAGAAAGTAACACAACCATCATATATATAATGAAAACGTATATTGTTGCGTTATACATATTAGCAAAAGAATATTACAATATGATGATAACTGTTCAATAATAAAACATCCTTAGTGTTCTTCATCCAAAAGCTGGTAGTTACCTGTATTACTGATTCCCTGAGAAATACAAGTGGTTTTGAAAAAGTGTCAACAATTAAGTTGGTGAGTTCATAAGTGTTTTGCATTGAAATGTATGTCCTTTTTTTGGTAGTAAATCGATGAACGAGGTTTTTCAGAAAATCCAATATTTTTTATAAATGGTTTGAAAAGTTTCCAGAGTTGATGTGTGTTAGTGTGTTCCATACTTGAATAATAATGATAACTTTGTGCCAAAATGATGTAGAAAACTGAATGCATATATGAATCTCGTAAATCAAACTTGTTTTTATACTTTTATGTGAGTTTTATAACCATACTATTGACACTGACGGCCTATAACAACATTCTTCAGGTGTTGTAGTGTTATGACATTTGTCACCCCAGACCTGCCGGTCTAACTATAGCTAATAGTTTAGGTGCGAGGTTTGTCAATCCCGTATAGATCTATACACAAGTATCACGCTCTCTCTCCAAGAGATTATGGTATATAATACAGGACTTGAAATGCATACATACGAGTACGTTGAAGTTTGAATGTCTCACATTACTGGGTATAAACAGATTTACGATAATAAAGACTTTTACTTCTTTTGAAAGTATTTCATTTGTCAAGATGTATATGTAAAATGTATGAATAACTTGATAACTATACTCATCATAGTTTCTCAAAAAAGTATGTTTCCATTTAGTAAGAACAACTTGGTGATATAATAGCCCTTTAAACATAAAGATCTTTATAAAAACGATACTTTGACTTGTAATGTACTTGTATTCCCCCCCCCCCCCTAAAACATGAAAAGAATTGAAAAGTAGGGGTATGAACTCACTCTTTAAGTTTGAAGAGAGAGGCTAGAGTTGAGCAGAGTTTCGACCGCGGAAAGTTGCGTCTTCGGGCTCTCGGGAATCTCTGCAGCGTAGATCTTTCGTCGGGGGCTCGAGTACGGAAATCGAGGTCGTCGGGACAGCTTCTGGTGCTTGGAAATGTGTGGGAGTGAATGGAGTTTTGAAAGAGTGTGCCTAAAACTCGCAGCTTACGCCATCTATTTATAGTGCTGGAGTGGTGAGTACGCGGGGCGTAATTCTGGAGTACACGGGGCGTACTCACGTACGCAGCGCGTACCTCGTTACGTTGGGCGTAAGAATGCGTCATGGCTAATGACTCCGAGGTAGCTAAGCGTAGAGGGGGCAGCCGATGGGACTCGACTCTGGGTCTAGTACGCGGGGCGTACTCCCAGGGAACGCGGGGCATAATCCGGTCTGTCCTCTTCTAAATTCCGTAACTTTCGCGTACGAGCTCCGTTTTTCGTGTTCTTTATATCCACGTGAAGGTGAGATTATGCTCTACAGCTTTCATTTAGACTCCGTCAGCTAGTTTTGACTGTATTTTTAATGATAAAATTTTAATACGCCGGGCCTCCTAAAGTTCGTTTAAAAATTCATAGTTTCTTTATTCGACGTCGGTTTTCGTTTGTCTTTTTATCAATTTGCTCTTATTGTGGAGATCTTCAACTCTCATTTAGGTTGCGTTAGCTAAATAACACTCGATTTTCAATTCGAGTTTTTAGCCCTCTACTACTGTTACGAAACTTTGAAAATTCGTAACTTCTTCATACGAGGTCCAATTTGGGCGTTCTTTTTATGCACGCTCACCTTTCAACGAGACCTACGACTTTTGTTTAGATACTTAAGGCTAAAATGCATTTTATTGAGATTTTACTTTTTACGTCAAATAATGTTTTAACGGCGTGTCGTAAATATACGAGTGGTTATCATTTCTTCAATATAACCCGGTTTTGAGCGTTCTTTATCTTTTTGGAAACCTTGGCATGATATCTAATATTTGATGCATCCCAACTTAGATATTTGAACACTTTATTTTCAAGGTTAATTTAGTTGTATTGGACTTTTGAGCGTTACAATGCTTTTGGAAAATATAGGGTTGTCACATCATCCCCCTGTTAAGGGAATTTCGTCCCGAAATTTAACCTAATATAGAGTTTACAGATTAGGAAAAAGATACGGGTATTTCTGTTTCATCTGATCCTCGCGTTCCCATGTGTATTCAGGTCCTCGCTTGGCGTTCCAGCGGACCTTTACAATAAGTATGCGGCTTTGTTTAGTCCTTTTGATTTCCCGATCCATGACCTCTACCGGCTCCTCTACAAATTGGAGGTTTTCATTTATTGCAATTTCGTCTAGAGGAACGACAAGGGTCTCGTCGGATAAGCACTTCTTTAGGTTCGATACGTGAAAGGTAGGGTGTACGTTGTGGAGCTCTTGAGGTAGTCTAAGTTTGTAAGCCACTGGACCGATCCTGGCAAGGATCTCGAATGGTCCGATGTATCTTGGGTTTAGCTTTCCGCGCTTCCCGAAGCGTATTAACCGCTTCCATGGCGAGACTTTTAGTAGTACTCGATCTCCGACCTGGAATTCCAAGGGTTTCCGTCTTTTATCTGCGTAACTCTTTTGTCTGTCCCTTGATGCTTTTAGACATTCCCGAATCTGAACAATCTTCTCCGTAGTTTCCCTTATGATTTCTGGTCCAGTGAGCATGTTGTCAGTTGCTTGTCCTTTTGCTAGTTGTGTGTCCCCCACCTCAGCCCATCACAAAGGTGACCTGCACTTGCGGCCATAGAGGGCTTCGAACGCGGCAGCTTTGATACTGGTGTGGTAGCTATTGTTGTACGAGAACTCGACCAAGGGTAGATGTGTGTCCCATGCTTTGCCAAAATCGATCACGCAAGCTCTCAGCATGTCTTCTAGGGTTTGTATGGTTCTCTCGCTTTGGCCGTCGGTTTGTGGGTGCTAAGCGGTACTCATGTCTAGTCTCGTCCCCAAAGCTTTTTGTAACGACTGCCAGAACCTTGAGGTGAATCTACTATCTCGGTTCGAGATAATGGATATGGGCACACCATGCAGTCGTACAATTTCTCTCAGGTATGTCCTTGTTAACTTCTCCAATTTATCCGTCTCTTTGATCGGTAGGAAATGCGCTGACTTAGTTAACCTGTCGACAATTACCCAAATGGTGTTGAGTCCGCTTGTTGTTTTGGGTAATTTTGTTATGAAATCCATGGTTATCCGCTCCCACTTCCATTCGGGTATTTCTGTTTGTTGTAATAAACCCGAAGGCTTCTGGTATTCCACCTTGACTTTGGCACATGTTAGGCATTTGCTCACGTAGGTAGCAATTTCGGCTTTCATGTTTTGCCACTAGTACAACTTCTTGACGTCGAGATACATCTTATCGGAGCCGGGATGTATGGAGTATCGTGTTTTATGGGCTTCGTCCATAACGATTTCTCTGAATCCACCAAACTTCGGTATCCAAATTCGATCCATGAAATAACGAACTCCATTGCTCTTGGTCTCAAGGTTCTTATCCATTCCCCTTAGGGCTTCTCCTGTCACATTTTCAGATTTCAAGGCTTCTATTTGGGCTTCCTTGATTTGCGTGAACAGGTGTGAATGGATCGTCATGGTTAGGGACTTCACTCGGCGACCTGAGTACTCCTTCCGACTGAGTGCATCAGCCACTACATTAGCCTTTCCGGGGTGATATCGAATTTCACATTCATAATCACTTAGTAGTTCTACCCATCGTCTCTGTCTCATGTTGAGTTCCTTCTGGTTGAGGATATGTTGGAGGCTTTTATGATCGGTGAAGATTGTACATTTTGTGTTGTAGAGGTAGTGCCTCCATATCTTCAGAGCGAAGACGACTGCTCCTAGCTCAAGATCGTGCGTTGTGTAGTTTACTTCGTGCGTCTTTAGTTGCCTTGAGGCATAGGCGATGACGTTCCCTCTTTGCATTAATACACACCCAAGTCCTTGGTTTGATGCATCACAATAGACCACGAAGTCCTCCGTTCCCTCTGGCAGGGTCAGGATGGGCGCACTACATAAGGTTCGCTTTAGTGTTTGAAATGCGTTGTCTTGTTTTTCTCCCCAGTCGAAGGTCATATTTTTCTGGGTTAGGGTGGTAAGTGGCTTGGCAATCTTTGAAAAGTTCGGTATGAATCTTCGGTAATACCCGGTGAGTCCCAAAAATTGCCGGATTTCTGTAGGGGTCCTTGGAGTAGTCCAACTATCTATTGCCTTTATCTTGGAAGGGTCCACGTGTATTCCTTCTTTGCTTACAACATGTCCTAGGAAATCCACTTCCCGAATCCAAAATTCGCACTTGGAAAATTTTGCGTAAAGTTTCTCTACCCTTAATGTTTCCAGTACTTGGCGGAGATGTTGGCTGTGTTCTTCCTGGCTTCTTGAATAGATGAGTATGTCATCTATGAACACGATCACGAATTTATCCAGGAAGGGACGACATACTCGGTTCATCAGGTCCATGAACACTACTGGAGCATTTGTCAATCCGAAGGGCATTACCACAAATTCGTAGTGACCATACCGTGTTCAGAAAGCCGTTTTGGGGATGTCTCCTTCCAGTACTCGCAGTTGGTGATAACCAGATCTTAGATCGATCTTTGAGAAGTAGCTTGCTCCCTGTAGTTGGTCGAATAGATCGTCTATGCGTGGTAAGGGATATCGGTTCTTGATCGTGAGTTCGTTTAGTTCCCGATAATCGATGCACATGAGAAAGGATCCGTCCTTCTTTTTCACGAATAGGACTGGTGCTCCCAATGGTGAGAAGCTCGGTCTGATGAATCCCTTACTCAGCAGCTCGTTTAATTGACTGGATAGTTCCTGCATCTCGGCTGGGGCTAAACGGTAAGGCGACTTTGCTACTGGGGTAGCTCCGGGGATTAAGTCGATTCTGAACTCAACTTGGCGCTCTGGTGGAATTCCTGGAAGATCTTCTGGGAAAATATCTGGGAAGTTGCAGACTTCCGGAATGTCTTTAATGTTCTTTGGTTCTTGTTTCTGGTCTACTACGTGGGCTAGAAAGGCATGGTATTCCTTACGAAGATATTTTTGTGCTTTTATACAGGAAATGATTTGTAAATTTGAACTAGGTTTGTCACCATAAATTACAAGGGTTTTGCCGTTTGGCAGATTTAGGCGAACGGCCCTTTCATGACAAGGTATATCGGGATGGTGAAGGCTCAACCAGTCCATATCGATGATGACATCGAAACTTCTTATCGAGATGGGCATAAGATCGACTCGGAACAAGTGCCCGTTTAAATTTAGTGTGCATCCTATGTATAAATCGTTTGCGTTTTCTGTCTTACCGTTTGCCATTTCTACAGTGAATATTTTATTGAGTGGTTGGGGTTTTTGACTAAGTAGGTGTTTGAATTTATGACTCACAAAACTTCTCTCCGCACCGCAGTCAAAGAGTATGCATGCATAAGTGTTGTTGAGTAGGAACGTACCCGTAACCACCGTGGGGTTTGCTATTGCTTCATTCTGTCCTACTGCCAGCACTCTCCCCACACCGCCGGTATTCCTTTCCTTGGGACAATCCCTCCTGAAGTGTCCAGTCTCTCCGCACCCATAACACGCCCGACTTACTCCAGTACCAGAAACTTGAGTGATTGGTCGTGCCGGTGCTCTACAGATACGGGTTGTGTGCCCTTTCCTGTCACAGTTCTTGCAGTGCATCTCGCGACAAATACCGTGGTGATGGTAGTTGCACTTCCTGCACTTGGGCAGATTCCCCGCATATGGTTTTGTTGGCGCAGAGGTAGCAGGAGTTGTGGTGGGGGTAGTAGCAGCATAAACCGCAACCATTTGTTTCTTTGAAGGTTCTTGCGAAGTTTGCCCCTTCCTTTTGTTCCAGAATTTCTTGTTGTTGTTGTTGTTGGCATTGATCTCGTTGTTGCTGTTCCCTTTGGTTGGTTCCGCCATGATAGCCGCGACTCCTTGACAGACACCATGATCAACAAGAGATTGCGCTAGTTCCTTGGCGATGGCGAAGGTCAAGGGTTTGGAAGCTAACACACTTCATCGAAGTTGGGGTGATAGTCCCCAGATGTATCTCTCGACCTTTTGGCTTTCCAGGGTTAACATTCCTGGGCAAAGTGTTACTAAGTCACTGAACCTGTTGGTGTAACCTGCTATGTCCGAACCTACCATCGAAAGGTTCCACAGTTCCTGTTCAAGCTTCTGAATCTCGCCTCTTGGGCAGTATTCTCGAAGGAGCATTCGTTTCAGGTTTTCCCAACCCATGGAGTTCGCCACCACCAGGGTTAGTGTCTGGACGTGGCCGTTCCACCACGTCAGGGCGCATTCAGAGAAAGTAAAAGCGGCAAACTTTACTTTGCTTTCTTCAGGGCATGCACAGATTTCGAATACAGCTTCCGTTCTCTCTATCCATTGAGATAGAGCCAATACTCCCCCAATCCCGTAAAAGGGAATAGGTTTTCAGTTGGTGAAGTCTTTGTAAGTGCATACCCCTGAACGACCTTGATTTTGGCTATTTGTAAAGCTGTTTGTTCCTCCTCCCGATCCGTTCTTGCTCATTTGAGCCATTGTTGCGGTTACAGCAGCGGTTACAGCAGTCTGGAACATAACGGCGTCCATAATTGGAGGAGGTGGTGGAGGTGGTGTTGAAGTTGAGTTTTTGCGTGTCGATCTACGAGGAGGCATGTTCTGGTAGAGAAGATAAGAATCAATACTATAAGTTTCTAATGTTTGGACAATAGTGTGTTAGTTGTAATCTGTAATTTATTTTGACCATAGTTTATGGTTTCAAGGTTGGCATGGAAATTTTTTTTTTTTTTTGTTAATCCATAAGTTTCCGAGAGGTATTATAAAGAAGTACTTCATATTAATATATATATTGGTCACACCCGTGGTGTGTTACATGTCTGGCTTGGAAAATTTGACCTACCAAGAGGTCTCCGATTATAGTTACAAAGGAAATAAGCGAAAAGAAAAACTTTTATCCGAAATCCTATTTTATAACAAAATTGTTGGGGCTCGAACAAGCTCTACTTGCGGCGTTGGAGCTAGATTCGGCATCCGACCGTTTGACTCCCATCAAGCGCCTCTCAAAATCTGTTTGTTGTTCCTTCATCTCTCTTATTTCTGCCAGAGCCGTTATCATTTGGTTCTGAAGTGTCCCCGTGTAGATTTGGGTATTCTCATGTAGTCCTTCCAAACGGCGGATGTCAGCGGCATTACCTTGGGTAGCGGCATTGACCTCGCGAACTCTGGCTGCTTGCCTGTCCGTCTCGTAGTTCTGGGTAGCTATAGCGTTCACAATAACAGGAAGTGCTCGATCAGCTGAGCTTCCCCCACTGACATTGTAAAAATCTCGGCACATGCCGAAGGGAGGGTGTACACCTTGCTGGCGACTCCAGTAGTAGAGGTGGATTCCCCACATGGGAATGGGTCCCGGTTGATATGGTCTGATGTCGGGAGGATGAGGGATGGGAGGGTCGATTACCTCCGGCTCGGAGTCCGTTCCACTAGAAATTTCCTCGACCTCTTTGTCGACTTCGAATTCCTCTCCGACTTCGACTTCGAACTCTCCTTCGATAACCCCTTCGGGTTCTTCCTCGGCCTCTTCTTCGAATTCCTCTGGGTCTTCCTCCGGGTCTTCTTCTATCCAACCGTCGTTGCCTTGGTTTGGGTAGTAGGGATCTCCTGGTAAATGGAATCCGGCCATTTGTCTGTACTAGGATAGACGTATGAGAATTTTATAAGAAAAGAAATTTCTATTTAACGACATGCTATATTTTTACGGAGCACAAATATTTTATTGTACAATTATTTTTTAACAATACTCCTATAGTATTTCAAATTGGCGAATCTAAAATAATTTGTATTTGGTAAGTTTTTGGCTTGTTGTCCACTATGACCATTCCTCGACGTACGTTGGTCAAATCCAGGATAAATATAGTTGATCAGGCTATATTTATTCTCGACCTGATTACATACCACGAGGCTCAATCGTAGTGTCGTAACTTGCCTTAATACTTTTTAGAAAACTTGTTATGATACGAGATTAGTGTATGCTAAAAAATGTATATTTTTAAAAAGAAGTATATTGTTCATGAAAACGTTTCGTCAGAGGGTTTTTGGTCCCCTTTGCATTTATAGTTTGTATATCTTATGTGGTTCGATATACTTAGTTCACTATAAACAATGCTCTGATACCAATCTGTCACACCCCCAAACCAGAATGGCGGAAACATTCGGGGGTGGATGACTTCACGTAGTATCACAACAATTGAATATTGTAAAGAAAGTAACACAGCCATCATATATATAATGAAAACGTATATTGTTGCGTTATACATATTAGCAAAAGAATATTACAATATGATGATAAATGTTCAATAATAAAACATCCTTAGTGTTCTTCCTCCAAAAGCTGGTAGTTACCTGTATTACTGATTCCCTGAGAAATACAAGTGGTTTTGCAAAAGTGTCAACAATTAAGTTGGTGAGTTCATAAGTGTTTTGCATTGAAATGTATGTCCTTTTTTTGGTAGTAAATCGATGAACAAGGTTTTTCAAAAAAATCCAATATTTTTTATAAATGGTTTGAAAAGTTTCCAGAGTTGATGTGTGTTAGTGTGTTCCATACTTGAATAATAATGATAACTTTGTGCCAAAATGATGTAGAAAACTGAATGCATATATGAATCTCGTAAATCAAACTTGTTTTTATACTTTTATGTGAGTTTTATAACCATACTATTGACACTGACGGCCTGTAACAACATTCTTCAGGTGTTGTAGTGTTATGACATTTGTCACCCCAGACCTGCCGGTCTAACTATAGCTAATAGTTTAGGTGCGGGGCTATCAATCCCGTATAGATCTATACACAAGTATCACGCTCTCTCTCCAAAAGATTATGGTATATAATACAGGACTTGAAATGCATACATACGAGTACATTGAAGTTTGAATGTCTCACATTACTGGGTATAAATAGATTTACGATAATAAAGACTCTTACTTCTTTTGAAAGTATTTCATTTGTCAAGATGTATATGTAAAATGTATGAATAACTTGATAACTATACTCATCATAGTTTCTCAAAAAAGTATGTTTCCATTTAGTAAGAACAACTTGGTGATATAATAGCCCTTTAAACATAAAGATGTTTATAAAAACGATACTTTGACTTGTAATGTACTTGTATCCCCCCCCCCCCCCTAAAACATGAAAAGAATTGAAAAGTAGGGGTATGAACTCACTCTTTATGTTTGAAGAGAGAGGCTAGAGTTGAGCAGAGTTTCGACCGCTGAAAGTTGCGTCTTCGGGCTCTCGGGAATCTCTGCAGCGTAGATCTTTCGTCGGGGGCTCGGGTGCGGAAATCGAGGTCGTCGGGACAGCTTCTGGTGCTTGGAAATGTGTGGGAGTGAATGGAGTTTTGAGAGAGTGTGCCTAAAACTCGCAGCTTATGCCATCTATTTATAGTGCTGGAGTGGTGAGTACGCGGGGCGTAATTCTGGAGTACACGGGGCGTACTCACGTAAGCAGGGCGTAAGAATGTGTCATGGCTTACGACTCCGGGGTAGCTAAGCGTAGAGGGGGCAGCCGATGGGACTCGACTCTGGGTCTAGTACGCGGGGCGTACTTCCAGAGAACGCGGGGCGTAATCTGGTCTGTCCTCTTCTAAATTTCGTAACTTTCGCGTACGAGCTCCGTTTTTCGTGTTCTTTATATCCACGCGAAGGTGAGATTATGCTCTACAACTTTCATTTAGACTCCGTCGGCTAGTTTTGACTGTATTTTTAATGATAAATTTTTAATAGGCCGGGCCTCCTAAAGTTCGTTTAAAAATTCATAGTTTCTTTATTCGACGTCGGTTTTCGTTTGTCTTTTTATCAATTTGCTCCTATTGTGGAGATCTTCAACTCTCATTTAGGTTGCGTTAGCTAAATAACACTCGATCTTCAATTCGAGTTTTTAGCCCCCTACTACTGTTACGAAACTTTGAAAATTCGTAACTTCTTCATACGAGGTCCAATTTGGGCGATCTTTTTATGCACGCTCACCTTTCAATGAGACCTACGACTTTTGTTTAGATACTTAAGGCTAAAATGCATTTTATTGAGATTTTACTTTTTACGTCAAATAATGTTTTAACGGCGTGTCGTAAATATACGAGTGGTTATCATTTCTTCAATATAACCCGGTTTTGAGCATTCTTTATGTTTTTGGAAACCTTGGCATGATATCTAATATTTGATGCATCCCAACTTAGATATTTGAACACTTTATTTTCAAGGTTAATTTAGTTGTATTTGACTTTTGAGCGTTACAATTCTTTTGGAAAATATAGGGTTGAAGGTGGGTTAGACCTGATCCCACATCGGCTTGGAAGGAGAACTAAACACTCCTTATAAGGGTGTGGATACCTTCCTTGTCACAACGCGTTTTAAAGCCATGAGGGCAGCAGATCCCATAAGAACTCTGCAGTTAAGTGTGCTCGGGCGGGAGTAGTACCGGGATGGGTGACCCCCTGGGAAGTCCTCGTGTCGAGTGGCCCAAAGCGGACAATATTGTGATACGTGCCAGAGGGGGATGTTACATTTCCCCATAGAATTTGTCCAACCTTATATTATAAGGTAATCCATAGCCCAATTGCAATTATCTTATAATTACAATTCCAGTCCCTTATGTTTAATTAATCTCTTTTAGTCACAAACTTAATTCTTATTAATTCTTGACTAATATTAATTAAAAAATATGATTTCTCCTTTAATATATTATTCTCATAATACATTAATAAATCATATTTAATCCTTTCTCTCCATGATTCATCCAATCAAGTTGCTTTGGTGAAGGCAACCCAAAAGGACCATGAACCATCGGGTCAAGTACATACCAAAATAGTTATGGACTTAGACACTAATCCAACAATTAAGTCATTCACAGCTAATTCGTAGTAAAAAATTCATATATCTTAGTTTGAATATTACATGATATTATCGCCTCACAATTGCTCGTGATAAATTCCATGACGTAATTCAGGTGAGTGTGGGTTAATCTAATACACAAATCTTATTTCAGGAGTACTCACGAATGGTATAGAAAATCTTTGCTATGTCTAACGCCTTAGACAATCTACAAGACAACTCATGACAGTCTAGCCTCATTACCTACTTCCAAAGTCTGATCGACCGTGGATGATTTGAATAATCTTATTATTCGGGAAGTCAAAACATGCAAAGTGAAACACAAGAATAATAATAATCCTATATGGCCCCAAAACTTTTGAGTATAAATAAAACACATTTTTTTTTAATCACCATATTGATTACACATTATTCATTGTATATTGTTTCGATTTATCAACTAATACTTTGAATTAAAACAATAGTTATCCCATGCTTCAAGCATGCACACTATGTTTACCTACGATCCTTACTTTGTGAAGTAGATCAATTGTAAATATTTCCAACGATACTCATTTCAAAATTCCAAATCCTTATCATAAGTGTAAGAATACCAAGTTTGTGGCACTTACTGTAATTTGTTAGATTCTAAACTTATATGTAGTGATCCTTTTGTAATGCCTATGTACACAAGTCATAGAGACTTTTTCAATTACAAAACATTCCATTGGAGATTGTTACAAGACAATTCCATAGATCCGAAGTCTCATATTCAAAGCACATTCCTTTGAACATCCTTCTTGCATAAAAGTTTCTAACTTTCTCATAGATTATTGATATCCAACTCCCATTACGGAAACATTTCCATATTTTCCATATGACAACTGATTGTTAATAATATATTGTCTATTCAGAATAATGTCAATATGGTCCATCCATTACTATACTTCCAACTATCCATAAGCAACCAATCTTTGGCGAACCTTGGATTGTTCTTAGCAGTTGTTTAATAACTTTAGTTAGATCCAGTTCTAGTCCTTTTTCCCTCGTAATGTCCTAGGCATTTGGAAAATTACAACACATGAATATTATAGCATATGCAAACGATCCTATACCCGGAGCATATGGGATACGATTCATAATGTCTTACATAAAGATATGATACCCGACCAATCTTTTGCTATGATATTTCCATATATAGAATTTCCAATGTTGAAGCATTTCAACATGGTATTCATATACATCCTTGACTAAATTTAACTAAAATCTTAATCTAAACTTTTAGAATTGAAATGAAGTATAAGTTCCTCTCCCTTAATTATAGAAAAACAACTTTTCAATCCTACAACTTTGCGAATTAAAAACTTTGTTTTCTTTAATTAACAATGCTAACTTGCAACACTTACCATAATAATTATGCTCCCACTACATAAAAATTATTTTGTTAATTGCATAACATTTATCCTCCCACTAGCTGTGACATAAATCCATAAATTAGCTGGACTTCTAGAAATCAATACTTTATTGACTTTCTTACCAAAGTTCAGATTTCTGACATGAGATGCTTCGATAAGCCTTTATCTAAGCTCAAACACCTTCTATTAGAAAGCTCATATGTGTATCTAAATAATTTTAGAACTTATAGCAATAAGTCTCAAATGTTTAGACCTTTTGCCATTTCTCACAATTCGAACTATGAAGAGGGATGCCATAGTCATAACCAAATTTGAGAATGCAAGTATCACAATTGCTAACTCTTTAAAATCTACTTAGTGAAAGCGTTTCCTCACAATCATTTTCATGAATTGGAGAGAAACCTTATGACACTTAGATTTTTTTTGGTGTATGTGTTCCTATCCATGTGAATTTGTCATAACCATAATCTTAAGACAAGGTTTGTGACAAATCCAAACTCATATGGACTGAACCTATATAATCTTAATTCATTGCCACTCGGTAGCACAACGGCCTACCATTTCTTCCAGGTTGTTATGCAAACAATTTGAGAACTCATAGAACTCACATTCATAGTCAACTAACTGGAATGAGCACATAAAGAATTATATGTCAACACGATAGGTCACAAACCTCAAGTCGTGTGCTAGTGATTAACAATAGGTTTACTCTTGATTAGTTCTTGAAACTCTTCAAAATCTTTAAGACTCGCACTGACCTCTTGACATATAAGATTCAGTTTGTCAGGGAACATTACTTGACAAACAAATATTCAAGATTTAGTGCGGTTTCTTAGCAAGAAAAACACTATTGGCAATCGGTCTTAGCTGATATCTGTTTTATCCAAAACATTACAACTTACTAATTTCAAATGTACAAGAGTAGAAAACATTTACTCTACATTTACTGATATGTCACTCAATATACAATGTTGGAGGATGACTCTAAGATTTGATTTTGGAACGAAGTATGATTCTTCTTAATTGATTTAACCATTTCAACAATTCCTGATTCCTCTTCTTACCCAAACAAATGCACTAAAGTGTCCTTAGGGGATCAAATTGTGATATGGTTTTCATAATCCTTAAGATGATCATAAAACATGATACTCAAGTACTCACACTTCTTTTCAGATTGGAGAAACTTTTATCTTTCTACCGACTTTGATTCTTCTTATTTGTTTTGCTATATATTGAGACTGTTGAATAACTCAAAATTATACTTAATCTTGGAAGCATAACCATATTTACGAACTTTAGTAAACCATAACGAATTGTCTTATAGTTCTTTGTGGTGTACTCAATCCTTTACTTTACTCACATTTACATGTGAAGGTTCTCATTCATCATACAAGACAAGTTGCATGATCCCAAGTTTATGTCCAATTGAAACTTGGGTGATGAGAATCTTTCTTTATTTGGTAAATTTAGACACTACCACAAACAAAAGAATCAAATCCATATTGCTAAAAATACAAACATCAATTTTCACATATGTCATTGCAAGGAAATATAATTTGTAACATCCCGAGTTCAGGAGTGCAAGTTCAGGGTTCAAAGTGAAAATATGGATGGTCAACTCGGCGAGTCCATGGGTAGACTCGACGAGTAGGGTCACGATTCTGGTCGCGTGTTAAGTGGCCAACTCGGCGAGTCGGCGGCTGGACTCGGCGAGTCGGCGGCTGGACTCGGTGAGTTGGTGCTGGGTGGAGAAAACCCTAATTCCGGCCCTTATATAAAGGACATAATACCTTTTCCCCAGCCTCCTTACCCTCCCTTGAAGTCCAGAAACCCTAATATTTGGTTGTGAGAGAATTAGAGAGCATTTGGATCTTGAAGGAGTGTTGTTGAAGATATCTTTGAAGATTAAGAGGCTTGGAGCAAGGGGCTTTGTAAGGCTTTGGCTTATTCTTTTGTTGGAGTCTTCTCTTGAGGTAATGATTTGTTGTTTGAGCTATTATCCATCTAGATCTATCATTTGTGGGATTTTAGGAGTATATCTAGTGCTATCTTGAGTTTGGAGGTTGGATCTGAGGTTGCTACCTCAGATCTAGTGTAATGATGATCCAAAAGAGCATAAAGTCCCTGTTCAAGAGTTGTTGATGAATCCTTTTGTCCCAAACCCTAGCCTTAGAGTGTATTATGCTTAGATATCCTTGGATTCACGTAAAGTCTGCCACTTTATATGATGGATGGCTTGTATAAGAGTAGATCTATGGATTGGAGACTCTGCATGGCTTGGAAAGCCTCTGTATGGGTTAAGAGCTAGTGGTACTCGGCGAGTCACATGGGTGTACTCAGCAAGTTGCTTGAAGATAGGAAGCAACTCGGCGAGTTGGTTGAAGATAGCCTTGGACTCGGCGAGTCTATTCTTGGACTCGGCGAGTCTGGTCATGAGGTCCTAACCTTTCCTGGTTGAGCTGTGAATCGGTGAGTCAAGGGATGACTCAGTGAGTTGAGTGCGTTTAGACTCAGAGTTATGGGACTCGGTGAGTCTTGGGGCGACTCGGCGAGTTGAGTCGTGTTATGGGAGTTTCAAAGCATAGGGACTCGACGAGTCAGCGGGGAGACTCGGCGAGTAGAGATATTCTTGTGTTGACTAATTGTCTTCCAGGGGTATTTTGGTAATTATTGAGTTCAGTGTTTTGGTTGTTGATCAGTGGTGAAGTGCGCATCAGAGGTTGGAGTAGCGTGATCTTATCTCTTCAGTCGGCAGTTGCGAGGTGAGTTATCCTCACTATATCAACAGGGTCTATGGCACCAAGGCCGGCCCTTTATCAGATTGTAATTCGGGTATCGTTGTTATGTTATTGCTTTGCTATGTTTGCATCCTGGTAGTTAGGATGGTATATGTTAGAGACCTGGTTAAGGTCAGTATCCTTGTATATAGGATGATGCTATGCTAGTGACCGGTTAGGTCGGTATCCTGGTTAGGATGATGTTATGTTATGTGATCTGCAAGATCGGTTTGATTGGATGTGAATTGTTATATGATTGTATGTTTGTGTGCACATGGTTGTTGGACTGGGGTTGGGTTGAGGCGGGTCCTGCTTTGTGCTGTAGACCAACATACCCAGGGCGGACCGGTTATCCCGAAGGCCCAGCGAGCGGTCCGGATAGGCTGTAGGCCCCACGAGGGCGGACCAGACGTGCCGAGGCTCGGAGAGTGGACCATGCTGACTGAAGGCCCAATGCGGGCGGACCAGTCATATTGTAGACTCAGAGAGTGGACCAGGTGGGTTGAAGGCCTGGTGCGGGCGGACCAGGTGGACTGAAGGCCCGGTGCGGCGGACCAGTCACACAAGTAGACCCGAAGTGCATGGTTGTTCTGTTTGTTTATGATATGTTATTTTTTGGTATATGTGGTTGGTATTTTGGGGGTATCTCACTAAGCTTTCAGGCTTATAGTTGTGGTTTAATGTTTTTCAGGTACTTCAGGAGACCGTGGCAAGGCGAATGCGTAATCGTACCGCTCCTCATGTTCTTGTTTTATGATATCGTTCTGGGAATACTTTGATAATAAATGTATTGAAAACCTTTTTGTAATAACTTAATGAAACTGGGTGGTTTTTGAAAAGTTTAAATTGGCTTGGATTTTTAGAGTGTTACAAGTTGGTATCAAAGTCTTGGTTTGAGTGAATTGGAGGAACATTCGTGTGAATCCAGTTTCAAATCAAGGAGAGATTTCAAAAGAGAATTTAAAATGGTTTTTAAAATGAGTAAAAGAGGACGCGAAGGTACGATCAGCCGGAGCCAGTAAGTAACCTCAAAATACCATACAAGATAATTGTTTTTGAGATATGATAGAACAGCATGCTAGTACTAGGCTAGGGATCTTCAGGAATTTCATGTTAAGTTTCATGATTTATGATGCCTGCTAGCCTAGGGTTTTTCTCTGTTCGAGATTTCCAGTGTTCCTCTAGGAGTGAGGGTTGAGTGCTTGTTATGTATGATCATCGCTAGGGTGTTGTGGTGATACTTGATATAAATATGGGTAGGTCTGGAAGGTAGTATGGGCCCATACAACTGAAAGCACAGGACCTATACGCGTATCAAGGAAGTCACAACCCCTAGGGCTGGGTTGAGAGTCGGTTCCCGGGTTAGTGGGAGGTATCTGATGTTTTGCGGTATTTTCAGTATGGTGGTTACGAGGAATGCTGGGAGCGGATCCGGATCAGGAGAGGGCGGTCAGGGTGGGACAGTACCGCCCGAGGTTATTGGTCAGATGAGCACAGACAAGTTGGATGCTAGGATTCGTGAGATCCTGCATGATGAGGTTGTTGCGATGTTCGGGGATGAAATGCCGGAACTGTTTGGGTCGATCTAGACCGCTATGGTTGAGTATTTTGATGAGTGTTATGCAGCTCTTACAAAGACGGCTGCCTCGGCAGCTACAGCGGCTATAGCAGCGGCAGGGGGAGGAGCTGGTAGAGGTTTTCAGTATCGGGACTTCGATAATACGAAGCCCCCTACCTTCGATGGAGTTCAGGACCTGATTGTTGCTATGAGATGGTTGTCAGACGTGGAGGGGTGTTTCTTCACGTGTTCATGCCTTGCTGATCAGAGAGTGAGGTGTGCTCTGAACCTGTTGAGGCTCGGGGCGAAGGATTGGTGGAGATTGACCACGGGGTCATATTCGGATGCGCAGAGGGCTGCAGTTTCATGGGATCAGTTCTAGGAGATGTTCAGTACCCGTTATGTTCCACGGGTTGAGAGGGAGAGGTTGGCACAGGAGTTCCTGGAGTTGAAGCAGGATTCAGAGTCGGTGACGGAGATCACTAGGATGTTCACGGAGAGGGCGATGTTTTTGCCCGAATTTTGCTTCAGAGCAGGCTCAGATGTCCCGATATCTGAGTATGCTCAAGAGGGATATCAGGCAGTTTGTGTCTGCACAGAGGTGTGAGATCTTCCTGGAGTTGCAGGAGGCTGCTCGGCGGCGTGAGTTGGAGATTGAGTTACAGTTGAGAGAGCAGAGGCAGGCCCCGGCGTAGTCGCATCCGGCACCGAAACGGTCCAAGACCGTTGATTCTAGGTTGGGAGACCAGAGCAGCCGCACTTGTGGGAAGTGCTGGAAGGATCACACTGGAGTTTGTAGGTCCGGTGGTGCATGCCACAAGTGCGGGAAGGAGGGGCATTATGCGATGGATTGTCGGAAGACAGCCCCGGTTCAGGATTTGTTATCACTGCCATCAGGTTGGACACTTGAGGGTCAACTGTCGACAACTTGCTACAGGGCCGGTGCAGGCTCCAGCACCGGCCACTTTGAGGATTACGGGAGGAGGTCAGGGTGGCGCGGAGCCCCTAAGGGCTCAGGGTCATGCTTTTCAGCTTACAGCAGAGGAGATCAGGGCAGTGTCGGATGCAGTTGTGGGTATGTTTCCTTCTTGATATTTTGTTATCTTGTGATTATTATGGAGTATCATATATCTGCTAGTCTCGTTGTGTGATTTTTGGTATTGTATTCGTTTGTTCCTTGAGGGTTATGGTATGGTTAAGGGTTTTGGTATTGAGAGTTTCATTGGTTATCATCCATGGGGGATATTAATGGGAAATCAGGCTTTTGGTCTGAATGTCGGGTAACATCTGCAGTCTGAGGAGTGGTTAGCTGAAGGTCGGGTTTCTTTCAAGTCTGAGATGATCAGCATTGGTATGTGATTTTGTGAAGGTGGCTCGTTCTAGCAGGAATCAGTTCGCATGTAAGGGAATATGTTGTGTAGGGTTGTTAAGGGAGGTCGGTTATGGAGACCGGTGGTTGATAGTCAGTGCTCTAAGTGGGGAGAATTGGAAAATTCTCCGAAAGATCAACAAGCATGAGAGGTTGATTAGCTGTTTGGGATTCAGCAGCGGTTCTATCAGCCAAGCGCGTAGGCTGGTATGAGTAAGGGGCAGACAGTCAGGGCGGGATACAGACCAAGGGTTTCGGGAAAAGGGCGATTGATTGTGGAAGGCCTAGGATCAGGCCGGGATTGAGTATGTAGGATGGAGTTAGAGTTCGGAGCCCCTAGAGGGCTAGAATAGTATGCATGGGAGAGTTTTCCAGGAGGGATAATTCGTGATGATGAGAGTTGAACGGTCCGGATAGACTGAAGGCCGGTGGGTGTACCAATCAGGCCAAAGGCTCGAAGGATGGTCCAGACAGGCTGAAGGCCCTGGAGGGCGGTCCAGACATGCTAAAGGTTCTAAGAGTGGTCCAGATTGGCTAAAGGCCTGGTAAGGCGGTCCAATCATGCTGAAGACTCTACATGTGTTGATAGATCTGTATGAGGAGATGGAATGAGTATGTTGCGATGTGATAGCATCAGAAGGTCTGGCCCCGGGTATTGATCATGATTAGTGGACGGTAGTGCATGGACTCGAGAGTCCTTACGAGCAGATTCAGAGCATGTGTGGTGCATGGGATAGCAGTTATGCTACAAGGGTATAGTGTAGCATTGGGTGAGCACCATGGCACTTGTTGTAGTAACAAGGCGGCCAAGTAGATTTCCTTCGATGAGGAAAGGGAAAGTTATGTAGCTCCAAGAGGGAGTGTAAGTTCACGGAAGTGAAAGCAGTAGCGCGGAGGTATGATTGAGGTGTTCCAATCATGGTTATTGAGCAGTGTGTTTGCGCCGGTGGTATGGAAACACATCCGGGTTGGATGTCTACTGAGGTCTCGGAAGGAGTTCCAAGGGAGTAGAGCCAAAGAGGCTCGGAAGGGATGCAAGGATGGAGCCTTGGATTCCCAATTTGGTGTGAACAAGAAATTATGCATGTAGTGGTAATTCATCCTGGGGGATGTATGGAGGTGTCGTCAATGTGTCGGGTTTTCCCAACCCGAGGATGCTAGAGCCAGTTCAGCATGTGTATGTGATTGCGGAGGAGAACTCATGGGAGTTGCTCTAAAGCTAAAGGATGTGTCATCCTGTCAGCATGGAAGGGATAGATTTGGACTCAAAAAGGGGGCAGGTTAAGTCTCAGCAGTGAATTCAGTGAAAGATATGTTTGTCGAGGAAAGTGATGGCAGTGTGGTACCGGGTCGGGATCCCGGTGGTTCAGGGTTATATTTAGCTCGTAAGAGTCAAGTGATTGTTGTGATCTGGAACAAGTGAAGTATCGTGGAGTGGTACTCGGTTGATAAGTGTGGTTATCAGAGGATGAAGCCGGTGGCCGGCTTGAGGCGGTGGTCAGAACACCGCAGGGGAAGAGTTGGGTTTCCGGTTTTAGTGGTAGAGTTTTGAGGAACCTGTTTTGGTTAATTCCATGTGGTGCATTGCTAGAGTAGTTTCTAGAGTTGTGTTTCCACAGGCTTCGAGGGCGAAGCCTAATTTAAGAGGGGGAGAATTGTAACATCCCGAGTTCAGGAGTGCAAGTTCAGGGTTCAAACTGAAAATGTGGATGGTCAACTCGGCGAGTAGGGTCGTGATTCTGGTCGCGTGTTTTGAGCTCTCATTTCATTATTCTCTCAAGCTCTATTGTGTCCTCAAGAAAATTTTGAGCTCTGTATCACCAAGGATCAACCTTAAGACTTCTTGGTAAGTTTTGAGTAAACATTATTGTTTTGTTCCAAGTTTACACTAAGAATCCTTCCTCATACAACTCCATTTTCGTGTCTATGCTTCCTAGAACCACCTTGACTTCGAAAGCTTCTTCAAGAAAACAAGCTTGGACCGAAAACCTTCTCCATCTTTCTCTACAAACCGAAAAAGCCCCCAAGGTGAGCTTCACACCCCTTATTTTCGAGTTTTCTTTCTTTTAGGGGAGGATACAAGTCTAGTCTTGTGTTAGATCTAGTATATTTGCATTTATTTGTGTGTATGTGTGTGTTTGTGTGATGAAATGTTGTTATTTCAAGTTTACACTCCAAGAACTTGCGATTTTGCCAAGTCTCAAGTTGTTGGAGCATAGTTATCTTGATATGGTTTCATGTATCCTGGTGTTTGTCAAAAGTGGAAACAAGTTACTAGGTGAAAATTGATTTCTTGATTTGTGTTAAAGATCACAAAAATATGTCCAAGAAAATGTTAAAACAAATTTTTGTTAGAAAACTTGAAAAATGGAAAAATATGGAAATTTCACTCAAAATGGCAAATTTTTGGAATATATGATTTTTTACCACAATCACATGTGAAAATGGGTCATTTATGATCATTTCGGTTAAAATGGGCTACTTTTGACAACAATAGTAAAAATGGGCTATTTTTGACAATTATTGCAAAAATGGGCTATTTTCGATAAAAAAAAAAAAAAAAGGTAAAGATGGGCTAATTTTAACAATTATGGTAAAACTGGACTATTTTGACAAAAATGGTAAAAATGAGCTATTTATGACAAAAGTAGAAAAATGGGACAAACTCACTTTTCCACAAAAATTTGTGTGTAATAAACTACGGTTGAAAATATACACTAGTAACATTATTTATAACATTAAATAATGGGATTCAATATTTGTGTAAATTGTGTTAAGGGTCTTGTGAGACACTCCTTTACTGGTACCTACCTAATGTACCTCGTAAGTTATGTAGTTCTAACCAGAGTCTCCTGAAGGGAGAGCGGGATATTGTGTATAGATCTATACGGGGTTGACACCCTCACACCTGAGTTGTTTGCTATAGCTAGACACGTCAGTCTAGGGTGACAAGTATCTTTAGAAACCAACTCCATAAGAACGTCAAGACAGGCGCTTTAGTCACATTAGTATGGTTGTAACAACTCACATAGAGAATAACAATATCATTTTAAAATTTACGCAAAACATACACTCTACTGATTTTTTATAAAGTACAAAACTATGTGTCGTCTATTTTGAAACTAATTTCACCACTCTGGTCTTAGGGTTTTAAGACCACAACTTTTCGTACAACAGAAAATATAGGATTTTCTGGGAACACTCTCTATATAATTTCAACAAGGTAAACAAGGAATACACATGCAATTATACTTGATTTGAAACGAGACTCACAAACTATTTTTATAGAAAATATTGGATTTTCTGGAGTTCAGAACATTCTATGTTGACGCTGTTCAAAACGACTTGTATTCTCAGGGACTCAGTAAGCAGGTTTGCAACTTTGGATTTTTGGATAATTGTTGTATTTTTGAAATGTCATACATTGTGTTATATTTGGGATGTAATTTTATGAGCAAATACAAAGTTGTAAACAATGCATGTTGGTATCTGGAATGTATGATGTTTGGATTGCTATGTTTCCGTTATGATCAATTGTTATGATATTACAAGATAAAGTCACCCGCCCCCAGACGTTCCCGCCGTCATAATTCGAGGGTGTGAAAGATTCGTATTAGAGCATTGTTTATAGTGAACTAGCATATCTAACCATACAAGATATGGAACTATAAATACAATGGGACTAAAATACTCTGAAAGAAAATAAAATTATGCATGTGTGCGCATATTAGGATTGGTGTCATAATAAGAAACAATTAAAAGTCTTTTGAAGAATTGGACGTCGTGGTTTAACCCAAGCAGTTATGTAATCGTATTAGGGATAAATATAGTTTGATCAACTATATTTATTCAAAATACGACCAACATATGTTTGGGAGTGATCGGGGTGGACAACGAATCTAAAACTTACCAACCTAATACCCAAAAGGTTTTAAGGAACCAAACATAAGCAATTAAAATACTATAGGAGTATTTTGGCATTGTGTGGAGTATTCATTGTATTTTATTATATCTCCTCTTTTACTTATATTCTCTAATAGACGACATGGCAGGATTTCATTTGCCAGGCGACCCCTATTTTCCCATTCAGGGAAATGGCGGATGGATAGAGGAGGACCCAGAAGAAGAGCCCATGGAAGACCTAAAGAGGAGGAAGTTGATGAGGAAGTCAATGAGGATGACAAGGAGGAGGAGGATGTCTCGGACGCAGAGTCTGAAGTCATTGACCCACCTTACATGGCTAGGGTACCCGCACATCGGATGGGCCCCAATGACCCTATGCCCCCATGAGCACACGATATATGGACCTGGAGCAGGCACCAGGGGATGCGTCCGCCGTTTGGCATGGAGTAGGGATTTTATGACCTTAGACATGGAGGGCCAACGGACCGAGCTCTTCTGGTTATGATCACAAAGACTAGGAATATTGGTGATCAGGCCCAGGCGACCACCAATCAGATGGATGCGATGAGAGCTACGGTGGAACGCACGGAGAGACAGACCCAAGACATACTGCGGGAGTATCAGGAGTGGCATGCCATACAAGAGGCGAGGATGCGGGTCACCGAGCGTCAGCTAGCCAGACTCCAGGGCGCTTCTACTTTGTCGTCGGCACCACCAGATACCTCCCGGAGTGAGTAGGACCCATCCTACTCACCACTACTATGGATGGTACTCTCTTTTCTTTTACTTTATGTATGTAGGACTGATCCTACGATTAAGTGATTACACTACTCGTAGAGTTTTTATGTTGGCAGATTTTTATTCTCTATGTACTGTACGCCTTTCAAAGGTCAATTTTCATGTATTGTACTAAGAATTTATCATTAATGAAACAATTCTGTGTTTTATTTGTGATGTTGTAATCTGCTATTTTCTCTCTTTTCATTTATATTTGATATAATACAGTTCAATTATAAGTACAATTGAACCGCCGTAACCATTAGAAACAAAGGGATTCATAAACTCATTGCCATTCCTGTCTCATAACAGGAAATGCCAAGAAAGAATATCTGCAAAAGCACTACAGCAGCACCACCGCCCCCACCGGAAATGAACTATGCTGCTTTCCAGGAGGCAGTCTCGGCTGCGGTTACGGCAACCTTAACACACATGAACCAGGGCACATACGGGGGTGGTAACGGGAATGGGGCAGTAAGCTCCAACCACGGGGATAACCATAGGCATTGAAGAACATGCTCCTACAAGGACTGCACCAATGCAAAAACCGAGGTTATTCAATGGAATTGTAGGCGTAATAGCTCTATCCGGTGGATCGAAAAGACCAAGTCTGTTTTCGAGATTTGCGGGTGTCCAGAGGAGAGCAAAGTCATATTTGCAGCTTGTACCTTTGCTGACAGGGCTCTTTCATGGTGGACCGGCCACATCAAGGCCCTAACTCTCCCAGTCGCAAATGCCATGTCATGGGAAGACCTCAAAACTATGATGTTGGATAAGTACTGTCCCCGAGGCGAAGTACAAATGCTTGAGCAGGAATTGTGGAATCTTACCGTACAGAACTCTGACATCGAAGCATACATTGCCAAGTTCAGTGAGCTGGAACTCTTGTGCCAAGGAATGATGACTTCTGAGTGAAAGAAGGTTGAGCGTTTTATTTGGGGGTTAACTCCTCCAATCCAGGGGAATGCGATCGTTGCAAACCCTTCAACGTTTGATAGTGCTAAGCGCCTTGCGAGATTTTACGACCATGGGGATAACACGGGCACAAAGACTCCCAACGTTGAAACCAAGAAGGAGGAAAACAACAAGAAAAACCGGTGAAACAAAAGAAAAGGGAAACAGACTCATGAATCATCCAAGAAACAACGAATCGTAGCAGTTCACGTTGCTACCATTAAGATCACACCAGCTCCAGCTGCACCTGCATCAACCACACCAACACCTGCAAGGCCTTACGCGGGCACTCCACCCAAGTGTGATAAATGCAACTTCCACCACAGCGGCGCATACCGAGACTTATAGTGCACCAACTACAATCGTAAAGGGCACACCTCCCGGTATTGCTGATCATAGCCACAACAAAACAACCCCCAACCCAACAATGTCGGGGCAAGTCAGGCATGCTACAAGTATGGAGAGACCGGTAAGTATAAAAGAAAATGTCCCAAGCAAAACAACCAAAATGTAGGAAAATCAAAGAGGGTCCTAGCTATCCGTCAAGGAGAGGCGGTGTAAGATTCGACTATAGTCACTAGTACGTTTCTCCTCAACATCTATGCATGCATTTTATTCGATAGTGGGGAGGAACGGAGTTTTGTGAGTCATAAATTCAAACACTTAGTAAATCAAAAGCCCCAAAAGTTAAACGAAACCTTCACGGTGGAAATGGCTAATGGGAAAACATAAACAACAAACAACATTTTCATAGGGTGCAAGTTACCATTAAATAACCACTCGTTTCAAATCAACTTGATGTCGGTTAATATTAGAAGCTTTGATGTGATTATCGGTATGGGTTGGTTAAGTCTCCACCATGCTGATATTATGTGTCACGAGAAGGTTGTTCGCCTTCACCTACCCACCAACAAAACACTAATTATCTACAGCGATAAACCCAATGCAAACCTTCGTCTTATATCGTGCATCAAGGCACAAAAATGCTTGCATAAAAAGAATCACGCCTTTCTAGCCCACGTAGTGGACTAACAGAAAGAGGAAAAGAACATCAAGGACATTCCGGAGGTGCGTGATTTCCCAGATGTATTTTCGAAAGACCTCCCAAGAATACCCCCAGAGCGATAGGTCGAATTTCAAATTGACCTAGTACTCGGAGCCACGCCGATTGCCAAGTCGTCGTATAGATTAGCCCTTGCAGAAATGCATGAGTTATCTAGCTAATTGAGCGAACTGCTAGACAAAGTATTCATAAGACCGAGCTTCTCACCCTGGGGAGCTCTGGTGTCGTTTGTCAAAAAGAGGATGGGTCTTTCAGAATGTGCATTGATTATCGGGAGTTAAAAAAGCTCACAATCAAGAACCGATACCCACTTCCTCATATTGATGATCTTTTTCATCAATTACAAGTAGTCAGTTATTTCTCCAAGATAGATCTGTGGTCCGGGTACCACCAACTGCGGGTCCGAGAAGAAGATGTACCCAAGATTGCTTTCCGAAATCACTACGGCAATTTCGAGATCGTGGTAATGCCCTTCGGTCTAACGAATGCACCAACAACATTGATGGACCTAATGATCTGAGTCTGCCGACCATTCCTCGACAACTTTGTAATTGTCTTCATCGACAATATACTTGTTTACTCTCGGAGTAAGGAAGAGCATAGAGAGCATCTACAATAATTCTTGGAAACCCTAAGGGCGGAGAAGCTATACGTAAATTTCTGCAAATGCGAGTTATGGATTCGCAGGTTGAATTTCTTGGGACACGTATTCAGTGAAGAAAGGATACATGTAGACCCTTCCAAGATCAAAGCTATTAAGGGTTGGTCAACCCCGAGAACACCAACGGAGATCAAGCAATTCTTGGGCCTCGTTGGGTATTACAGGAGGTTCATTCATAATTTCTCCAAGATCGCCAAGCCACTCACCGCTCTAACCTAGAAAGGTGTACCATTCACCTGGAGTGTGAAATAATAAGATGCTTTTCAAACCCTAAAACAAGCCTTCTGCAGTGCCTCTGTGTTGTCTCTTCCAGAGGGAACATAAGACTTCGTGGTGTATTGCGACGCTTCAAATCGAGGATTAGGATGTGTACTTTTGCAGTGCAGGAAAGTGATAGCTTACGCATCTAGACAACTGAATACCCACGAAGTAAGCTATACCACTCATGATCTCGAGCTGGGAGTCATGGTCTTCGCTCTCAAAATTTGGAGGCACTACCTCTACGGTATGAAGTGCACCATTTTCACATACCATAAAAGCCTCCAACATATCTTGAACCAAAAAGAACCAAACATGACACAGCAGTGATGGGTCGAGCTGCTGAATGACTATGAATGCGAGATCGGGTATCATCCGGGCAAGGCCAATGTGGTGGTCGATGCCTTAAGAAGAAAAGAATACTCGGGTCGCCGAGTGAGAGCGCTACCGATGACCATTCATTCCCACATTTCTTCACAAATCAGGGAGGCTCGGCTAAAAGCCTTGAAACCAGGAAATGTAGCAAACGAAGTCTTGGGTGGAATGGATAGGAACCTAACCAGCAGAGAGCACGGGGCTTACTACTTTATGGAATAGATCTGCACACCAAAGTTCGGTGGGCTTAGAGACGTGGTTATGAATGAAGCACACAAAACGAGGTACTCCGTCCATCCCTGCTCTGATAAAATGTACCTGGATATTAAACAACATTATTGGTGGCCGAATATGAAAGCAGAGATCGCTACCTATGTGAGCAAGTGTCTGACTTGCAAAGGTTAAGGTAGAATATCAGAAGCCCTCAGGATTTTTACAACAGCCAGTAATACTCAAGTAGAAATGGCAATGAATAACAATGGATTTTATAGCCAAATTGCCTAAGTCAGCAGACGGACTGGATTGCATTTGAGTGATTGTCGATCGGTTGACTAAATCTGACCATTTCCTACCAATAAAGGAAACGTATAAATGGAGAGACTAACACGGATCTACATAAAGGAGGTGGTAAGACTACATGGAGTACCGATATCTATTATCTCTGACCGAGATAGTAGGTTCAGCTGGATATGAGCACTGCCTACCACCTCCAGACTGACCGTCAAAGTGAGTGAACGATTCAAACACTAGAAGATATGCTCCAATCATAAGTGAAAGATTTCGGCAAGGAATGGGATACCTATTTTCCACTAATCGAATTCTCGTAAAACAAAAGCTACCATACAAGCATTAAAGCCGCTCCCTTCGAGGCCTTATATGGTCGGAAATACAGATCACCTATCTGTTGGGTTGAGGTAGGAGACACCCAACTGGCAAAGGGACAGGTACCAAACATCACTCTCACAGGACCCAAGATCATCCGGGAAACAACTGAGAAAATTGTCAAGATCAGGGCAAGGCTCGAAGTATCTCGAGACCGACATAAGAGATACGTAGACAAAGGACGAAAGCCTCTGGAGTTTCAAGTAGGAGATCGTGCGCTGCTAAAAGTCTCTCCCTAGAAAGGAATGGTATGGTTCAGAAAGCGGGGGAAGGTAAATCCACGATACATCGGACCATTCGAGATCCTTGCTAGGATCAGTTTGGTGGCCAACAAGTTGCAGCTACCAACAGAGCTTAGCAACGGACACCCTGTCTTTCACGTGTCAAACCTGAAGAAATGCCTATCGGACGAAACCCTCTTTGTTCCACTTAACGAGATTGAGGTGAATGAAAATATCCTTTTCTTTGAGGAACAAGTCGAAATCATGGATAGAGAAGTAAAACGTATGAAACAAAGTCGCATTCCAATTGTGAAGGTTCGATGGAGTGGTCCATGCGGACCTGAATTCACATGGGAACGTGAGGATCAGATGATGCAAAAATACCCCCATCTCTTCTCTAGTTCTTAAGGATTTCCTTCGAAAGAATTTTGGGACGAAATTCCCTCTAACAGAGGGATGATGTCACAACTAGCAAATTAGGGTTAAGATTTCTATCATGTACAAGATAATTTCTTTATGTAATCTTGAAACCCTAGGTTTTGTATAAATCAAACTTCGATACTATTTAAGTTTGTACAACCAAGAATTGTGATTCAAATTGAAACCACCTCGTGTAGCCCAAAAACCTAACCCAATAAGCTAAGTCCACTCAACTTTAGGCCTTAGCCCAAGCTTTCTCGGCCTAAGTCCCTATTTGGGCCAACACTCTCTTATTGGGCCATAATGGGCCGATAACCTCTCAAATTGGTCCTTTTGGGCAGAAAAATCTCTTTTGGGCCCTAATGGGCCGAAAATTTTTATTTAACATTGCTCTGGGTCGTAAGATCCTTATTGGGCTGTGAAAATTTATTCTTAGACCCTAGTGGGCCGAAAACCCTCTAATGGGCTTTGTAAGACCAAAAATCACTACTGGGCCCCCTTTATGGGCCGAAAACCTCATTGTTTAGCATTTATGGGCCGCAATTCATTAATGGGCCATCCGTTAGGCCAAAAACCCTCTATTGGGCCTTGTGAAGCCGAAAACCGCTGTTAGGCATTATTGGGCCAAAAGTTCTTATTTAAATTCCATAAACACATAATTTGGCCATATTTTAGACTAAAAACCTCTTAATTGGGCCAATACTTTTTCTAGAACAATTGTGGGATGAAAACTTCTTTGGGCCAAGTTTGAAGCCCATTAATCTTTTAGGCCAACCCTTGGGCCGAATACCTCTCCTAATCAGTTAGCCCACCTAATAAAAAAATGGTGGGTAATGAAGGTGACACCTCCATATTATACAACATGTAACAAAGTAATTATCTTGCATACATCTATGCAAACTTGTATTAACCAACATATATTAACACACTAATCCCTCCTTTCTCCTCTTTCATAATCGGTCGAAGCCTCACCCCTCCGTACCATTTTCATTACAAAATTCACTCTCATTTTATTATTCTCTCAAGCTCTATTGTGTCCTCAAGAAAATTTTGAGCTCTACATCACCAAGGATCAACCTTAAGACTTCTTGGTAAGTTTTGAGTAAACTTTATTGTTTTGTTCCAATTTTACACTAAGAATCCTTCCTCATACAACTCCATTTTCATGTCTATGCTTCCTAGAACCACCTTGACTTCGAAAGCTTCTTCAAGAAAACAATCTTGGACCGAAAACCTACTCCATCTTTCTCTACAAACCGAAAAAGCCCCCAAGGTGAGCTTCATACCCCTTATTTTCGAGTTTTCTTTCTTTTAGGGGAGGATACAAGTCTATTCTTGTGTAAGATCTTGTATATTTGCTTGTATTTGTGTGTATGTGTGTGTTTGTGTGATGAAATGTTGTTATTTGATGTTTACACTCCAAGAACTCACGATTTTGCCAAGGCTCAAGTTGTTGGAGCTTAGTTATCTTGATATGGTTTCATTTATCTTGGTGTTTGTCAAAAGTGGAAACAAGTTACTAGGTGAAAATTGATTTTCTTGATTTGTGTTAAAGATCACAAAAATATATCCAAGAAAATGTTAAAACAAATTTTTGTCATGAAAACTTGAAAAATGGAAAAATATGGAAATTTCACTCAAAATGGCAAATTTTTGGAATATATGAATTTTACCACAATCATTTGTGAAAATGGGTCATTTATGACCATTTCGGTAAAAATGGGCTACTTTTGACAACAATAGTAAAAATGGGCTATTTTTTACAATTATTGCAAAAATGGGCGATTTTCGACAAAAAGGCTAAAGATGGCCTAATTTTGACAATTATGGAGTTCACAAACTAATACAAAGTATTCTTACAAATATGCTTATGAACTCACCAACATTCTAAGTTGACGTTTTTCAAAACGACTTATATTCTCAGGGACTCAGTAAGCAGGTTTTGCAGCTATGGATTTTTGGAAAATTGTTGTTTTTTTGAAATGTCATACATTGTGTTATTTTTGGGATGTAATTTCATGAACAAATACAAAGTTGTAAACAATGCATGTTGGTATCTGGAATGTATGATGTTTGGATGGCTATGTTTCAATTATGATCAATTGTCATGATATTACAAGATGAAGTCACCCGCCCCCAAACGTTCCCGCCGTCCCAATTCGAGGGTGTGACATGGATTATGTAAGTCGCCTCGGTAAGGGGCCGAGTAGGGAGTACTCGGCCGAGTAATCGACCAAATCGACGACTTTAACAACACTTGTATTGGCTATGGTGTAGTTGATCATCTTCAACCTCGTAATGAACAGAACCCCATCAAAGATTAAAATGAACGGGATCGGCTTGACTCCATTATCAAATCATGGATTTATGGTACCCTTTATTCTAACTCTTCTTCACACTATATTAAAAAGAAAGCTTCTGCATATCAAGTTTGGAACACGATTAAAGAATTCTTTTGTGACAATAAGGAATCCAAGATCATTCAACTTGACAATGAAATTCGTAATGTTTCCATTGGTGATTCCTCTATTGTTGATTATTGCAACCGAATCAAATCCATAGCTGATCAATTAGAAAACATGGGTGCCACTATCATTTAAAATAATCTAGTTGCATTACACCCTCATTGGATGGTCTTCTAAGTTTCAGTACATCAAGAAAACCATTCGACACAAAGAACCACATCCTACCTTTTGGGAGACCTAGTCCACGCTCCTGCTAGAAGAAGCCTCGATGGCTCAAGATCAGTAACGCCAAAATCTTGCATATCACTCTGATCATGCGCCATCTGCCACATTTCTCACCACAGAGACTGTCTCCACTGAGACTCTCGCCTCTAACACTCCAAATCGCAGCACCAATGATTCTCAAAAGGGTACGATTGGTGTTTGTTAAAATCGTAACAGATGTGGAAATCGATTTGGGGGTGGCTAACATCAGCAATCTCAGTCGCGTTCTTTAAATGTGTTGAACCAACCTCTAAATGCTTGGGTATACGATTGGTACCAACCCACTAGTCAAGTGGGTCTTCTGCCCCGTCCAATACAACAACAACAACAACCACGTGGGCAAACTCTTGCTCCAACCCAGCAACAAGGCTCACATCAGTTTTTTGGCCTCCTCTTACTAGCCCACCCCCACACTCTTTTACTGTCCAACAACCATTTCAACAAACTCCTTGGCCCAACAACACTTCTAATCAATCCACCACTCTTCCTCAATTTTTAATACAATGACGATGAATGATACGGGTCATGGGGGATGGTATATAGACACCGGTGCAACATATCATGTCCATAGGTACGCATGTATACTCAATATTGTTTTACTTAAAAGTAAATTTTCTTCTTTTGTTTTAGTTGGTGATGGATCTTCAATACTTATTGCTAATGTTGGCCACACAACCATTCCAAATCCCAATCCTTATCACACCCTTCACCTTAAAAACATTTTAACATTCCTCAAATTATTAAAAATCTCATTTCCGTTCGTCGGTTTGTTACTGATAACTCTTTTTCTATTGAATTTAACTCATTTGGTTTCTCTGTGAAGGATTTTTGGACCAAACATATTCTCATCCGATGTGACGGTTTCGGTGATCTCTATCCAGTCACCTCACCTACACCTCAAACTATCCTTTTTGTGGCCTCATCTCATTGGCATCAACGTCTTGGTCACCCTGATCATCATGTTTTCAAGTTATTAGCTAATAGTCATTTCATTCCATGTTCTAGTAATAAACTTCCTAGTTTGTGTCATGCTTGTCAAATAGGTAAACATGTGAAATTACCTTTTAGCTTATCTAATTATGTTTCTACTTTTCCATTTGAAATTGCTCATTCTAATGTTTGGACCTCTCTAGTTACTAGTGTTAGTGGCATTAAATATTATGTTATATTTCTTGACATTAATTCTCAATTTTGTGGGTGTATCCATTACGTGCTAAATTTAATTTATTCTCTAAATTCTTACATTTTAGTGCCTATGTTCAAAATCAATTTCAAAGAGACATTAAATCGTTTCAATGTTGCAAGGGGGAGAATATAATAACCATAACTTTCACTCATTCTTTGCCACTCATTGAATTCAAATGTGTTTTTCATGCCCTCACACATCCCAACAAAACAGAAGATATGAATGCATGCTTCGCACCATCAACAATGTTGTGCGTACTCTTTTACTCCATGCCCACACCCCTCCTACTTATTGAGTTGAATCTCTTCACATGGCTACCCATCTCTTAAACATTCTTCCACTACCACTCTCAACAATGATACTCCATTTTACAAACTCTTTAAACAACCACCTTCCTATAATCATTTACATGTGTTTGGTTTTCTTTACATTCCCAATATTCTTTCTCCTCACAAACTCTCCCCTCGTTTCACCCCATGTGTTTTCCTGGGATATCCTACCAACCACAAAGGATATCATTGTCTCCGTCTTCATAAACAGAAAATCATAATCTATCGTCATGTCGTCTTTCATGAAACGGTTTTTCCCTACGGGTGTATGACTCCAAATTCTTCTCCTTCATATTCATTTCTTAAACATGTTTCTTTGCCTATACCGACTATACCTAGCCCATATCCCACCCCTACCAAGGTCATACATCATGTGCCTACTCCTCCTTCTATTGATTCTGGTGTCGTCTCGCACGGTACTCCTCCTTATTATGATTCTGACACTTCCAATCCCTCATTTTCTACTGTCGTTTCATCTTTCGATTCTCAATATGTTCCTCGGTCACATAATTCCATTAGTGCATCTACACCCATCACCATTCCTCCTCTTACGCAATCTCACCATCCTATACTTACTCGGGCAAAACATAGCATTGTAAAACCGGCTCACAAACCTAGTCTTCATATTGATTTTACTTCTCTTGTTCCTAAAACTTACCTACATAGCATTGTATTTGGTTATTTAAAAAGAAATTAAATGCAGATGGACACCTTGCTTGCTACAAAGCGTGCCTTGTTGACAATGGTAGAAGTCAAAGACCCCGTATTCTTTGTGATGAAACATTTAGCTATGTATTCAAACCAGCCGCCATTCGTATTGTTCTTAGCATTGCAGTCACTCAAAAGTGGCCCGTTCGACAACTTGATGTCAAGAATGCCTTTCTTCACGGGCATCTTCAGGAAACTGTTTATATGCATTGACCATCAGGTTTTTGGGACTCATCCTGACTGAATCATGTTTGTTTATTACAGAGATCTTTATGTGGTCTCAAACAAGTGCCTCGCACTTGGTTTCATCATTTTGCTAATTATATTTATCGTCTTGGTTTTATTCACAGGTTGATCATCTCAGTTACTTGTTTAGATCATCCCCACTCTTGGTCTTGAGTTTTTTTATGACTATTCTAAGAGATTTGCATTATTTTTATGGGTATCTATGTAACTAGAGCTGATAATGGTTTATTTTTGTCTCAACATAAATATGCCATTGGGATTCTTGAACGTGCATCTATGCTCAATTTCAAACTTGCGTGTACTCCAATTGATCTTTCCTCGAAGCTTGATGGCTCGGTTCCACCTGTTGATGATCTGACGTTATGTCGCAATCTTGGAGGTACTCTTCAGTATCTTACCTTTACCTAACCGGATCTTTCTTATGTTGTTCAGCTGATATGTTTATATATGCATGATCCTCAAGAGCCTCATTTCATTACTCTTAAACGCATTTTGTGTTATGCTTATGGTATTTTTGGTCATGGATTACAGATTTTTAGCTCTCCTACTCGTGAGCTTATTGGTTATTCTTATGCGGATTGGGCTCATTGTCTAGTCACACAATGTTCTATTTCTGGTTATTGGGTGTTTTTAGGGGATAATCTTCTGTCTTGGTCATTCAAACGTCAGCACACTATCTCTCAGTCTAGTGCTGAGGCATACTGACAGGGCGTTGCCAATACAATTGCTAAGACTTGATGAATCCGCAATTTACTTTTAGAGTTGCACTACTCACCTCAATGAGACACTATTGTTTATTGTGATAATTTTAATGTTGTTTTCATGTCCTCTAATCCAATTCAACATAAACGAACTAAGTATATTGAGATTGATCTTCATTTTGTTCGTGACAAGGTTGCTACTGGACATGTTTGGGTTCTTTATGTGCCTTCTTCATCTCAATATGTTGACATCTTTACCAAGAGTCTTCCATCTTCGATGTTTCTTGACTTTCAGTCCAGTTTAAATGTTATGAATCCTCCTCCCATACCAAATGTGGAGGGTTGTTAACAGACTTGTTATATTAGTTAAATTGTGTATTGTATTTCTAGATAGCTTGGCCCATTGTATGGAGGGCCTTATGGGACCAAAAATGAACACAAACTCAAGGTTAAGAAGATCTAAGAAAATAACTCATCAAGTTTAAAACTTTATACCTCCAAAGGATGCTTAAGGATGAAACACTTATGGATCCAATTTAGCTTGAGCTTTGAAGATGATTTCCCTTCCTTCTTCTTCCTTCAACAACACCAAAAATGCACTCTCAAGCTCAAAAAGGCTCACACAAAATATTAGGGTTTGCTAGGGACAAATTGAGAGATAAAGGTTGATGAGGAAAAAGGTATTGAGATGTTAATGATGCTTAAATATTACTCAAACCCTAAAAATTAGGGTTTGCACATTTACCATATACTCCCAGCATACGCACAAAGTCACGTGTTTCACTTAAGTGGTACAGGGGACCATCTTTGCAACAAATCAAATACTTAGGGGTAAAATGGAAAATACATTGATCAATGTGTTACAGAATTCCCTTAAAATATTCCATACCACAACATACATATAATGCATACACATAATGGCCTTCAACATATAGTTGGTCTGACCCTTAGCGTTCAACATAAAGCTGGTCTACTCTATTTTGCCTACAAAATGTAGCAGGTCCGCACCTTGAACCTTAGCATAAAGCCTATCCATCCAAGTCTATTGGACTTCAGCACGAATTTGGTCCGCCCTCAACTCCCACAAAATATATTAACACATCTAGCAAGCAATATTCCAACAGTACATGCAACTATCTAGCCTAATTGCTTAAGTGCATACTACAGGTAGTATATCCTAACATACAGTGGATATGTACTGGAGTATACAATATAGTGAAATGAACTCAGATGAATGACGACAATCTCTTAATGAATCCACTAACAGGTAATGCGTTGAACTAGTATCAACCCATAATGTTATGACTAATTAGTTTCTAGGGTAGTCTGGTAATGTAGGCTAGACCTATCACTAATCTCAATGAATACATATAACTCTATCAAATAAGGATCAACCAAGCAGGACAGTTGGGAGGCAGGACCATTTTGACGAATAGTGTTTCTAAAATCCAACAATTAAGCCAATGTAACCATTCTAGTCACTTTTTCTGTAATTAGATCAATGAGTATTATAGCTTGGAATTATTGACAACTCTTATTTATAGATTCATAATAATAACTTATGACTATAAATATAAGCTACACTAAAAGCATTGCGAGTGTAGCTTAACTTACAGAGATTCTTCTTGACCAAAGCCCAGGAATTGCACTCGTAGGTCTCTTAAGGATACTACTTAGTTGAATACCTCAGGTGGCGCAGGGCTTCGCCGGAACACAGAATCTAAGGAAAATGGGCTAAAAGTGCGGAGAACTCAAAGAGAAAAGGTTGTAGGAGTGTGGGGACGAAAGATTATAAGAAAGGAGTATTTATAGGCAAGAAAAGCAAAAAGAACATCATGCTTAAGGTGGTGTGTGTCGCGCCCTAGGGTGATGCTGGCTCATATGGGCCGCTGCCATGTGTCGTGATATTGGTGGTCCACATCGATGCTTCTAGAACATTGCCACGTGTCATGTTCCTGTGGTTCCACATGTCAAAATCTCATGGACCCACGTCACCATGTCTCGGTAGAAAGGGGCTACCCCGACAATGCCACGTGACATTCTCTCTCTCTCTCTTGGTGCCACGTCATCGCGTTCGTCGTGCACTTCGCGAGTGTTAATTGCCAAATTTTCAAAATGGCGTAACTTGTCCATACGAGTTGTATTTTCAACATTCTTTATATCCCCGGAAAGCTCTCGACGAGATCTACAACTTTCCTTTAGATCCCAACAGATAGTTCTCAATCTACCAAAAAGTTATATTTTCGATAGGCTTTGGCTGTTAGAGATCGCAGCCAAAAACATAACTCCTATATACGGACTCCATTCTCGATGTTCTCTATATCGACAGACTCCTATTGACGAGATCTTCAACTCTCATTTAGATTATATCGTTTAACCTATTTTTCTAGAACTCGATTTCTATAAGCACACTACGGCACTAAAGTTTTTAAAAATCATAACTTCCTCTCATAAAGTCAGATTTGGGTGTTCTAAATATGTATGCTTTCGGTTTAACGATTACTACGACTTTCATTTAGATCACTTAGGTTAAAAAGTAATTTATCCAAAATTCAATTTTTTTCAACAAGCAGATTCATGCCGGTTTAATTGTGAAACTTCGAATAAGCATCACTTCTTCATAGTAGGTAGCAATTAAGCGTGTTGTATATCTACGGAAATCGTATTGATGTTTCCTACATGTTTATGACAATTATTTAGCTCGAAGGTAATTTATTTTTATTTCTTATTTAATAAATTACAATCTATGGCTATAGTAAAAATTGGATATCTTGATGATATCTTCTTTTATGAAAATTGTAAGTCGTATAAATAATTTTTAACTATGAAAAAAAGAAAGTATAAAGTTCTTTATCTACCGCCACTACTATATATTGTCTACTAAATTATCATAGTGTCTATATAAATGTTCCACAAAAATGGTTTATGTTAGATATTATTATTTTTTTGTTATTTTTTCAAAGTTCATTGATACTAAAAGACCACATGTTTTCTGTCTGATAGATTCTTATCATGTCCATATAGTTCCAAACTCGTCATTTGAATTTCAATATAAATGTATGTGAGGAATACAAAAAAAGTAGGTTAATTTTCCGTATTTCGTTTTCAGTCAATTTATTTCATGTTTTATCTATTACTGGTTTATAACAGAATATCTAAATAATCCTCCATATAGTTTTAAATGGATAATATTGCTTATAAATCAATTGTATTTACTTATTTTAGATAGAAACTTATCATGTCCATATATAGTTCAAAACGCGTTATTTGAATTTCAAAATAAATTGTATGTGAGGATTACAAAACAAGTAGGTTAATTTTCCCTATTTCATTTTCAGTCAATTTATTTCATGCTTTATCTATTATTGGTTTAAAACAGAATTTCTAAATAATCCTCCTTATAGTTTTAAATGGATTACATTTCTTATTAATCAATTAATATTTACATATTTTAGATAAATAGGGATAGCGTTATCCAAACATGGGCATGGGAAAATTGAGCTTGAAATTAGCAAAAACACACACACACACACACACACACACACATATATATATATATATATATATATATATATATATATATATATATATATATATATATATATATATATATATATAGTTAGTTAGTTAGGTTTATATGAGACAGTCTAATTTTGTGAGACCGTAAGATGCAATTATAGTCACTCATTTAGTAGATAAAACAAAAACATTTTTAAAATACAAAATAATTGAAAATTTTCGAAATTTTTTTGTCCAATATTATTTTCGGAATATATATTTTCCAAAAAAAATAAAAAATAAATACAAAAAATATATTTTTTTTACATATTTTAGTAGAATATTTAGAATATTCTACATATCTGGCAAATCTAGTAGAATATTCTAAACATTCTAAAAATCATATTAAAAATGTACAGTGTAATATTCTATTAGAATATTTCAACTATTTTTCAAAAAAAAAAAAAACAGTAATTTTTTATTTTTTTATTTTTTTAGGTAAATAAAGTTCCGAAAATAATAATTAAAAAACAAATTTTTGGATTTTTTCTTTTATTTTGCATTTTAAAATTATTTTAGATTTGGTCTCACGGTCTCACAAAATTAGCATGGTCTCAAATGAACCTAAACCTATATATATATATATATATATATATATATATATATATATATATATATATATATATATATATATATATATATATATATAGTTACGTTATTGTGTTCTAGTTATCTATTGTGTGCATTTACGATTGATTGTAGACCAATCATTTTAGTTATTTTAAAAAAAGTAATTAATACATATTAAATATTGAAGATATAATGAGTATTAATGAAATATTCAACATTTAATATGCATTAATTAGTTTCTTAAAATAACTAAAATGATTAGTCTATAATAAATCATACGTGCACACAATATATAATAGAAACATTTGAACTATATATATATATATATATATATATATATATATATATATATATATATATATATATATATATATATATAGAGAGAGAGAGAGAGAGAGAGAGAGAGAGAGAGATGTTCAAATAAGAACCAGAAAAGGTTAATAACTCTAAGAATCATTCTTTTATTTTATTATTAAAGATATTTTTGATATATCAAACATTAATTTTATATGAAGAAAACTCTCATTTTCCCAACTTTAATCGGCTGCTAAGAATTGCCGTCGGGCCACCTCCAGACTATCACCGGAATGTTTTCGGACTAACAATAAATTCAATTATATTTTTCTGGTCGTGTTCACAGTTTAACAGAACAAACACTATAACTTCCATTTCTCTAGTAATATCTTTGAACACAGAAATCATTTCCTTTTTGCAACCAAATATACTAAAATTTAATAAAATAAAGAGAACTATATCTTGATAAATTCAATTCTTTCTTAAATTTTAGATCTCTTTAAAAGTATTATTTTATAAAAACATATTTATAGTTCAAAATATCATATTCACAGTTTAAATAAATATATTAATTCACTCATTCACATTTCAAAACAGAAATTTATACAAAATTCATAACTTAACGCAATCTATTCATATTTTAATATACAAAATTCACAAATTACAACATAATTATTCACAACTTAAAACACAACATTTACAACATAATAAAGAAAAAAACTACATTCACAGCTTAATAAAGAAAAAATACATTCACAGCTTAATAAATAAAAAAATTACATTCACCACTAGCAAAGTCCAAAAATCAAATTTGGATTTAAAAAAATAGAAATCACAGTTTAATACAACATTTTAGAGTTTAGACACTCATTTACATATTCACAACTTAATAAGACTATTTCAAACACTCACTAACAGCTTAAAAAATAAGTTCAGACATCCATTCACAACTTAATAGACTACTTTAGACACTTATTCATGGTATTCACAACTAAAAACATACATTCATTTTATTATGACATTTCATAAAACTCCTTCAATGCAACTTGTTTCTAGATCTAAGAGTATTTCATATGTTCGTATCCATGACCATCGTTAACACAAACCATTGGTGCCACTACCACCAACATCCTTCTCTTAAACATCAAATATGGATACAAAAAAAAATAGAATTCACAATATAATTCAACATTCAGATACTAATTTGGAGCTTAATACATCAATTCATAGACCATTCACTGTTTAATACACCAATTTATATGTCGTTCACAATTTAATACAAAAATTTATACACCGTTCACTGTAGAAAACGCCAAAAACCATATTTGGATAAAAAAATCATATTTGGATATTTAATACAAGCATTCATACACTAATTCTTAGTTCAATATATCAATTTGCTTTTAATTCACAGTTGAATACACCCGTTCAAACACTCATTCATAGTTTAATTCATCAGTTCTGACATTTATTCACAATTTAATACATCGATTCTGATACTCACTCATAATATTCACAACTTAACGTCTTAGTTCTTACTTATCTCATTAGGCATTTCAACAAACACCCTTCTCCTCTCTCCGACTTCGCCATCCCCTTCCAGTGCATCCACCCTAAGCTCCGCCCTCCTTCCAATTCATACAAGGTTGGTGAAATTTTATATTTTTATCTTATTCTTGATTTCATCTATTGTTATTGGAATTGAATGATGGATGTGGTATTGGCTCCTCCCACCTCCAACCCTTCATCATGTACGTATTTTTGTTGTAATGTTGAAAAATTATGTTATTTGTTGTTTGATTGAAGAGTACAGTCCAGGATGATAATTTATCATATTCTAATTTTGTTATTTGTTCATGTAACCATTTCATAAAACTAATCTGATTACTTGATGAATCTGATTTGCTTTCAGAATCAGCCTCTTTTAGTCGTTTATTGAAGCTTTCTTTATGCTTTTTTTTGTATTATTTTAGTTTTTTGTTAACAACATAATGTTGGTTCTTTTTGGTTCTTAACTGGAAATTTTTAGTATATTCTATTTGATTTTGCTTAGAAATATCAAAATATTATGTGGTTCCTCTGTTTGATTCAATCATATTTTGGTTATTTCAATTGTTTGCCTTTATGCATTTGAAGATTAGATGAGGTTGTGAACAGAAAGCTAGTAACCTAGTCAAACCATAATGATTTTCTCCAAGGCCCCATGTGATTGCTTGTCCATGGACTTGTTTTAATTGCTTCATCTTCTTGCATTTTTCTTGTATTTTTCTAACAATGAGGGGCATCTTCTGGTTGTTGTTGACATTAGCGATCATGATCTTCATTGAGCAAACACTTGCCATTGGCACTGATGGGTACACATTTAACAAACTTTTTTTTTTTAATTTAGATTTTAGAACACAATAAATATTTAATTCAATCATATTTTGGTTGTTCTTTCAATTGTTTGTCTTTATGCATTTGAAGATTAAATGAGAAATTGGAATTTATAGTGTTCTTATGTATGACTTTCAACTTTCAAGAGATGAGAAGAGCTTAAGCTGGTGTTGGATCTCATAGATGGCTAGTTGGTATTTTGTGTTCTTTTTTATATGGGGATAATTAATTGTTGAATGTTTTTATAAAAAATATAATGTTATAACTTAAATGGTAAATCATTACGAAATTATTATAAAAAATGATGTTTGAGGGTAATATAGTCATTTTGCACAGCTATTCAGTTTAAAAAACAAACAAGTTTCAGTTAGAACTTCTAACACAGTTAGCTTCTAACTCGGTTAACTCTAACACAATTAACAACTATCAAACGACCTCTTATCTAGCATACATTGATGACTCTATTGTCTATGGATGATTATCTAATATCTTAACATAAATGAATCATTATTTAATGTATTTCGTATCAAAATTATGCATATCCTCGAGACACTTCATAATTTTATACTACCAATATGTTCACCGGAAGGCGGAAGCTAAAAATATAATGTCTTTCTTTTTCTTTATAAATACAGCTTTGCTTAACTGCATTTATAATACATGAGTGTAAAAATTGATATAAACCAAACATGATGACATTTATTTTCATACATGTTTACATACGGAACATTTAATCAACGGCAGTATTTTTCTTTTTAAAACAAAAAAGATATCGTAACTTAATGATCAAATATAACTTGTATGTTTTTGGAATGTACTTATTAAAATATAATTTTATTATTTAAAATAATATAAATACAATTCTGGTATTAGTATTATTGAGAAGGTGGGCACCTGTTTTGAAAAGAAACTGCCAAATGATATGTCCTTTCTTCTCCTCCTTCCAACTGTTTAGCAGCTTTTCTGTTATCATCTGACATTTCAATTTCATACAATTTTAATTTTAATTTCAGTTTAATTCATAAAATAAAAAATAAATATATTGTAAGTGGTACTTCAAATCAGAAGCAGGCTTTTCCTGGTTGGATATTTTTGGCCATTTTCGATAAATCCATTTCTCATTTCCCTTTTTCCTTTGACCTTTTTACCCTTCTCTTTATACCAATTTCCCTTTCTTTTTAATATAGAAAAAGGGGAACGTTTGTGTTTTTAATATGTTACAGGTAGCAGAGTGTAAATTCGAAGGTTCATGTAAGGGCCAAGGTAGCTGTGTGTAACTTTTAGGGGGTCTAAGTGTAACTTTTGGAGGGTGTTTACGCGTGATCAAGGAGCATACTCTTGAGCAAATACAAAATGAAAACATTAGAAAACTGTTAATTACATTAGAATATTATTATTTCGAAATTAATTTAAGGATGATAATTACATTTATTTACTATGATCTACTTTTAATTTCCTTTTTGTATTTTAGCAACAATATGTCTGTAATATAAAATTTTGGATTCCGTAGATGAAGAGTAAAGAACCTTATCATTTATTTATCTCATATGTAAAATAACATACAGTTTTAAATTAAAAGTTTTATAATCTATCATCTGTTTGAATATTTTTTACATCAACCTTTTCTAATTTTTACATGAAGTCGATAAATAAGTGCTAAAATTTCAAGAGTTCTCAGTGTTTATCATATAATGTAGGTTTTATGAATCACTAAAAGGCAAACCAAACCAATAAGATAAACTTAGCTCTCTAGTTAGAGCTATTGTAGTTGGATTACTATGAATAATGAGTTGAGATTTAACATAATAAAAGATGCTCGGATCGTAATATTAATATGACCAACCTATTAGATAAACGGATTAATATTGTGGTTCGCTTGCTCGGATGCTTTTATTTAGTGTCGGGGCTTAAGTTGAACCTTCAAAAATCAAACTTGCATTGGTGGAGTAGCAAGCCGCAACTACTAGATGTAAGGTTGGGTCCCAAGAGACAAAATCAATTTTCTTTATGAATGTTCATTTGTTATCTATAGGTGCAAGTTAGGTTGGTTTTGGATGTTATGACCATTTATTATACGCTTCTTTTTATGTTAGTTTCTGTTAGAAAATAGGTGGAAGCAACGAGGGGGAGTTTATTTTTGGGAATGGGACGTTGATAATCAAAAATTGCAATGGGTGAAGTGGGAGTTGGTCTTTTCTTCTAGATAAAAAGGTAAATAGGAAGTTTGGAAATTTTAATCATTCATTCTCCAAAAGTGGAGATTGTGGTATGTGAAGGATCTAGAAGCTCTTTGGGCGAAACTAATCAATTTCGTGCATGAGGAAGAGTGTTTCGATTTAGAGAGGATCTGATTAGTAGGAATAGGGTTTGGTCTATATTTACTAATTACATCGATTGAATGAATGATAGATGAGTGATACATCATGCGGTGTTGGTTAAGCGAGTAGGAGATAGTAATGGAACAAGGTTTTGGAAAGATGTTCGGGTTGGGAATATGGCTTTACAGTACAAGTTCCAAGACTATTTAGACTTGAGCTAGATAAGGATTGTTCGGTCAAAGAGCAGTGATGAGAGGTGCAATGGAGATGGAAATGGAAAAGACATATTAAGAGTGGGGTTGAAAGTACCAAATTCAAGGGTTTAACTTTTAATCTCGAAATGTTCAACTTAATGATCAATTGGAATCATGAGAGTGGAAGCTAGATAACATCGATGAGTTCTCGATTAAATGGATTAAGGAAAATGCTTGATGGTTTCTTCTCGTCAAATATTATTACTGTTATGAAATTGAATGTCTATGTGAAAGATCTATATATCCAAGAGTCATTATACAATGATATTATTAGATAATATATGATCCTAAAGGGTAACACTAACAACAACTTGATGCAAATATATTTTCTATAAGAATTTGATTCTTGATAAATAAATATATATCTTGTAATTAATTGGAAATTATTTATTTCATTGAAATATTAATTTTCAACGTGAAGTATCAAAATATATCATAAGGTATGATTTATTATATCATATACATCTTTTTGTCTCTTAAAATGTTAAGATCAAAGTAGGAAGAATGTGATATTTTACTTGAACTCTCATTTAGAACAAAAGCTTTGTTTTGTTCTTAAAGGCTTAAGAGATTCTTTTATTACAAGATGAAGATTAGCATCTTATGAAGTTGGCAAAATGTTGGTGGATACTTCGAGAGAGCTTCTTCCTTGAAGCTTAAAGTCATCTTCATCAACTTTCCTAATTGAAAAAGGAACCAAAGTCTTCAAAGGTTGTTTCACTTTCTTCTTCTTTGGTTATGTTTAATCTTTCTAAGTTCTGTCAAAATGACATTTTGGTGGGAATAAAACTAGTTTTATTTTGTTCAAAATTAAAGTCTTATGTTACTATCTTCGCGTTTAAAAAACAATTTTTTTAATAAAAAGCGAATAATTTGTATCAAAACCATTTTTTCAAGATTAGTTAGACTATTTGTTAAGTTGGTGATATCTTTTTTATTGGAAAACATGGATGATTTTCTCTTTGTAGGAAAAATTCATACATATTTTATTTAACAACTTTATAATTGTTATTTTATGGTGGCAAAACTTTACATGCATTTTTTTCATGAATGTTGTTTTAGTCAATGGCCATTGTGTTGTTGCATATGTTGATTTGTTGAAAAATGGTTGTAATATTTATTTATTCATACGATATGTAATAACTAAATAGATTAGTTTTCTTTGTTACTTTTTGTAGGTAATAGATTAGTTTTAAGAACGGTTTATTTTGTACAAAAACGTAATAAGAAATGAAGATAGATCCATTTTTTGAAGATCAAAAGGTGATTTTCGCAACTTTAAAGTGTGCAAGTGCTATTGCAACCTTTTCTGCAAACTGTTGGTAAAGTGTTGCAGTTAGCAGATTCTCACTTTTTGCAACCTTTTCTAAAAAGTGTTGCATGTTGCAAAATTATTACCTTCAAGAAGTCTTTTAATTTTTTGCAAGCAATTGGTGTTTTCTCAAGTGGAAGCTTCTACAACAACATTACTATAAATTTTCCGATCTCTTTAAATGTCTCTTTAGGAATGGATTTGGCATTTTGTGATGGCTCACAAAATGTCATTAGATGGTTAGTTTATGCACATATGTTTTTGCATGTTTGTGTTGTTTAATATTTATGTTGTCATTATTATGTTATGGTTGTAAAATTAGTTTTTAAAATGAAAAATAATATTTCAACATAAATAAACATCACAAAGGATTTTAATTTTAATGAAATTTACCTAACATAAGATGGTACAAATAGTTTTAAAATAAAACAAGCTTTATTTATTAAAACTAGAAACCGGTAAATTTCGGGATTAAAATTATTAAAATTGATATTTATAAACTTGTTTAACTCCAAACCATATTTTATAAAAATAAGTTTTATTAAAAGATTTACAAATGTTCTAAAGCTCTCAAATGTAAAACTTAATACTAGTTATTAAAATGTGATCGTGTCAATCATATAAAATTGGGTTTATAAAAGAACATTGTTAAAATGTGATTTTACATAAAATAAGATTTTATTAAAGTATACCATGACTTATTGGATGCATGTAATAACCATGGTATACTATTTTTTTCAAAAATTAGAATTATAAAAACATCAAATACCCCTTAAAACCTCAAATCTATGTAATTCATTTTGAAGAGCACTTGCACATCTCTTGTATGCATTAATGGGATAAATGATACTAAATCGCTTAGTGTTATCTTTTGATGGATGAGGTGGTTTCGTGATTTCTATAACCAAGTTTGTGACATTCGAGATTTGGTATGTTTTCTTTTTAATCCTTAATGCAAAATTTTCTATTATTTTAGTCCCTAGCAAGTATGTGGGCGTACTTTATGAGTACGCTTAGCATACTAGCTAATCAATGGATCGTGGGTTCACCCACGTATGCTGGGCGTACGTGGGAGTACGCATGACATATGTGGTGCAGGGGAAAACCCTGATTTTTAGGGTTTGTGCTCTATTTAAACAACTTAAGACACCCTTGGACCTCCTAATGAACAACCTCCATCACTCTATACCATGAGATAGAAAACCTAGTGGTCATTCATGAGATTTGAGCTTGAAAGTGAGTTTTTGTGGTGTTTTTGGTGAAGTAGAAGAAGAAGAACAAATGGAGGTTGCGTGTAAGTGTCTTGATATTGTAGATCTAGGGGTCATCTTCTTCTTGGTAAGCCATTTGAGGTGAAAAAGTTATCATCTTGATGGTTCTTTATGCTAGATCCAACTTATGGTGTTATTTGTGCATTTTTGGGTCTTTTAAGACATATTTGAGATTATGGTCTACTCCGGAGGCCATGGATGTTAGATCTTAGCACATTTTAGGTCCATTGTCCATAAAAATGCAACCTTTATGAGTTATTTTGTTCCATGAATGTATTAGGTTCCTTGTTATGGCTCTCTTTGAGTTTTGGTTCTTATTAGGACATGCATGAGAGTAAAGTTGCCAACTTTACGTGTTAAATCACCATTTAGGATCAGATATGAGAGTTTGGCATGATGACTTAACCGATTAAGTGCTTAATGGGTTGATTTGGTTGTCTGGGGAGTACGCAGGGCATACCCAGCTTGTACGTTGTGCGTACTGGCCCCAGAAGGAGTACTTCAAGTGTAAGTCTGAGTACGCCCAACGTACTCAATGGTTTGACCATCGAATGACTTTGACGGATTTGAGCTATATTTTAGGCTTTTAGGGTTTGGGCCTTGTTGGGCCATTGAACTTATGACTTTGGGCCATGAATAGACTATGGGCTTTCTTGGAATTAGGTTCATGATGATTTTTGGGCGCAATTAGGAAGTTAGGCCATATTGGGCCTTCGGATGCCATTTAGGAATTTGAGCCTTTTGAGAAAATGGCTTGGACCTTGGTTTTTGGCCAAGTAAGAAAAGGGTAAAATGGTTTTTTACCCTAGATGATGGACGAGTTATTTAGATTATTGATTATGGGTTGAGGTCTAATTATTAAATGAAGATTATTTGATGGTGCTAGTGTAGGGATTTTTCGGATCAGCAGACCGAGATTTTATTTGAGAGATTCAACACCTTGAGGTGAGTTTCCTCACTTTGTTCAGTGGGTCAAAGGCACCAATAATGGCCTAGGGTTTATTATGATTAGGATGCTCGTTGTCTATGTAACTTTGCTTGTATGTTTTCTGATATGTTTACCTGGCAGGGCCTGATGATTATATTGTATGATATTTATCTTTTTGATTTTTGCATGTGTTTATGTGTTTGTATATATACCGAGCGGGGCTTGATGGCTGACAAATCTGCTCCGAGTTGGGCTCGATGCCGAGTGGGGCCAATTATATGTTTGACATGTATGGTATGTTGGATTTTGGGGAACTCACTAAGCTTTGTGCTTATGATTTTCGGTTTATGTTTCAGGTACTTCTAGTACGAAGGGGAAGAGCTCGAGATGATTGCAGTGCACACCCACGTTGTTCTGCATTTCATATGATTCTGATTGTACTTGGATGTTATTTGATATACTATGATTTCACTATGGTTTTATGATATTGTTATGGATAATGGTTTAATTAATATAAAAATCAAAAATATTGGTCTTAATCTTTGGGATGTTACAAGCTGGTATCAGAGCCTTAGTTTGAGGGATTTAGGCATACTCTCGGATGTGTCTGAACTCAAATTGAGGGTTTGATAGAATTTTTCAAAAAGAAATGTTTTATAAAAGGGTTTCTAATAAAAGAAAAAGGGTGTGGTGCATGCAATTGACCAAGCTCAAGTAAGTTTTCCCAAATTGTCCATACATGTTTTATGATATGCTTTGATTTGTAAATTTGTGAATCGTATGCTTATGGCTAAGGATCTGCTTAGGATTTACATGATAGAATGCTAGGAGAGATGCCTTTATATGCCTACTGTATGAGCTTATAGACTTGCATGATAGTACTAATCAACTAGTGATAGGATGGCCTGTTTAGGTTATGCTTGTTTCGATTACTCGATGCTCAAATGTTGCTTGTTTTGTTCTTTTAGGAGTTCCAATTGACTTTAGTTAACTAGTAAGTGAATACACTAAGTTACATATTGTTGAGATTAAATAATTTTAGAAGGTTAGGTTCTAACTCTATTACACAGCTCTTGTTTGAGTTCAACCGGTGTAGTGTGAGACCTTTCATTCAAAGAATTATCTAGTGTTGGCAATATGTAAATGTATTCATGAGCTGGTTAGAGGGTGTTAAGGGAAGTTCCTTCTACATTTGATGGTGAAAAGTAGTGTGGTGGTTGCCCTAGGAAAACCTAGGAATAGATTTAGTGTTGGGAGCTTTGTCTTGTTGAGAATTGTGTGTACGGATAAGGAGTGACTTGGAGGATTCAAGCGATTCTTGAGGAAAGTATGGCTATATGTGGAAGGTAGTACAGATAGAAAATATGTTGGAACATTCCATAAACATATTTATTGTTAATACAAATATTTTAGGTGGTTAACTGTTAAAGGTAACCATCAATTGGGTCAATGGGGGTTATCTACTACGGATTATGGATTTTATGGGTTTTGACACGAAGTGGTTTGGGTGGATAAAGAGTATTCTTTTTCTTCGAGGGATTCGCTCCTTGTGAATGACAACCCTATTATTGACTTTAATCTATGGTGTGGGCTTAGACAAGGTGATCCCTTGTCTCATTTTCTTTTTATTACAGTCATGGAAGATTTGCATGTCACTATGGAGGATGTTGTGTTTCATGGTTATTTTATGGGGATAAAATGGGTATGTAATCTCTTCTTATTTCTCACATCTCTTATGAAAATGAAGCCATTTTTTAGGGAATATGATGAAAATAATATTTTGTAGATGGTTATCATTCTCCTATGATTTTACTTGCTCTCTGGTCTGAAAATAAATCTTCATAAGTCTAAATTTTTTAGCGTTTGTCTTTTGAAGTTTAAATATTGGCTACAATTAGAGGATGTGGTGAGGCTCATGTTCCATTTTCCTATCTTGGATTGTCGGTTAGGTCTGCTATGTCAAGGGTGGATAATTAGAAATTTATTATGAAACGCTTCAAGAAGAAACTCGCTACTTGTAAGAATGGATTGCTCTCTATTAGAGGTAGATTGAATTGCATCAAATCTGTCATGGGAAGTGTTGGTATTTATTACATGTCCCTTTTCAATTTTCCAGAGTCAGTTGCTCGGTTTCTTGAGAGTTTGAGGTCTAGATTTTTTTGTGGTTTTGAAAATGGAGAAAAAAGATTACTTGGATCAAATAGGACATGCCATTAATGGAAAAAGAAAATGGGGTTTGGGTATCGGGAGTTTAATTTTATTTAATCAAGATTTGTTGCAAAAGTAGCAATAGAGGTTTCTTGTGGAATCCAACTTTGTTTGGGTGAGGGTTATTACTTTTATGCATGATACTTATGGGGGACTAGGACAGTTTGATCAGAAGCCTAATAAAGGTGGAGGTTGGCCTACTATTGTTAGGTCCATTGAGAAGATACATGATCGAATGCTTATTCCTCATAGTATTGCTTGAAAAATCTTAAGAAATGGTCTAAATACACATTTTTGGAAAGCAGTGTGGCTTGGTAGTTCAAATCTTATGCACCTTTTTCCTAGGTATGTGCTTTGGAGGTTCATTCGACTTGCATTGTAGCCGATAAATGGAGGGAATCGACTTAGGTGTGGGATTGGCAGACCTTTGTGTGTGAAGGTGTTGTGACAGACCAATTAGGTGGGTTGTTATACATACTTCAAGGTGTGTCGTTTTTTGGGGAGTCCGATAGATGGGAATGTGTAACATCCTTTTTTGGGGGCTAAAAGTTTGTATTTTTGGAAAAAATAAAAATCTTTCTTTACTTTGACGTAAAATAAATTGAAGTGAAATAAATTAAATTATAGAAATGTGAGGAAATTATAAAAACAGTAATAATAATAAATCTTTCCATTACTTGGTATTTTTAAAATAATAGAATTTTAACGTCTAGCAAAGTATTTTTGTTAGAAAGGTCATTTGCGTTAGACGGGTGAAACTTAGGTTTGACTTGAGAGTTGACAAACTTAATGACTTTGACTTAATTTGCGAGGAATAAGATGGAGAGGGACCATTTTGGAAGATATTAGATGTTCCTTAGTTAGTTTAGAGTATTTTTGAGAAGCCTTTTGTAAGGAGGGACCATAGTTGCCCAAGTGTCCAAATTTGGATCTATTTGAAGTCACCTTCTTCTTCCATTTACATCACTCACGTTTTCAACCATTTTCCTCCCATATGAACGAATTATTCCAATCAAAATCCATGATGGTTTGATGCTTGAAGATTCTGTTGGAATAGTGTCTAAGCTCGTAGCTATATTTGGTATGTACTTGACCCGGTTGTGCATGGTCCTTTTGGGTTGCCTTCTCCAAAGCAACTTGACAAGGTAATTTAAGAAGAAAGAGAGAATATTATGGTTTATTAATATATTATAAAAATAATATATTAAAGGAGAAATCATATTTATTTAATTAGTATTAGTAATAAATTAATTAGGAATTAATTTGGTGACTAAAAGAGATTAATTAAATAAAGGGGTAGAAACTGTCAAATGTGTGATAGTTAACTTTTGGGTTAAGGAAACCTAATGGACTTAAGGGAGAACGAAATTATGATGGGGGTCCATCATATTTTTCGCCCAAGGCCTTATTCTAGAAGGTTCCTTGGGCTGCTTGGTGGCTAAGCTGTCCATTAGGGTTTAGACTGAAACCCTAGTAGCCTGCAAGTATAAATAAGACCCCTAGGCTATGGAAATCAGCTACACTTCATTCCAAGGGAACCCTAGGGCCGATTTCTAGCATCTCTCACCCTCTCTCATATTGTCTTCTTGCTTGTGGGGTTTGTGAACCATTAGAGGAGTTACAATTATGACTCTAAGCTCAAGATCAAGAAGATTACAAGGATTCAAGCTACTTTGAAAGAGGTAAACCACTTAGATCTGTTTTCTTTGTGATAATTTCGAATTATATATGATAGATCTAGGTTTGTAAGTCTTGGAGTCAAAGCATGTCCAATAGAGAAACCTATATCCAACCATTAGGGTTTGTATGAGCACATAGGATTGTTTCTTGTGCATAAAACCCATCAGTGGTATCAGAGCCTTGATTGGTTTTAATTGTATGTGATGCTTAACTGTTTTGCTTGCTGAAAATCGAGTTTTTTTTGTCTCTGCCCGACTCAACTCAGCGAGTCAGTATCTGGACTCGGCGAGTTCGTGCGTCAGGCAGAGGGTATTTTGGAATTTAGTTGCTATTTTGACTTGGATTTGATGCCTAAATCGTTTTTTGAAGTTAAAATCCGAATTTTATCTTAATTAAATGATTATCCCCGCCAAAACAATAGATAATTTCAAATCTTTTGAATGTTGGTTGTTTATATGATAAATATGGATTATTTAAAATTATTTGGTAATTATCTTATGACTAAAATAAGATTAGGTCAAATATAGATAATTATGAAATTAATTGTTTAATTTAAATTATTTGTTATTTGATCCCTTATGTTTTGAAAAGTTCAAAACTTGCCCTCAAATTTTGAAATTTGAATTTTGTGATTAAAAGTTTAATTTTGAATAATTTAAATTTCAAACCCTTAGAATTTTACAAGTTTAAAATTCAACCCTATACTATTATATATTATTACAAGCTTAATAAATAAATATATATGTATAACTTAAAGATGCTAGTCTTACTGTTAGTAGGTCTCATTCACGAAGCCAGTCTATAAGATGGGTATAAGGTTGCCGCCTATAAAATGACGCTTAATGGATGTACATTCACACCCACCGCTTGCTTGACTGGTGGAGTATCGTTAGCCAAACGGGTATGATAAGGCAACCCTCTCCTCATTAAAAGTATAATGTAAGATACAAAGTAACTACATGTTTTGTAAATTCCCAATCTTAGTTACTTTAGGGTAAAATGTGAAAATGATGATAATCCATGGAATTACACTTCGTACCCTTGTCAAACGTTGGTGGAGCGCGTGTGGTTAACCGGCACACTAATTTGGGAATGACATTGGTAGCGAAGGGTGACTTGATGTTTGTCATAGATCAATGGAGCGTGTGTGGTTTACCGGCACATTGATTAGGTGATAGAGACATTTAGTGCACCATGTTGATTTGCATGGTTATTCACAATTTGTTTGCGATCCTCGACATCCCAGTCGCAAATTTGAAGTGCATATTGAGATTTAAACATGCCATTGAAAAGTTAAATTAATCTCAAAGATCTAGGAGTTTTCAATACATTTAAAACCTAAATTTCTTTTTCGTTTTTCATGGTGAGAATTAGTGAATCGTCATTCACTTACCTTCAAATTATTTACTTTTAGAGTACGGCAACCCTTTCTAAGTTGTAAATAATGTTGTTGAATCCTAGCCCTAATTTCTCATTTGGGTGTTTAATTAGGGATTCATTTCTAATCAAACTTTGTTCCTTTCTTTTTCAGATGTCTGCAAACAACAACAACAATGCTTCTGGGTCATTCTCGTTGATGAACCTGTGTCAGACAATGACATTTGATGGGTCAAACTTCAACGAGTGGATGAGGTATATTCGCATGATCACACGCTACGAGGACAAAGAATATGTCCTCGATGAAAAGCTTGAAAAGATCATCCCAGATGTTGCTACTCCTGAAGAGTTGGCCGCCTTTGAGGCCCATGAGCGTGATGCTACGAAAGTTCACTGCATCGTGCTGGCCACCATGAACCTCGAACTCTAAAAGTCCTATGAGGACATGTATTCGTATGAAATGCATCAGGATTTGCGGGACAGGTATCACCAGAGCGCGACGCAAGAGCGTTATGAGATCATTACTAACATGATCACCGCTAAGATGGGGAGTGGAGAATCCCTGACCTCTCATTTGCAGAAAATGCAGAGGTATGTTGATCGTCTTCTCAAACTTAATGTTAAGTTTGATGAGGATTTGGCTATCGACATAATCCTCCACTCCTTGCCCTCCTGCTACAACCAGTTTAGGATGACCTACCACATGAACAAGGAGGAGGTCTCCTTGAGCAAGCTCCAAGGACTCTTAAGGACTGCCGAGAGCAACCTCAAAGACAAATTCGTTGCACCATCCCCTGCTGTGGCCGTTCCTGTGATGGCAATAGGTCAAGGAAAGGGTAAAAGGAGGAAGGCTCCATGTAAAAGCCACCATAAGGGGAAGCCCCGTGATGGTTCGTCCTTAAGTGGGACCAAAGCAGGCCTTGCTAAACCCTCCTCCGATCCCAACGAAGCAGAGTCCTTCTATTGTCACCAAAAGGGCCACTGGAAACGAAGTTGCCCTCAGTATCTGCAAGATATAAAGGATGGGAAGATTAAGCCCACCTTTGAAGGTATGTATTCTATTAAATCTAATAACTCATCATTTGCTACTTCATGGGTTCTTGATATAGGGTGTGGTTACCACATTTGTTCTGATATGTAGGGCCTAAAAAGAAGTAGGGAGGTGGAACATGGAAAAAATGAACCTGATTATGGGAAACAGAATATCGTCGTATGTGACCAAAGTCAGTGTTTATTCTTTAGTGTTAAGTAATGGGTTAGGGATAGATTTAAACAATTGTTGTTATTCGCCGGATATGGCAAGAAACATTATTTCATTTCATGGGTTGTTTAGACAAGGTTTCACATATTCTTTTGATAATAATAATGGTTCTATCAATGTTTATTTGAATGGTGTCTTTTACTTCAATGCATTACCTTGGAATGGGATTTATGAATCTGTGATGGTTGTTGATAATTTAGGAAATAATGTTTTAAATATTGATTCGTCTACAAGTCTAGACAAAGTATGCTTGTGGCATTGTCACCTTGGCCATGTCAACAAGAAACACATAGCCCAACTCCAAAAGGATGGAGTGTTGGAGTCTTTCGACCTTAGGGACGATGACACGTGTGAATCTTGTTTACTTGGGAAGATGACCAAGTCACCCTTTACTGGCACTTGTGAAAGGGGTGAGGGTCTATTAGATCTCATACACACCGATGTGTGTGGGCCCTTTAGATCCACCACAAGGGATGCTTGCCGCTTCTATGTGACTTTTACAGACGATTATAGCAGATATGGACATATCTACTTAATCAAGCAAAAGTCGGAAACCTTTGAAAAGTTCAAAGAGTTTAAGAATGAAGTGGAGAATTAGCTGGGAAGGAAATCAAGATGCTTCGGTCAGACCGAGGAGGAGAGTACCTAAGTCTTGAGTTTCACGACTATCTAAAGGAATGCGGAATTGTTTCACTATTGACGCCTCCGAGGACGCCACAATTGAATGGTTTGGCTGAGAGACGTAATCGGACCTTGTTGGACATGGTTCGTTCTATGATGAGTCAGACTTCGTTACCAATAGCTTTCTGGGGGTATGCCTTAGAGACTACCGCCCATATCCTTAACTTAGTTCCCACCAAGAAGGTTACCAAGACTCCTCACTATTGACGCCTGCGAGGATGCCACAATTGAATGGTGTGGCTGAGAGACGTAATCGGACCTTGTTGGACATGGTTTGTTCTATGATGAGTCAGACTTCGTTACCAATAACTTTCTGGGGGTATGCCTTAGAGACCGCCGCCCATATCCTTAACTTAGTTCCCACCAAGAAGGTTACCAAGACTCCTCACGAAATGTGGACAGGGAAGGCTCCCTCGTTGGCACATATTAAGGTTTGGGGTTGTGAGGCTTTCTTAAGACGAGAGACTCACGACAAGCTCGAACCTCGTAATGAGAAGTTGTTATTTCATCGGCTATCCGCAAAAGTCTTTTTGCTATCTTTTCTATAGACCGAGTGACAATGTTTTCTTCGTTGCTAGAAGATGAGTTTTCCGAGAAAGGGAATTGATAACCCAAGAAGACAGTGGGAGGCAAAATGAACTTGAAGAGACTCAAGATCAAAACGATGAAGGAACCTATGACATTGTCACTCATCCTGAGGAGGAAACTCCTATTGAACATGTTAACGAGTCCTTACCTCTTCGACGTTCCACTAGGGCTAGTGTTCCACCCCATTTGTATGGATTTCACATTACTACAGAAGGGGATACATTTATTAGTGATAGTACAGTAATAAATTTGGACGAACCTGGTAGCTACAAGGAAGCCATGGCAAGCCCAGAGTCTGCAAAATGGAAAGAGGCAATGGACAGCGAGATTCAGTCCATGTACGACAATCAAGTTTAGAATTTGGTTGATCATGTACCGGGTCGCAAGACAGTCGGGTGCAAGTGGATCTTCAAGAAGAAGACGAACATGGATGGGAAAGTGCATACTTATAAAGCGCGATTGGTTGCGAAGGGCTTTACTCAAACTCCCTGAGTTGACTATGATGAGACCTTCTCACCAGTTGCGAAGATAAAATTTATTAGGGTAATGCTTGCAATAGCTGCATTTCATGATTATGAAATATGGCAGATGGACATGAAAACCGCTTTCCTTAATGGAAAGTTGGATGAGGATATTTATATGAATCAGCCAGAGGGTTTTGTCGATGCGAAACATCCAAATAGAGTATGTAAGCTTGAGAAATCCATTTATGGATTAAAACAAGCGTCTCGCAAATGGAATATTTGTTTTGACGAGAAAGTTAAAGAGTTTGGCTTTCTATGAAGCAAAGATGAATCTTGTGTTTATGTCAAAGCTAGTGGGAGTATAGTGAGCTTCCTCGTATTGTATGTCGACGACATTCTACTCATAGGAAACGATATCCCAACCTTGCAGGAGGTCAAGTCCTGACTTGGGAAATGTTTCTCTATGAAGGACCTCGGAGAGGCTGCTTATATTCTGGGAATAAGGATAGTAAGAAACAGGGAAAAGAGATTGATAGGCCTCAGTCAGGATACATACTTGGATAAGGTAGTAAAGCGTTTTAGTATGGAAAATTCCAAGAAAGGGGAGTTGCCAATCGAAAGCAATACCAAGCTGAGTAAGACTCAAAGCCCAAGTATAGAGGCAGAGATAGTTGATATGAGCTGAGTACCTTACGCTTCCGCAGTAGGCTCTATCACGTACGCTATGACTTGTACTCGCCCTGATGTGGCCTTCGCTTTGAGCATGGTCAGCAGATATCAGGGGGACCCTGGTAGATCCCATTGGATTGCAGTTAAGAATATTCTTAAGTACCTGCGAAGGACCAAGGAATGGTTTTTAGTCCTCGGTGGGAGTGATGAATTAAGGGTACAATGGTACAGTGACGCTAGTTTTCAAATGGATCGGGATAATTTCCGATCGCAGTCGGGTTGGGTCTTTACCCTAAATGGAGGAGCAGTGACATGGAAAAGTTCCAAACAGGAGACCATAGTTGATTCAACGTGCGAATCAGAGTACATTGCGTCAAGCGAAGCATCAAAGGAGGCTATATGGTTGAAGAACTTCATTGGAGACGTTGGAGTTATGCCATCCATAAAGGAGCCGATGGAAATTTTCTGTGATAATGAAGGAGCAGTTGCCTTGACCAAGGAACCGAGAAATCATGGTAGATCTCGACATATTGACAGAAAATACCATTTTATTAGACATCAGGTAGAAGAGGGACTCCTCGTTGTGAAGAGGGTATCACCAGAAGAAAACCCATTAGATCCCCTTACGAAGGGACTGAGTAGGGTCAAACACTTGCAGCACGCTAGGAGCATTGGGCTGAAGGATGATATAAGTTTGAATTAGACAGGAAATGTGTAATAGATAGTTTGTACTTGACATTTGATGAATAAATAAAATAGTGTTATTTATGAGTAAAGCTACTATCTTATGTTGGTTATTTATCTATTGTTTCAATTTTGCATGTTTTGACTTCCTAAATGATAGGATTATTCAAACAGTCCACAGTCGGTCATATTTTGGAAGTAGATATGAATGAAGACTGTCATGAATTGTTTATAGATTGTCTAAAAGGTTTTGGGCATAGCAAAGGTTTGCTGTAAAGTTCATGAGTGCTTATGAATATGATTTGAGCATTGGAATAAACCCGCGTTTGCTGGTATCACTTCGTGGTATTTTACCTTAAGTGATCGCAAAGCGATAATATCATATAGTCTTAAAACTTAGAGATATGGTTGTTGTTTGCTGGTTGGTTATGCATTGATGATGTGTAAATGCATCAGTAACTTGATGTTATAAAACACATTGTTGTGCATGATTCAATTAGTGAATAATAGATGCATATGAGTCGAAGTTAAACTATTCCTTTTATTCTATGAGAATAAGAGTGATATCTTGGCCACTTGATGATTTGGTTTGACTTATGTGCCGGGCTCGGTCAGAATGAGGTTGATGTGTTCAACTGAATTCTATGTCAAACAAATAAGAGATCAAGGAACAAATGCTGGACAATAAGCATTGTCAGCATGATATCTAGAACAGAGGATTATACGATCCCTTATCTGAAGGACAAGTTGATCAGAGTTGACAGCGAAGTATAAGAGCTACGATTGCAGATCGGATTGTGAAATCATATGTGAGATATAGTTACTAGATTTATCCAAGTGGGAGACTGTTGGAATAGTGTCTAAGCCCGTAACTATATTTGGTATGTACTTGACCCGGTTGTGCATGGTCCTTTTGGGTTGCCTTCTCTAAAGCAACTTGACAAGGTAATTTAAGAAGAAAGAGAGAATATTGTGGTTTATTAATATATTATAAGAATAATATATTAAAGTATAAATCATATTTATTTAATTAGTATTAGTCATAAATTAATTAGGAATTAATTTGGTGACTAAAAGAGATTAATTAAATAAAGGGGTATAAATTGTCAAATGTGTGATAGTTAAGTTTTGGGTTAAGGAAACCTAATGGACTTAAGGGAGAACGAAATTATGATGGGGTCCATAATATTTTTTGTCCAAGGCCTTATTCCAGAAGGTTCCTTGAGCTGCTTGGTGGCTAAGCTGTCCATTAGGGTTTAGACTGAAACCCTAGTAGCCTGCAAGTATAAATAAGACCCATAAGCTATGCAAATCGGCTACACTTCATTCCAAGGGAACCCTAGGGTCGATTTCTAGCATCTCTTACCCTCTCTCATATTTCCTTTTTACTTGTGGGGTTTGTGAACCATTATAGGAGTTACAATTATGACTCTAAGCTCAAGAACAAGAAGATTACAAGGATTTAAGCTACTTTGAAAGAGGTAAACCACTTAGCTCTGTTTTCTTTGTGATAATTTCGAATTATATATGATAGAACTAGGTTTGTAAGTCTTGGAATCAAAGCATGTACAATAGAGAAACCTAGATCCAAGCATTAGGGTTTCTATGAGCACATAGGATTGTTTCTTATGCATAAAACCCATCAGATTCCACTTAAAGAATTGTCAAATTCCTTCTCAAACTAGCAACTAGAGGTAGTTTTCTCGTTCTTTTTCTCTTCATTTTCATGTTATTAGCCATAAGGATCTCTAAGCATGATTTCGACTTAAATCAATGGTGTTCAATTGAAATTTTTGTTGTAATTTTACTCCACGATCCATCTCCAATTTCCAACTAGCTACTAGTTGTGAGATTTAGATGATTTAGTTTGTTTTGACGGGTTTTCCAAACCATAGAATGTGAAATTCGAATCTAGTTACTAAAATCTATAATTTAGCTTGACTTTATGCTTAACGAATGTGTTTAATTCTAAATCCATGATATATTTGTCAATTGTGACTTATGGTGATATTTACTTGATGTTTGGTTCAAATCCAACATCCATGGGGGTTATTTGGGTGTTTTCAATTCTAGGAATCATGGATGTAATTTTGGTGAATCATGTAACACTCGGCTTAAATAAAGTACACTATATTTGTTTTTTTAATATGTACTTCATACAAGCCATCATACAAGTCGTTATAATTTACATCAAAATATAGTTATATAGGATCGGGTTCGAGCCAATTTTACAATTTTACAAAACATTCCAAAGTTTAGTTACCAAAAGAAACACTATGGCTAATCCATTAAGCTCTTTCCCTTATCCATGATGTTTGTACCTTCATTCATTAAGAAATATAAAAAAGTAAGCTCAAGGATTAGTGAGTAACTTTTTCTTATCTCTTTAAGATATTATAATCACAAAACCATCTTTTGTATAAAAACAACTAATATACCCCTCACGGCGTGATACATATTTCTCATGTATTCTTAATCAACTCCGTTTACTAGTACTATCTCATATCACAATTCACTTATCTCGTTCAATCTCATCTTGTATATCATCAAGATTTCATCCAATCGTCTCAATAAAATTCTCATACATGATACCGCCCAATCACCTCTCATGGGTTTTCTAGTATCAATTTCCATCCTCTATAAATCATTCTCTTTCAAATCACATATATTCTTAACATAAAAATGCAATTTTAAATTCTTGGAATTTAGTTAAGCATACTAATAATCAATAAATCAATAAATGAGTAAATCAAAGTTAACTCACCTTGTTCTTTATGGTTTATTTGGATGATATCCCAACCTTGGAACTTCCATGCTCGACCCTTCTTCTCAACTCCCTAATCACAATTATCTTATAAATATCATTAACAATATCAATTACACCTTTCAACTCATAAACATAAATTCTAATTTGTGAAGTCATATCATTTATTCATCAAGAAGAAAAACTATAAGTACATCAATCAACAAATACTCATATTAGGTTTAACTTACCTGTTACATAATTACATACATCAATATTCATCATTCAAAGACTTAATTTATTAAGTCATATTTCTTTACTCATGAACCCTAGTCCTCATGAATCAAATTTAACATACAAGGTTCAATAACATGATATTGAACTGAAATTAAACCATAATATATTATATAATATCTCAATTTCATTAATTGAATTCAAACCCTTCATCTAGGGTTTCAACCAAAATCTTCTAACTTTTCCCTAATTTCATAACAAAAGTGTTATAGATGATTATCCGTACCTTGATTTAGCAAATTGGAGTTATATTCCTTCAATGACTTCAAAACCGGACTTAAGAGGGTTTAGTATGTGTTTCTAGAGTGTTGGAATCGAATTACTTTGGTCAAGGACGAAACTCATTTTATCATATTTTGTGTTGTCACATCATGGCATATATTGCCACGTCGTGGGTACCTTATTTCTCAATTATTCCTTTCACTTAATGTATTACAAAGTTTTTACCAACTTTAAATCATTTAAATCTTCATACCATAAGACTTTTTTTGACTCATAAACAATAATTCACAATTAGATTCATTACACAACATAAATACTAATCATAATGTTATAATGTATAAACTATCGTACATTAATACTGAATTGTAAGCTATTAAACACAGATTAAGTCAGATGCACAAAAACATGTATTACAAGTTATCCCCCCCCCCCCCCCTTCAAAAGATTTTGTCCCCAAAATCTATTATTGGTCAATTAAAGAAATAGGGGTATTTTTCTTTAAACTCAGCCTCGGGTTCCCTGGTGACATCAGAACCTCTATGATGATGCCATTGTAATTTCACCAATACAATTTCTTTATTTCTGAATTTCTTTATTTTGTGATCTAGAATCTTCTTCGGTTTCTTGGGATGTCTCAATTTTTCATCCATTTCAATCTCAGTCGTTGGTACCATTTGTGCCTTATCAAACAAGGTTTTTCTCAAATAAGAGATATGAAAAACATTACAGATACCTTGTAATTCTTATGGTAAATCTAAGTCATATGCAACTTTTCCAACTCTCTGTATTATATGAAAAGATCCAATATACAGATTATTAACTTTCCTTATTTACCCAAACGGATCATACCTTTCCGGGTGAAACTTTCAACCTCACCATGTCACCAACTTTAAATTTAAACGATTTTTGTCTCTTGTTCGCATGTTGTTGTTGATGAAGTTGAGCAACTCTAATGTGTTCCCTAATCTCCCTGACCTTAGTTTCACTTTCGTCTGTTGGGTTTTAGTTCAAAATAGTTTCATAAACTTTAAAAATATGATAAGGGAAGACTTAAAAATTTGAACATAACATAACATTTTATACCCATCAAGGATCTCCTTGCATGTGATAGAAAGATAAAATACAAACCATAGAAAGGATGAAGAAATAACAACCTTTGTTGTTCTTTGGATCCTCTTGGGAGGCTTGGAAGTTGATGAAGAAGATGGAACCTTTGATACACCAACAATGACTCAACTTGATGTAGATGCTAGTCCAAAACTCTTAAACCCTTAAGCTTTAAGTTCATAACAATTATAAACTTAAAGAGGGCATGAAGATGCAAGTAACTTCAACTGTTCTTAACTAATTAAGAGTGAATGAGAGGGGGTGAAGAGGCTTCGACAATTGCAAGAAATCAACCCCCAAGAGTGCAAGACTTTAGCCATTTGAAGCATACACATGATCTGAAGGTCTTTAACCATTAAGACCTTTATACAACCTTGTCCCCATGCATGCGCCATGCTTCATTACGTTTGATTAAACAATTTGGAAAGCCATACCTATTTTCTTTCTCTTCAAAACCGGCCATGCCTTTTAAAAAGAGAAATTTTGAGTTTATATATTATAAACTCAAAGTTTATAAGATATAAAATTTTTCTTGTGCTAAAAGACAGAAGGCTTACCTAGTCCAAAAATGTTGTACATGACCTATTAATTAATACCATATGAATTATGTAATGTTACTTGATAATGAAAAATTATTATTTCCATGAAATAAATAGTTTCCAAATTAATTATAATAGTTTTATTGAATATTTATTAAAACCAATTTCTAATAATTAATCAGTTATATCAAGTTGTTGTTAGTGTGACCCATTAGTATCATATGTTAATTAGCAATATCAGTTTAATATGACTCTTGAGCATACTAGACCTTTCATCTTCCACAATATCTGGTTTTGCTAATGGCCTTTTGATAGGTTTTAGTATACTACAACATCCTATGGTGCACATACAACCCCAAATACCTTGGATCTATGTTTTCATTGATTATACATGCAAATGGTTTCCAAGGCATTAAACCTATAACTAGCATGCAATTGAACATAAATAATACAAGATACTAGTTAGGATAACATACCTCTTTCTTGTAGCCTGATTCCATGGAGCTTAAGAGCCAAGTGCCCCAAGTGTGACACCTCAAATGGTTCACACAAAACCAACAACAACTTGGAATAACCTAAGAGAAAAGTCCTTATGCTCAAAATCGGCTAGCCCTCACATATAAATCCTTAGTGCCGATTTCTTGAGCTATGGGGTCTTTATATATTGTGGCTATTAGCATTACACCATGTAACTCATGTCCTTCCATATTCTTCATGCTCCATGGGTTAAAATCTCCATGAAGTATCCATGGGTTACTCTATGGGTTTAGCCCAACATGAAGAACTATGGATCATAAGCCCACGTATATAAGAATGAATTATTTACACAATCAATCCCCATATATATTTAATTAGTCTCTTTTTTATAACAAAATTCATTCCAAATTAATTCTTGATCAATATTAATTAAATAATATGATTTCATATTAATATATTAGAACTTATAACATATTAATAAATCATAAATATCCTTTTCTCACAAAAGTCTATCCAAATTGTTCCGATGCCGTGCAACCCAAATGGACCATGCGAATCGGGTCAAGTACATACCAATTATAGTTATGGACTTAGACACTAATCCAACACCTTTCTCCAGCCTCAGTCCAACATGTTGGAGTTCTACATCGTATTATGTATAATGCTTCAAATGGTAGCTATTATTGGACGCAGATTCTACCAATGATAAGTGTTGATCCCAATTGCCTCCAAAATCAATTATGCAAGCTTGTAACATATCATCAAGTGTTTGGATCGTTCTCTCACTTTGCTCATCAGTTTGTGGATTTAGAACATATTTTTTTAAAGCTTTGCCAAAATTAGGATGTAAATTGGCTATCTCGATCAGATACAATAGAATTTGGTACGCCATGAAATTTTACCACTTTTTTAATATAGATATATGCTAATCGATCAACAGAAAGACTTTCTTTTGTAGGTATAAATCGAGCAGATTTAGTCAAGCAATCGACCATAACCCAAATAAAGTCATGTCCTTTTGAGGTTCGTGGTAGCTTCGTAATAAATTTCATAATGATCTCGTCCCACTTTATCATAAGAGTAGGTAATGATTAGACTTCTCTTCCTGGTTTTTGTTGATTTGTTTTTACATGTAACCGAGTTAGACAATTTTCGACATATCTACCAACATCTCTGTTCATCCCGAGCCACGAATACATATTCTTCAAATTTCAGTACATCTTTGTACTACCAGGATGTACTGTATAACGCGTATAATGAGCATCATCGAGTATTAATTTTTTCGCCTCGCTATATTTTTGGACCCATATACGCCTCATAAATGTTTTTACACCTTGTGAGTTCTCAGTTAATTGGTTAATATAATTAACCATATCTTCTTGTTTCAAATTATCTTACCACTTAGCTACTTTTTGATATTTTCTAATCAGATCTGGAAGTTGACTAAAGATTCCCATTCGTGTAGAGGTGATTTGAATTAGTTTCTCTTTTTGACTTAATCCGTTGGCTACTACATTAGCTTTTCCAGGATGATAGTAAAACTCACAATCATAATATTTAAGTAGCTCCATCCATCTTCGTTGTCGCATATTCAACTCCTTTTGATCTAATAAATATTTCAAACTCTTATGATCGGTAAAAATCTGCAACTCTAGTCCGTAAAGGTATTGTCGCCAGATATTCAAAGCAAAAACTACCGCAACAAGTTCTAAATCATGGACAGGTTACGATTGTTCAACCGGTTTTAATTGCCTCGAAGCATAGGAAATTACTAGACCTCTATGCATTAAGATGCATCCAAGGACAATTTGAGAAGCATTAGTGTAAAAAACAAAATCCTCTTCACCTTGCAGTAGGGCTAATATCGAGGCTTGACACAATGTTTCCTTTAATCATTGGAATGTTGTGACGTCCCGAAATTTAGGTCATAGACTGTGAACGACTAAATTACAGTAAATCTCTTTTTTAATTTAACTCATTGAGTTTTAGTGCATCTAATGTGAAATAAATAAGTTCATTTCAAGTATTATAAGATATCAAATGATACCCTACTTCCAAATATGTAAACTGTCAAAAGAATCAAACATCTTAGACTACAACATTGGTTAATGCGTTTGAAAAACTGAAATTTTCTATTAGGCAGTTATGAGCAAAGAAAACATTAAAACCTTATAGTAAATGTTCTCCTATTTCTGAAAATATAAAGAACGTCCAAAACAGAGTTCATATGCAAAAGATACAACAGTTTAAAAAAAACAAACAGTAAAACACTAGGTTTCTTTAATTGCGTAAAACCGAATCGATCCATTGAGGCACCTGCACACCACCGATGGAAATTCCGAAAGCATTTTTGGACTCAGGCTATGGCCTAATACTTAATTTCATACTCAAAATATTTTTAGAGAAAATATGTGCAAAAGTCGAAAAATCGAGCATTACAGATCATTTAAACGCGGAACTTTAAACGCGATTTCCCGGAGTTCTGTAACTCAAAAAATTAATCTGTTCGGGCTTTTTGGAATCCTTGAATTAAACTCTATCTAACGATACTTTCAAAAAAAAATTGTTTCATCGGTATAGTGGTTTTAAGCAATTAAAATGAATGCGACCGTAAAGTGGGGCCCACATGCGATTGCAAGCTTAAAAATCAGATTTCTTTACTTTGTGTGAGCTTCCCCACGTGACCTTTCTTCCCTCACCCTCTTCACCTTCAGTGTACACTTCCACAAGAGAGTAAAAAGCATGGTGGTTAAGTATGGTCCGTAAGGAGTGTGTGTGTGTTCTTGACTAAAAAAAGGAGTTGATATCATCTTAAATGAACATACCAAAATCACAGCTTCTATCTCTCCCTCCATACCTCTCGATGCCTCATGATTACAACATCACCACCACAACACCAACATCACTCCACAACAAAACCACCACCCCAAACCACTCTTATAGCTTCTAAACACCACCTCAAACCTTCTTCACTCTTCCCTCTCCTTCCCCTCACCAGAAGCTGCAAAGAAGATGGAAGAAACGAGTGGCAACTACCTTGCAGCCACCGCACCGCCACCACCCTTCCATTCACTACCACTACATTCAAACCCCACATACGGCAAGGCTAATACTATGGTACCATTATGGAAAGCTTCCTCCACCCCCCTCTTGTAACGACCGTAGATCCGGGATAGTCAATTTAGAGACGATAAGCATCAAAAATGACTTTTTTATGGAAGATTATTTAGAAGGATTAATCTTAACCAAGTTGTAGTATATGTCACAAAGTTTCCGTGCATATAAAGAACGCCAAAATCCAAGTTATAACGAAGAAGTTATGACCTGTCGAAGTTTCGCGACAGAACCGGCATGACCCAGCGCGACGTAAATAGTGAATTTAAGGTAGATAGATATCTATCCTTAGTGATCTAAATGAGAGTCGAAGTTGTCTTCGATAGTAGTCCAACGATAAAAAGACAGACGAAAACGGAGTTCAGATGAAGGAGTTATGAATTTCGAACAGAGTTTTCCTGTCCCGTCCTACTAAAGATAATATATAAGTAATATATTTATAATATATTAAAAATAAATTCAAAATTAGCCAATGGAGTCTAAACGAGAGTTGTAGAGCATAATCTCACCTACCCGTCGATATAAAGAACTTCGAAAACAGAGTTCGTATGCAAATGTTATGAATTTCTGAAGTTCGGGGCGCGAAACCCCAAAACTGTCAGATACCACGACGTGGCAAGCAGTGCCACGACGTGGCAAGTCTTCTGACACCTCCGGGAGTCCCCCAGATGCAACTTGCGATGACGCATGCAGTGACGACCAAGCCCACGACGTGGAAAAAGGTGCCACAAGGTGGCAAGGACCAATTTTGCCCTATAAATAGATTTGAAGGGCCAACCGTTTAGGGTTGCTATTTTCTCTTCTCTCTCTCTCTCTCGGTTTACCTTGATTTACGTGCAAGAAATATCCTGAAGCCCCGGTATCAACCCCGAGACCCGAAGCGAGTCCCGAAGCCCCGAAGATCCCAAGAAGAAAAGAGTTTCCGAGCCGAAGCTCTGTCCGCGAGAAACCCGGTGTGTGAAGATATCCCGGTTTCACCGAAGAATACTACTTCTAGAAGTCGTAGTGTCGTCCGAGCATCGTCTAATCAAGTGAGTGTGTGGTCATTTTCTTCTAATACATAAATATTAAGTACTTGCTATGAAATACGTGCTATGTGTATAATATAAAGTTGTTTATATGTGTGAGTGTATAGTCCATTTCATAAACACAATTTTAATACAAGTATTGCTTGAATGTATTAAGTGTATGTTTTGGGTAAGTGTGTGGTTACTTTCTTGTAACACATAAATATTAAGTATTTGCTATGAAATACGTGCTATGTGTTTATACATTGTTTGCTTATTTGAGTGAGTGTGGAATGGATGTTTTATATAGTTTTTATATGAGTTAAACTGTATATGTATTTTATATCTACGAATATGTTGGGTAGAACATGGGTAGATGAGATAGTTGGTATGTGATAAAAGGATGAGGTATGAAAGATGATTAAGAATGATATTGACAGATGCACCAATTAGAGAATGCCATAATACTAGCAGATGCGCTTAAGAATAATATCGGTAGATGCACCAAGTAGTGAATGTCGTAATCCTGGCAGATGCGCTTATAGGATAATGTCGGCAGATGCGCCAAATAGAGAATGTCATAATGCTAGTCGATGCACTTAAGCTTAGTGTCGACAGATGCGCCAAATAGAGAATGTCATAATACTAGCAGATGCGCTTATAGGATAATCCTGGCAGATGCGCTTATAGGATAAGGTCAGCAGATGCGCCAAATAGAGATTGTCATAATGCTAGCAGATGCGCTTAAGCATAATGTTGGTAGTTGTGCCAAATAGTGAATGTCGTAATCCTGACATATGCGCTTAAAGGATAATGTTGGCAGATGCGCCTAATAGTGAATGTCGTAATCCTGGAAGAGGCGCTTAAAGGATAAAGTTGGTAGATGCGCCTTATGTAGCAATAGATTTTGTGCTAATTCCTTAGGTCAATCCTTAGGAATGAATGAATGACGGGTAGTTGAATTCTTAGGTTAAATCCTAAGAAATAATGAAGATAATGGGGATGGGTAATTGCGTTGATTGTTTGATGGTTGAATATAATAATTATCCTATTGTGGGTTGAAAACCCTATATGCTCACCAGGCTCCCAAGCCCGACCCACTCAGTTTAATTTGTATCACAGGTATCAATGCGAAGACATATTTTACTGAGAGATTAAAAGAGATGTAAATCATTAGTGTAAATAAATGTAAGTTCTGTTTATGCTTATGTGTCTGTATCGGAACATGACATCCCTAGATTTTGTTATATAACGAAAATACATTTCTTTAAAGGAATGCTTTGATAAATTCTTATCATATTTTGTTTTGGGAACAAATTCCGCAACTGTTTTCTTTAAAAGATTACTCTGATTTTAAAAACAAAGCATAAACAAATCGGTCTTTTCTGGCCGTGAAATTGGGGATGTCACAGTTGGTATCAGAGCATTAGTTTAAGCGAACTAGGAATTTGTAGGAAATTTCTAGACTTAAACATAGAATGCTATGTAATGATTGTGAGGAGTGTGTCTAAAATATGATAGGTAGTACACCTAATTTGACACAAGCATTAGTTTATTTTAGGAATGATGCCTAAAATGCTTTTATGTGCTAATTGTTTTGTGTGATAGCTAAATTGGTGCTATTATTTGTTCGGATCTATGGTCTGTTGCCGACCAGATCTGGAAACCTTATGTGTATAGGATTCTAAGCGTATGACTACGATATTAGAACTAGCATGTAAACCTTTCGGAGGGATAAGGAGATTTATACGTTTATCGTAAATGAAGCTTTCTTATCTTAAATTCTCGCCGGTACACCGAACGTCTGCTTGGGTGTACAAAGGGTCATGGTGAAGACTTGTAGAGAATTGAGTAAATGAAGGAAATGAAAAGGGCTTATGATAGTGAATGACACCTATCAGAAGATATCGTAAGAGTGATGTCATGCCTTTATTTTATGTCTGATAAAATAACGGAACATTTAGAGGAGTACGGTACGTCTGAAGTACACCTTCGATTGGCTGGATGATGGAACGATTGATGAAATTCTTGAAGTTGTCTCATCGTCTGGTATTTCCATCACCAATCGAGTTGAAGTAGAGTTGATGATTGAAGATTGAGCAATGAAGAAGTCCTAGTAGAGTCTAGGGAAATTGTTTATGATTATTTGGACACATTCGTATGTGTTAAATTGTTTTGTGATTTTCTTGTATGGTGACTTGGTCGACTGCGGGACAATACTTGGGACGAGTATGAGTAGGTGTGAAAGTTAGTAGATGCATATACTACCGGAAGCATAGGACTCACACTTGGATCAGGGAAAGTCACAAGGTTACCAAGAAGCTAGTAATTGATTCCGTTTTGTTCAAGTGTGTCATTACCCTTGTTTCGATAATTACTAGTAAGATGGTTGTTATTCCGACCCTAGTGGTCATATCAAATTGAGTCCGACTACAATGAGTTTTTTACGTTCGAGGTAGCATCTAACTCAAGTCAGAAGATTGAAATCAATGCGATTGATAGTATCGCGCTCGTTAAAAAAAAGAGTTTATAGCTAGGCATGCTACATGTTAAAAATGTGATTATATCACACTAGAATATGAAGGAAGGTATATTCCATTCTAGAATTTGACTCTAAGAGACTTGAGTCTAAGCGTTGCATCATACGATGAGAGGTCATTAGAACATGACCCGTTGATCTATTGCAATAGATGAATGAAAGTACTTATCCTAAGAAAAAGAAGGAGTCCTCAATAAGGGTTTATTTTGTAACTCGGAAGTTATGATTTAAAGTACAACATAGTACGATAAGCATATGCAAGATTGGGCATCGTCTGCGGTCAAGAAAGCCATAGAGTTAAATACTCTTTCGAGGAAACATAGAAGTTATAGTTATTACCTAGGATGAATAGATAACACGTGGAATCATTATGCAAGTCCTATTTCGTTGATGATTCCGGGACGTAATCGTGCTAAGGGGGAGATAATTGTAACGCCAATAGATCCGGGCTAGTCAATTTAGAGACGATAAGCACCAAAAATGACTTTTTTATGGAAGATTATTTAGAAGGATTAATCTTAAACAAGTTTTAGTATATTTAACAAGGTTTCCGTGCATATAAAGAACGCCAAAATCCGAATTATAACGAAGAAGTTATGACCTGTCGAAGTTTCGTGACGGAACCGGCATGACCCAGCGCGACCCAACGCGACGTAAATAATGAATTTAAGGTAGATAGATATCTATCCTTAGTGATCTAAATGAGAGTCGAAGTTGTCTTCGATAGTAGTCCAACAATAAAAAGACAGACGAAAACGGAGTTCAGATGAAGGAGTTATGAATTTCGAACGGAGTTTTCCTGTCCCGGCCTACTAAAGATAATATATAAGTAATATATTTATAATATATTAAAAATAAAGTCAAAGTTAGCCAATGGAGTCTAAACGAGAGTTGTAGAGAATAATCTCACCTACGCGTCGATATAAAGAACGTCGAAAACGGAGTTCGTATGCGAAAGTTATGAATTTCTGAAGTTCGGGGCGCGAAACCCCAAAACTGTCAGATACCACGACGTGGCAAGTCTTTTGACACCTCCGTGAGTCCCCCAGATGCAACTTGCGATGACGCATGCAGCGACGACCAAGCCCACGATGTGGAAAAAGGTGCCACGACGTGGCAAGGGCCAATTTTGCCCTATAAATAGATTTGAAGGGCCAGCCGTTTAGGGTTGCTATTTTCTCTTCTCTTTATCTCGTTTTACCTCGATTTACGTGCAAAAAAAATCCCGAAGCCCCGGTATCAACCCCGAAACCCGAAGCAAGTCCCGAAGCCCCGAAGATCCCAAGAAGAAAAGAGTTTACGAGCCGAAGCTCTGTCTGCGAGAAACCCGGTGTGTGAAGATATCCCGGTTTCACCGAAGAATACTACTTCTAGAAGTCGTAGTGTTGTCCGATCGTCGTCTAATCAAGTGAGTGTGTGGTCACTTTCTTCTAAAACATAAATATTAAGTATTTGCTATGAAATACATGCTATGTGTATAATATAAAGTTGTTTATATGTGTGAGTGTATAGTCCCTTTCATAAACACAATTTTAATACAAGTATTACTTGAATGTATTAAGTGTATGTTTTGGGTAAGTGTGTGGTTACTTTCTTGTAACACATAAATATTAAGTATTTGCTATGAAATACATGCTATGTGTTTATACATTGTTTGCTTATTTGAGATGAGTGTGGAATGGATGTTTTATATAGTTTTTAAATGAGTTAAACTGTATATATATTTTATATCTACAAATATGTTGGGTAGAACATGGGTAGATGAGATAGTTGGTATGTGATAAAAGGATGAGGTATGAAAGATGATTAAGAATGATATTGGTAGATGCACCAATTAGAGAATGTCATAATACTAGCAGATGCACTTAAATATAATATTGGTAGATGCACCAAGTAGTGAATGTCGTAATCCTGGTAGATGCGCTTATAGGATAATGTCGGTAGATGCGCCAAATAGAGAATGTCATACTGCTAGCAGATGCGCTTAAGCATAATGTCGGCAGATGCACCAAATAGAGAATGTCATAATACTAGCAGATGCGCTTATAGGATAATCCTGGCAGATGCGCTTATAGGATAGGGTCGACAGATGCACCAAATAGAGAATGTCATAATGCTAGCAGATGCGCTTAAGCATAATGTCGGCAGTTGCGCCAAATAGTGAATGTCGTAATCTTGACAGATGCGCTTAAAGGATAACATTGGCAGATACGCCTAATAGTGAATGTCGTAATCCTGGAAGAGGCGCTTAAAGGATAAAGTTGGTAGATGCGCCTTATGTAGCAATAGATTTTGTGCTAATTCCTTAGCTCAATCCTTAATTAGGAATGAATGAATGACAGGTAGTTGAATTCTTAGGGTAAAATCCTATGAAATAAAGAAGATAATGGGGATGGGTAATTGGGTTGATTGTTTGATGGTTGAATATAATAATTATCCTATTGTGGGTTGAAAACCCTATATTCTCACCAGGCTCCCAAGCCTGACCCACTCAGTTTTCTTTGTATCACAGGTATCAATGCGAAAACATATTTCACTGAGAGATTAAAAGATATGTAAATCATTAGTGTAAATAAATGTAAGTTCTGTTTATGCTTATGTGTCTGTATCGGAACATGACATCCCGAGATTTTGTTATATAACGAAAATACATTTCTTTAAAGGAATGCTTTGATAAATTCTTATCATATTTTGTTTTGGGAACAAATTCCGCAACTGTTTTCTTTAAAAGATTACACTGATTTTAAAAACAAAGCATAAACAAATTGGTCTTCTCTGGCCGTGAAATTGGGGATGTCACACCTCTACCTTCGTTACCGTTAGAAAACATTAGAAACTGGCATCAGGAGGCTACCAGACTCCTCCCGTCACCCTGAAAAACCCCCACTACAACCTCTCGACATCCCTGGTCACCACCATCATCAATCTTCATCGTCACCAATGTAAGTCCTCCCCATCATCTTCGTATGTAAACTGTTCCAGTCGATCATAAACCAAAGATGCAATACATATTTTTTCTTTCTTTTCGAACTGATATGCGAACCATGGAGGAGGAGGATCACCTCATCCACTATGCAAATTTCAATTCAAAAAAATTAAAATTCCCCCTCCTTTCAAAAATCCTTTACAAATATGTTCCCAACTCAATTTAAATAATACAATTTCTACCCCCAATTCAAAAATAGCCTTTCAAGCTAGACCCAAACCTTCAAACTTCAAATTAAAATTTACAGTTTTTTACCAAAACTCAAAACTCTTTTTCAAAACATATCCAAACTTCAAATAAAAATGTGCAGAATCTACCACCACTCGAAAATACTTTCAAAACGTGTCCAAATTAACTAAACTTCAATTTTATTTAAATAATTTAAACCCCATATTGAGATTTATTTGCAAAATAAGTCAAAGCTTGAAATTCAAATTTTAAATAAGTTACTTTTAGTCCCTTATTTGGATATTATCAACTAATTTAGTCCCACTTAATTTATTTTAATTAATAAATGGGTCCTACGTTTTAGTTAAACTACCAAATAACCCTCTAAATATTAATTTATATAAAAATTTCCTAGGAAACTAAATTAATCACGAAGATTTGTGTTCACGAAAACACGTCATGGTTCACGCATCCAATACTCAAAACAACTCGACAACCGCAGTTTAAGGTGAGTGTTACGAACCCTCATTTGTATTTTTACTTGTTTTGGGGGACAATACATGTGCAATATGGTATAAATTCATACGTAATACACATAAAATACTATTATTTTATGCAAATACTATACTAGTTATGAAATAATAGCTTGACATTATATGTCATGAATACTAGTATCCAACATCATGATTATCATATGTTATGTTGTTAAGATATTGCAGCTATTAAAATAACATATGACTTGCTACTACATAATTTATACAAAGAAGCATACTTAAATGTATACCAAATATGCTTTTATAAACTCTATACAAATTCATTATGCCTAATAACTTATCCACTTATAAGTTAGGTCTGGGTGCCTTTTGAACTACCTTAGTTAAGAGCTTTTTAGTGAGACTATATTCATTAGCTAAGTCTAAATACAATGTTGACATCCCCACCTGCGGTTGCGAGCTACAACCTCGACTGATTAATCGAAGCAGGTGATAAGTGTCTAGAATCGTTAATACGGCATATAATGAAGCGACATAGCGGGGTACATATAGTCACATAGCTCGGTTATAGGACTCATTATAAACATTAACTAAACTCTTTCTCTCTCTCTCTCTCCCTCTCTCTCTCTCTCTCTCCCTACAAACCATGGATTTGGTTGATATCAAAGCTATTTTTAGTATGGATTTACTTATGATACATTTTGAAAATTCAAATCTTATTTACAAACACTGTTTTTATACTTACAAAGAAAATACTTTTTAGACTTTTTGAAAGTATTATACTGTTGATAGCAGAAAACCTATGACTTTCACCAACCTTGTGTTGACTTTCAAACTACATGTATTCTCAGGAAATCAGTGATTTCAAGCATTTCAGACATTGGGAAAATCATGGACTGCAGACAATTTAAATTATAGTTTTTGTTATGTTAAACCTATCTGTTATGGTAATTCATGTATCACTATACCCTGTATTCAAACTTAAAGATGGAATACAAATGATTTTTTGTTTATTATTGTACTTGTGCTATATATTCAGTTTATCTATGATCCATGAACTTAGTTACCCGGTCCGACATGTTCCACCGCCACAGTCGGGGTGTGACAAATGCTTTCGGTTGGTCATCTGTTCAAATAACTTCTAGTGTTTTCTTGTTAGTTTTGTCAATAGAGCTGTAATTGAAGAGAAATTCTCCATGAATCGTCGATAATAACCTGCTAGTTGAAGGAAGCTACGGACTTCTGATGGAGTCTTTGGAGGACCCCACTTCATTATTGCCTCGATCTTTGTAGGGTCAACTTGTACACCATATTCACTAATAACATGACCTAGAAATTGATCTTCTCAAAGAAAAACCTCAGATTTTGAAAATTTAGTAAGCAACTTCTCTTTACATTAATGTTTCTAAAATCTATCGCAAATGCTATCGATGTTCATCTTGACTTCTCGAATAAATCAAAATATCGTCTATAAACAGGATTGCAAATTTATTTAAAAATGGAAGAAAAATTATATTTATCAAGCCCATAAAAGTTGTTGGCACATTCGTTGATCCAAATGGCATTACTTAAAAATCATAGTGATCATACCAGGTTCGAAAAGCAATTTTTGAGACAGCCGACTCTTTCACTTTCAGCTAGTGGTATCCCAATCTCAAATCTTTTTTTAAAAATAATGAATCACTTTGTAGTTGATCAAACAAGTCGTCAATACGCAGTAACGGATACTGATTCTTTATTGTGATCTTATTTAACTCGTGGTAACCACTAAACATAAGCATGGTACTGTCTTTCTTCTTTACAAATAACATAGGTGCACCCCACGATGACGAACTCAGACATATAAACCATCGATCTATTAACTCTCGTAACTTTTTACGAACGGCTCGTGCATAGGTCGTGCTTCAGGAATTATATCAATACCAAACTCTATTTGTCGATCGGCAGGTAATCCTGGTAGCTCATCCGGAAACACATCGAGGTACTCCTTCACAATATCAATATTATTTATTTTTCATTACTCTAGCTTTTTTTGTGACAAATAAACAACATATTATATCCCTCCCTTCTTGAGATTATTTCTTGCTCTCGCCATGGAAATTATCGGGACCTTGTCAAATCGTCTATCTCTCCTCATATACTTATCTTGGACTCACTAGGAGGCTTAATCATAAGTAATTTCTCATCAAAAATAATATGATCCTTATTTTTTTGATAACCAATCGATTCCCATGACCATATTAAATTCTTTGGTAGTTATCGGCTTCAATCTGATAGGGTAAGCGTTCCCATCAATTTCAAACCGACAATCTAAATACTCACGTGTAACAAGAATTTGATTCTCGTCAATCATTTTAACTAAAATTTTATCATATACTGGAACTAATGGCATTTTAATCTTTTAGCAAATCGACCCCATACAAATGAAAATGTTGCTCCGGAATCAAATAAAACACATACGGGGAGTGAGTTTAAAGTAAAAGCACCTGATACAACATTAGGTATATCTCTAGCTTCTTCAGTAGTCATTTGAAAGGCCCATGCTCTCATAACCATACCTCTTTCTTCATTTTTTTCACATCCTTTGGTCCTCCTCTTTCATTTCACCCAACATTTCTCGGTACCTCAGTTTCGCCTTCGAACAGTTTGCATAAAAGTGACCACTATCTCCACAGTTAAAAGCCAATGGTTTGTTTGTTGAACAAGTTCTTGCGGTGTGCCCCCCTTTCCATACTCGAAGCATTTTAATGGAACATAATTGTTGTTGCAATTTCCCACATGATTTTTGCGACACCTCTCACACCATCTAATACAATCTCTTCTTGACTCGGTAGGATATTATTTTCTTTATACCTTTCCTCTTTTCGAGGATTTTTCAGATCTGCTTTCCCAGTGGTGCTTTTCTGCTCTTATTTCCCTATCTCCATATATTTCCCTTTCTTGATCTTGACATTTTAGTTCTATTTCATGATCTCTCGTAGCATCTACTACTAGATGAAAAGTAGTATACTTGGAATCCCACAAGAATTCATGTATTTGTGTCTTTAATCCCCATCAGTATTTATTGATCTTTCTCTCTTTAGTATCAACCAAATGTCGTGCAAATTGAGCTTTATTCAACAATGTTTTCTTCAACTGATTTTGTTGCTTGCACAAACTAGGAAAATTCTTGTTCAAGTTGTCGCAATCTAGTTTGAGAACAGTATTCTTCACATAATTTTACCTTGAATAGATCCCAGGTTAACATAGCTATCGACTCTTCTCCTAAGGTACCACTGATCATTTCCTACCAAAAATAGGTTGCTTAAGTTAGCAAGTTAGTGGAATAATCCACTTTATCTTTCTCTGTGCATTTGCTAGTACGAAACTTTTTCTCAGTGTGGTTCAACCACATCATAACAGCTATCGGGTCATTTTGTCCTGAAAACTCCATAAGTTTACAATCCATGAATGCTTTAAAAGTGCATCCCATCTAATTTGAAGTTTCCCCCTTTTGTCCCTCACCTCTTATGTTGCCTTGTTTCTCTTTATTAATATCTTCTTGGATCTTATCTTGGTTTTGTTTTTGATTTGACTGATCCCTAGTATCGAGAAGAGCAGGCAACACATCTCGGAGGGCTTTAGTTACTTCTTCTGTGATTGTTGCTCTAAGTTCTAGGGGTTGTTCGGGTAGCCAACTTTAACTCAATCATTTTGGTTTAAGTTTTAGGTCAAAACTCATTTAAAAACCTAAATTTCACTTAAACTTCGGCTCTGATAAAACTTGTAACACCTGCCTAAAATAAAGTACACGAGATCTTTTTTTTAAATATGTACTTCATGCAAGCCATCATACAATTCGTTATAATGTACATCAAAATATAGTTATACAAGATTGGGTCGAGTTAGGTTTACAATTTCACAAAACATTCCAAAGTTTAGTTTCAAAAATAAGCACACTAAGGATACTCCATTAAGCTCTTTTCCTTATCCATGATGCGTGTACCTTCACTCATTAACAAATATAAAAAAGTAAGCTCAAGGATTAGTGAGTAAATTTTCTTATATCTTCAAGCTATTATAATCACAAAATCATATTTTGTATTAAAACAACTCATATACCCCTCGTAGGCATGATACATATTTCTCATGTATTCTTATTCAACTCTGTTTATCGGTACAATCTCATATTACAATTCAATTATCTCATTCAATCTCATCTTGTATATCATCTAGATTTCATTAAATCGTCTTAATGAAATTCTCATACATAATACCACCCAATCACCTATCATGGGTTTTCTAGTATCAATTTCCATCCTCTATAAATCATTCTCTTTCAAATCACATATATTCTTAACATAAAAGCGCAATTATAAATTCTTCGAATTTAGTTAAGCATACTAATAATGACTAAATCAATATATATATGTGTAAATCAAAGATTACTCACCTTATCCTTTATGGTTTATTTGGATGATATCCCAACATTGGAACTTCCTTGCTTGACCCTTCTTCTCGATTTCCTAATCACAATTATCTCTCAAATATCATTAATAAGATTAATTACACCTTTCAACTCATAAATATAAATTCTCATTTGTGAAGTCATATCATTTATTCATCAAGAATATAATCTATAAGTATATTAAGCCTCAAATACTCATATCATGTTTAACTTGCCTGTTATACAGTTATATACATCAAAACTCATCATTCAAAGACTTAATTTATCAAGTCATATTTATTTACTACTGAAACCTTGTCCTCATTAATCAAATTTAACACACAAGGTTTAATAACAAGATATTAAACTGAAATTAAGCCATAATATATCATACAATATCTCAGTTTCAACAATTAAACTCAAACCCTTCGTCTAGGGTTTCAACCAAAATCTTCTAACTTTTCCCTAATTTCACAACAAAGGTGTTATAGATGATTATCCTTACCTCGATTCAGCAAATAGGAGTTCTTTGCCTTCAATCTCTTCAAAATTGGACATAGGAGGGCTTAGTATGTTTAAATCGCACCTAGTATGTATTTTTAGAGTGCTAGAATCGAATTACTCTGTTCAAGGACAAAACTCATTTTATCATATGTTGCGTCGTCACATCGTGGCACATACTATCACGTTGTGGGCATCTTTTGTGACATTTTCTTTATACGACAAAGCATAATTTGTCATGAATAGTATTGGGAAACATATTTTCACTGCCAAGCCATGTCATCTTCAAAGTAGGATGTTGTCACTATTCATTTACCTAACTTGATTCTCGTTCTTGCCACATCGTGACACCTTATTTCTAAATTTTTTGCTTTCACTTAATATATTATAAAGTTTTTACCAACTTTAAATCATTTAAATCTTCATACCATAAGACCTCTTTTGACTAAAAAACAATAATTCTCAATTAGATGCATTACACAACATTCATACTAATAATAATGCTATAATGTCTAAACTTTCATACATTAATACTAAATTTTAAGCTATTAAACATAGATTAAGTCAAATGCACAAAAACATGTATTACAAATCAAATGTTGTTACAACTTGTTTTCACAATTAGCTAATGATTTTTGTTCCAAAAATCAAAGTCACTTTATGATTCATGCTTGAAATGGTGTTTGTTAACCTTCTATGAGAATTTGACTTTATCTGAAGTTCATATGAAGTTTAGATCTCAATTTATGAGTGAATAATCTTTATAAATTCTTAATTCTATGTGTTTTAAGTTGTAAGAATCATTCTTATCTTACGGTTTGCATTTACTTTTCACACATAGTTATTTGGTAAAATTGAGTTCCTTAACATTATTAAGCTTCTAAGTGAAGTTTGTGAGATGCTTTAGTGTTTGATTTCTAATTTAAGGATATGAACCTTGTAGGGATCCTTTCATATGTCAATTGAAGTGTTTTAACATGTATTTGAAGCTCCATGAGACATTTAGGTAAGTTGTAGGATGTTAGGATGCTTTGGCACCAAAGCAGGATGTTAAAAGTGAAATTTATTCCATTTTGACCTGCTGGGTTGGACACAGGTAGTGTCCGGTGTTCTATCACATATAAAAATTTATTTTGGCCATAAAATTTTCATCCAAGCTCGAAACCGCACAGAGTTTTCACCTACATTCTTGCTTTATTAGGAGGAAGGTTTTGAAATCATAAAAAATAAGTCTTGGAATTAAGAACATGATAACTAACTTAGTAGACCACTTTGGGGTATTTTGAACTTAGAATGTTAAGTTTACCCATAGAAGTGTATTATAGTCTTTCGATGCATTGTAATGATATTAGGTGTTTTATTTGCGGACCTTGGAGCTGGAAGTGACATAGGTCATGACTAGAAGATCTTTGGTGTTGTAAGCTTAGGACTTAAGGTGAGTACACTTACCTTGGAACACTTGTCCCCAAAATGATTATCCTTCTTGTTTTTTTTCCCTTTTTTGATATGTTATACATATGTATATTATTTGAAAATATATTTTTTGTTTTCTTGTTATGATAGTTTATTTTTTGGGGACGTCCTTTTGAATTATTGACATGATTTCAGAAATTGATTTAATTGTGGGGGGGGGGGGGGGGGGGGTGAAAATTACTCTTTAGTATCAAGGGCATAATTGCCCTTTTATTATATTGTAAGTTACCAGGAGCATACATCCTATATTATTGGTTTTGTATTTTGAAACTATTTAACATGTACTTGATTTCTAGTTGCTCGTATGGGGATTATTTGTACATTTATGCAATTATATTTTTAGAAATGATTTTGGTTATTATAAAGCTAAAAATGCTTATTTTGAGAAAGGAGATTTTGGTATCCTACTTGTTTCATACATGCATATCATGCTAGGATGGGTGTGACTTTGTGGACCAGGGTACCCAAATGGAAATTTGTTGTTGCTCGTTATTTATTGTGAGCAGTTTTCTAGATAATCCTCACATGCATGAGTAGAGGCTCGCTACCCCTCGTGTGGCCTAGGTTGGATTGTCCTATTGCCCCGTTTGTGGGTCTAAAGGTGACTTGGCAATTTTGTTTGTCATGTGTTCTTCACACTCAACCATAATTTCTTGTCGGATGTGAGTTTGGAATTTTGAAATTTTGAAATATTTGATATAATATTTGAAAATTTGAATATTTAAAGATTTATTGAAATTTTGTAAACTTTGGCGTAATATTTGAATTTTTGAAAATTTAAAGTTTTAAATATTTCCCAACTAGGAGCGCCAATGACCACCTACCCCGAGTTTGACCGATATTGACCAATTTCTGCCAAGCACCTCTAACTGTAATCGACTGCAGACCGCCAAAAGATTAATCCCTGATTAATCGGCTGCCAAGGCCGATTTCTACAACTCTGATATATATATATATATATATATATATATATATATATATATATATATATATATATATATATATATATATATATATATGGAAAAGTGAAATTTTTTGTGCACTTATTTGCTTACCGGACTATTGTCTATAAGTGTTTTGTAACTTATATAAGTATCATTTGGATTTATATGATCTTGTTTGGATTTTGCTTATTGAGAAACTTTTAAATGAGGTACATCTACCTCGTGCTATTTATTCACTTGTGAAGTTTTTTTTGAGATTTGTTATAAATGATAATGTACTTTGACTAGTATAATATTTTACCCTTAAGCTGACTTTTGATGTTGATTTTGTTGATTTGAGATGTTATGGGTATGTAAATTGGTGTGTGAACCACAATTTTCATCCATAGATTGTCCATAATGTCTAACCCTGAGATCGTACTCACTAGGCTCCCCATAGCCTAATCCACTTCTTGATAAATTTTCATATTTTAGTAGATAATTTCAAAAGCTTAGAAGACCTATAAGCTTTTGATATTTAGAAGTCCTTTGGTTTGTAATATTCTGTTAAATGTTTCTTTTGATATCTGTTGTAGCACTCTTGCATGAATTGATGTACTATACCGCTCAATGTTTTGGAAATTTTTAACTGGGACTGTTATCCATGTTTGAACTCTATAACTTATTCGAATTCAACTATGGAAATCGTTTTCTATAAACGAAAACTATGAAATTATTTTGAAAATTTTATTAAAGGCTAAATTCAAATAGGCACATGTGAGGGGTGTTATAGAATGGGAGTTGGCAGTAGATGGTAAGTTCTCGATGGGAGCTACTAGGAAGCATATTGATTCAGTTAGACTTAATTATTTGCATCATTGAACTAGATGGTATAAAATTTCTCACATTAAGGTAAATATTTTACATTAGAGAATCTTACCAAATGGGATCCCTAATTGTATTAACCTCATAAAATGTGGCGTTGATGTTCCTGTTACTTCATGTCCAATTTGTGATTCAAATCAAGAGGATACCAATCATGTTTCTATGTTTTGTGAGTTTGCAAGTTAAGTGTGGGGGCTATTGATAAGTAGGTAGATCTTTCTTTCCCTTCTTCGATTAACATTATAGGGCTTCTGTCGTGGGTTGACATGATGAATATATCCAAGCTGAAAAAGAAAGTTTTGGAGTCGATTGTATTGAAGACAATTTGGATGATTTGTCGATTTCAAAATAACAAGGTATTCCGATCGAAGATCTTCATGAAGATATTGATTATGGAGAGAGTTATTCTTACTACTTACGGTTGGTATAGTAGTAGGAACAAGAAAAATGTAATTAACTGGAATGTTTGGCTTCAAAATCCCCCTTTTTCTTTGTAATTTTTATCAATCTCATTCTAGTCTTTGAAATAAAATCTTTAAGTTGTTCAAATAAAACCGAGGTCTCTCACCAATCATTCACACTACACGAGGAACTTTTTTTAGAACCGCATAATTTTATTAATAATTGACAATGTACTAAAGAACAAAACATGTTACTAACCGGAAATAACAAAATTTGAGTTAAATAACCAACCAATCAATCCTATTCATCTTATATTTTTCTACTTATACTGAAGATTCAAAATAAGATTGGGAAACCATTTTACAAAAAATATTTGCCTAACTCATTTGAAATACAATGTTGTTTTGAAAATTCAAAAGAACCGAATGAGAAATGATAATGACTAAATAAAAAAAACATTTTAATAAAGGTATAAAATCCCTTAGTTAAACTATTGAAATTAACTATATTATATTAGGGTGAACGGAATCAAGCGGGAAGGAGGCAGAGTAGGTTGAACATGTTTGACGAGAGAGGAAAAGAGGGTTGAATAACATGGAGACTTGAGAGCGAAAGAAAAAAACAAATGGGATGACCATATAAGATATTATAGGATAAAGATAGTATATGTGCTTATCTTATTCCTTATGTTTAACTTAGTTTATTTTAGACCTTTAGTATTTATTCATTATGTATCATGTTTATGTGATCAAGTTTTCAATCAATAAACCATTCATTCCTGCTACCATCAAAATTCTAGATGGTGTCAGAGCAAGTTTCGAAGACCTAAGTTCAACAATCCCTATATTATCGATCTTGATGAATGGAAGGGGATGATCCTAAAACTAAGGATTGTATAGGGGAAAGCTCTGGCACTGCCATCGACCACAATTCTCCCTACTATATCCACCCATCCGATTCCCCTAAACAACTTCACATGAATGTTCTCACGGACATCAATTACGTTGATTGGTCTCAAGAGATCGATTATTTCCTCTTCGTAAAAAAAATCGAGTTTGTGGATGACACCATCTAGAATCTAGAAAAGGGAAGTTCACATTATATGGCTTGGATGCAATGTGATGTGATGATAAAGGTTTGGCTCACACAACAATAGAGAAAATCATTAGTAAAAGTGTGAAGTATGCCACTACTTCCTCATAGATTTGGTCAGATATGCGTGAAAGATTTGGTAAAGAAAGTTCACCCAGAGCCTATGAACTAAAGCAAAAAATTGCAGCAACATGACAAGATGGAGCTTCAGTTTCAACATACTTAACAGATCTTTGATCTCTATGGGACGAGAATGCGTCAATCTAACTACTACCACGATGCTCATGTGATAATTGTTCTTGCAACATTGGGAAACGGATGGATTAATTTCAAGAATAAGAGTGTTTGTATCAGTTTCTTATGTGGCTGGATGCAGAATTTCATTTTAGTAAAACACAAATTCTGGTGACCAAGCCTACTCCGACTTTGGGTAATGTGTATCATCTGGTGGCTGAAGTTGAGAGGCAAAGATATATCTCTAATGATAAAAGAATCCAACCAGAGACGGTTGTGTTCAAGGCATTTCAAAAGAAATACGAAAACCTAAATTTGATTAAAAAAATAAGCTTGACAAGGGCATCCAAGGACCACAAATAAGGTAAAAAGAGTGAGCACTGAGCGTTCTATGGTAAGAATGGTCACAAGAAAGAAGGGTGTTTCAAGTTGGTGGAATACCCCAGAATGGTATCCAAGAAAGAAAGAAAACGAAAAACCTAGGGCAGCCTACACCGAGCCAAAAGCAAGTCCTATACTTGAATTGACGAATTAACAAGACCAACTTTTCGTGAAGAACTTCTCTAGCAACAACAACCAAGGAATCACAGGACGTATGACGAACATGACAGGTAAATAAAGGGGGGTAAAGGTGAGTGCATCGTTGATTAGGGTTGTACTGAACATATCACATCCTTGCCTAGATTATTAGAAGGAGAAAAAAGGATTCCTTTTGAGTCCCCAATAGTCATCCCTAATGGTGAATCTGTTCCTGTTGAGGGAAGAGGCGGTTGTACCTTCCCAGGCGGAGTAACAGTGAATGATTTTCTTTGTGTATCAAACTTCAAATAATATTTTCTTTCAGTTAACCATTTAAGAAAAGATCTCCAATGTGCCATAACATTTTTTTCTTGATTTCTATGTGATGCAAGGGTTACTAACGAGGAAATTGATTGGAGCGGGTAGATGTGATGGTGGATTGTATTTAATGGGGATGACCGAGGACACGAAGGCTATGGTGATTATTGTAGACACATGTCACAAAATACTTGGTCACGCTTCCAAGGAAAATCTCTCTAGAATTGATTTAGCTAAAAGTAATGCTATTAACTTTACTAGTCAAGTTTGTGATTCTTGTTCAAAGGAAAAATTAGCTCGGACACCCTTTCATATTATCTTTATTAAAACCAAAGAAAATTTTGATTTGATTCATTGTGATATTTGGGGTGGGTATCAAACACCATCCTATACAAAATCCAATTACTTTCTTACCATTGTTGTAACACCCCGAATCCTGGATGTGAAACTTGGGAGTTATAGTGCACAATATAGGAGCTACTCGACGAGTTGGTCGGCCCCAACTCGATGAGTAGGAGCTGAGATGGTCGTGTGAGTTTTGTGACCAACTCTATGAGTTGGATTTGTTTGAGGAAACCCTGATATTCGGGGTTTGTATCCTATTTAAAGGACCTTAATCCCTCACTTCCTCCACCCTTGTCACCTTAGAGCTATGTGAGAAACCCTAGATCAGTCCCACTCATTGTGTGTGTGTGAGAGAGAGAGAGAGGGGCTAAATTAAGTGTTTTATGCATCGTTGGAAGGAGATTTGGAGAGCATTGTAGATTTAATCGAGGAGGGGCTGTGGATCCAGTTTTCTTCGGTGATTAGCTTCTATGTGGAGCTCAAAAGCTGCTATCTTCAACTTTGCTTTGTGAGATCTTAGTGTAGGGAGTTTTTAGAGTTTTATCCCATCCATCTTTTGTTATTGAGTCACTTGAGCGTATCATGAGGTTAAAACCTCAGATCTGGACTAGAGGAGGTCTTGTAAGCCCAAAGATCCCAACTTTATTGAGCTAGAGGCAAGCTTTTGTGCATCCAAACCTATGTAGAGATTATGCTGACATTTCAAACCCTAAATTCCATGCATGAACGTAAAGCTTTCAGCTTTACGTGATAAGTGAGCCTTAGAAGGCTAGATCCAGAGTATAAGACACCGTTTCTGCCTGAAATCGTCTGAATGAAGAAATGGTCTGAAGAGACTCGACGAGTCGGTGAGCTGACTCGACGAGTCGGTTAGGGTTTTCTCCTGATGGTTTGGACACATGGCAGCCTCAGCGAGTTCGTGAGACAACTCGATGAGTTGAGAAGGTTTTACCCAACTTTGGATTTAGAGTGGACTTGACGAGTTGATGAGACAACTCGACGAGTAGGTGGGGTTCCCTGGTCTTCTGGACGTTGCATAGACTCGACAAGTTGGCTAGCAACTAGACGAGTAGAACCGGGTTTTCGCGATTTACTGAGTTCTGAGGGGCTCGACGAGTTCATAAGTTAAACTCGGCGAGTTGAGTCAACATGGACTGTTGACTTGGGTATGGACTTTCGTTGACTTTTAGAGTTGGATCAGTTCTGATTGTTGACTTCCGTTGACTTTAGGGTTTTGGTCAACTATGGATTTTGGAGGCCATGGAGGGGCAGAGATTAGACCATCAGCTCGAGTGTGGGATACATTGATTTACTCTGTGAGGTGAGTCTTCTCACTATACTTACCTTGAGTGGTAATTTTGTGTGACCAGAGGGTCTTGTGTGCTTATATTGAGTATTGTGATATCCTACATTATGTCTTTGTGATTTATGTTGTGTATTATACTAATTTTTACTGAGTAAGGACCGGAGGGTCCACCCGAGTTGTAGGACCGGAGGGTTCCACTGAGAAACATCGACCAGAGGGTCTTATTTGAGATATAGCCATGAGAGTCTAATGAGTTATGTGTGGTATTTTGGGGAACTCACTAACCTTCGTGCTTACCATGTTGTGTGATATGTGTTTGAGGTACTTTTCAGGATCGCGGGAAGGCGTCGACTCGATTGTACACACCAGTTAGAGATCATGATTTTGAGGATTCTGGGATTTTATCAAACATTGTTGACTTGTGTTTAGACAACTTATACATATTGTGGTTTTTGGGAAATGAGATATTGAGTTTATGTGATTTTAAAAATGAAAAATTTATTTGAAAATTCAAAGCGTTAAAATTGTTGATGATTTTAGTAGGGATATGTGAGTTTTCCTCATTAGACAAAAAAGTGATAATAGTAGATGCCTTGTTGACTTTCACAAAATTGTGAAAGTTCAATTTGGAAAACACATAAAAAGAATCAGAAGAGACAATGGTGGAGAATTCACATCCAATCACATGCTTCAATTTTATAGTGAAGAAGAAATCTTGTTAGAAACCACCTGTCCCTATACACCGCAACAAAATGGTGTGATTGAAAAAAAACATACACATTTTCTTGAGACTGCTAATGCTATCCGCTTTGAAGCTAATCTTCCAAAAAGATTTTGGGGAGAATGCATCTTAACAATGGCTTAAATAATCAATAGACTTCCTTCCAAAGTTATAAAACAACAAGACTCATTATGAAATTGTTCGGGGTCAAAAGACTCAATACAACCATATGAGAATATTTGTTTGCTTAGCATACTTCTGAAATACTGATACAAGAAGGGAAAAGTTTGAAAAAAAGGGAAATCTCGGGGTATTATTGGGTTATCCACAAGGTCTTAAAGGAAACACATATTTTGATGTTGAGTCAAAGAACATTGTGATTAGCAGGGACATTTCTTTCATGAAAGCATTCTTCCACTTAAGAATGACAAAAATATTATGCTGAAGAAGAGGAACCAATAAAATATCATGTTGACACGTGTTGTGAGGAACACCATGTTGACCAAACCTTGGATTCCATTCCTGTAACACACGAAAAATCCAAACCAATTTAAACTTTTAAAAACATTTCAAATCCATTAATTATTACAAACTTATTTTCAAAATGTATCATATCAGAGTATCCTAGAGACAAATTCATAAAAAGTGAGGAGTTGTATGATCACGCCTTTGCCTTGCCACGATCCCCGGAAGTACCTGAAACAATAAACTGAAACTGTAAGCCCGAAAGCTTAGTGAGTTACCTCCAAAATACCGATACACATACAATCCACATAAGGATATCAAAAATATCATAACATAACCACTGAACATAACAGCATGTAAAGGGTCCACAACATCACATACTGGAATACCCCTGGGCCCACAGTGTGAGTCTGGAATGCCTACCGGGCCCTCAGCTCACATTTGGATTGCTACCGAGCTCTCAGTACGAGTCTGGAATGCCTACCGGGCCCTCAGCTCGTATCTGGAATGCTCTTGAGTCCTCAGTATGACTATGGAATGCCTATCCGGCCCTCATCTCATATTTGGAATACTATAGGGTATGTTGGCTACCGCAAGGAGCAGTACCACCTTAACCCATCCCACATAACATATCAACATATAACATAACCACTAAGCATGCAGATAATCATATAACATAGGTAGTCATACAGATCTACCAAACTGGCATAACCACCGAGCATGCAACATTAACTTCATACACAACATACTAACACTGCTAGGATAACATATTAAGTGGGTCAGCCTTGGTGCCTTAAACCCCATAGTATAGTGAGGATAACTCACGTGGCACTGCTAAAGTCCCGTTGATACAACTCCAACTACTGGTTGAAAGATTCCCGAACTACCAACATTAAACAACACCCAATTAATAATTGGGCTTCAAGCCCAAGGTCCAAATCATACTACATAAGCCCAAAAGTCATACAATGGGCTAACGCCTAACATATGGCCCAACTTTCCAAATCAGGCCCAGACCTCTACATGGTCTTTCCTTAAGACCCATCCAATTATTCCAATCCAATTCCCATGGCCCAATATCACATAATCATAAAGGCCCAAGTATGGCTCATCTATGGCCTAATTTTCCAAGTTGGGCCCAAGTCCTCACTTGGGCCTTATCCTAAAGCCCATCTAATTACTTTGGTCCATTAACTTGTTCGTGGATGGCCCATCAATAGTCCAAGCGCCAAAGCCGAATAGGAAGGCCCAATTCAAGGCCCAAGTGAGATTAGTGCTTTCACATGAAATGATGATTAGGGTTAAGTGTTTCTTACTTAACCCCTTAAGGACTTAATACATTAAGGACTAAATCCATTAAGTCTATTCCTACCTTAAGTTAGTTTGCCAATGGTTATTAATTATTATTTTAGGTTTATTAATCAATTCTCGTGTGTGTCCCAAGCAATTCCCACATTTAGGGTTTTAATCTCTTAGGGTTTTCCAAACCCTAATAAGGGTTTTTCCAACCCAATACTATGCCATTAGTCCATTGGTTGGGCTTTTAGGTCACATTGGGCCTTATTGGCTCCTTACGGTTCCATTGGGCCAACTAGGGTTTCTTTGGGCCCATTAGGGTTTCATTGGTCCCACATTGTCCAAACATCCCCCAAATGAGGCCCAAACATAGACAAGGCATACCACCACCCTACATGACGGTCGGTGGCGGCAGGAGGCGGCAGCCACTACCTCACGGAGGTGGTTATGGATTTTCTATTATTATTTCGGGCACCATTTACAATTTACAACTCAATCCAACTAACACACACACACACACTAAACTACATACACACATAAGTAAAACACACACACAGCCACCTTGTGGTGGCCGGCAGAGGCGCAAAGCGGTAGCAGATGGCGCACGGCAACAACAAGTCCGTTATCAGCAGCAACCACCATGGCTGACCACCATGGTGGTTCTTCGTGACCCCTCCTTTTGACAGAAACACACGCACACTCAACCACAACTCTGATCTCGATCAAAAAGGGGGTTTCTCCGGCCGTTCTTGACATCGTTGGACGGTAGTTAATCGGATGGCGGCAGCGGCTAGAGGGCTTTGGTGGTGGTTAACAAATAAAAAAGGAGGATAAGGACGGCGACTTCTTCTGGTCGCTGTCGTCGGTGGAACAACAGCAACGATGGTACCAACGTCTTCAACAATGACGGCAATGCCACCTGCCAGGTGGTAATCCGTCGGTGATAAGGGATACTCGACTCGATGGCTCTTCGGTTCCGACATAGATAGCGACAACTGAAGGTATAGGAAGGAGGTTGACGGCCGGAGGGGAAAAGAAAAGGTGGTAGCGCCGAAAGTGGTGAATGAGGGGAAGACGACTACAAAATTATACCCGGCGCTACATATAGGGTTAGGGTTAGAGAGAGTAGCAATGGTTTTATACCTTGATTCCTTTGAATCTTTCCATTAATTACAAAAACAATCCCTCCTTGTATTATTTCTTTCAAAACTAACCTATAATTTACCATTTCAGCCCCTCCTTCTGAAAACCCTTACAATTTAAGTCCAAATAATACCAAATACCCCTTGGCTTGTGAAAATCTTACAAATTAAGTCTCAAAATTACACTGTAACCCCTGGAGACTCGAATCTTGTCATTTGGCTTTCCGAAACCAACTCCCATCTAATTTATTATTTGGTTTTGGATTATAATAATATAAAATAATAATAATAATTACTTCTCTGGGTTCCGGGTTTATTATTGAAATTACCCTACTTTAAATGTGATGTTATAACTCTCCCCCACTTAAATTTGATTTCGTCCTCGAAATCATTTCTTCTCATTCCTTACATGCCAAAAAACTTGAACTACAATCCCAAGCGTAACCCTAGCCTTTCCACGACAACCGTAACCAACCCTCGTAGGGTTCTAAAACCTGAAAATAAAAGAATACCTTGCAATATGATCACATTTACTCAATCCGTAATCTGAAGTCTCGAGATGGTCTGGCTCCCTGGCAGACTGCCCGAACTGGATCATTGTCGAATGCATTGCACTTAACTCCCAACTGGCTACTTAACTTCTGATAACCTGAGGTTACAACTAGAAAACAAAATCACAAATCCCACACTGCTAAATATGATCCTTGAGTTCCCGAACCACATACATATACTAACTATCTCATAAGCACAGATACTCATACATGGCCCAATCAGCCTCGGGCTGGAATACAAGGCATGCCTACGACGGGTCCAGTCATCCCTAGGATGGAATACCCTCGTATCATGCACATGTTTGGTCCAATCAACCCTCGGGTTGGAATACCAAACATGTAAGTTCCACTCAATCGTAGGGTCCGGTCATCCTCACGATGGAATACCCTAGATTGGAATACCACTATATACATAACTCGGTCTAACCCATAACTTGAAATCCAAAGACCTATCCTTGCATCTCATCCAAAATTCTTTGATTTGTCACACAAGAGTAGTACACATATGAAATACTAGGTTCCGACTCGGTTGCGGAGCTAAAGGTCTCCCCCATAGTTGCCTCACACGACTTCCGAATAAAATCCTTCCCTGTAACTAGTTGCCACTAGTTATCATGCCACTGCAACTCTAACAATCTCCTGATCCAATTGATCAGAACCATGTGTCGTATCCCATCGTTACCAAATCCACGGGTAAAAGCAATTGCTACACGACCAATGGTAGCTTTACATCACTAGCAATCTTAAACAATCCATTGCTTCCTTGATCTCATAACTGTAGTGATGTTCCTACAATCTTACCACTGGCTTAATCATGTCTAATCCCTCTGGGAAAATCCATAAACCCATCCGTGGATTTTCATATCCCCACTGCTACACCCGAACGGGTGGTTACTACTGTCCCTTCCATGTCCTAACAACACGATCATGCTGCCTACCAACCCAGTGAATGTTGCGACTACACCCACAAACTTGCATCACTCTAGCACTATCTGCTAACCTGGTGAATGCTACGGTGACACCCATAGTCTTACAACACTTCCCATACTACCTGATCGCTAGTGAATGCTACGGCTACCCCCGTAGTCTTACAACACTTTCCATACTACCTGATCGCTAATGAATGCTACGGCAACCCCCTCAGTCTTACAACACTTTCCATACTGGTCGAACACGCACTCGACCTAACACACAACTGAACTTAATTCATGGCTAGAATCCCAACACGATCCCGAAATTCTACTATCAAGCACCGAGAAGACGCGATTCCCATGTTGGGGAGTCTTACCGAACTCCCAACTCACACAACACTCTAACCAAGCAGCCACTAGGGTTGTCTTCCTTCCTAAAAATGATGTGAAACATATCCCATTTTCAAAATCGATCCTGCTTCTGCATTCCGGGACGATTCTCCCCTACTTAGGTTCAACTAAGTCTTCACAATAAATGAAAATTTGAGAATTCCCCAATCCTTCTCACTTTCCAACGATCGATCTGATGACAACCAGACCTTTCCAACTAGTACTCCTTTACTAGTCAACCCCAAATGATCACCCGCTTCCAATAACTAGATGAACACTTGGAATCCCAAGGAAACCGACAGTCCCTAATGCTCGAATGACCCCGCCCCCAAATATTGAAGTCCAAAGATAGATGCTCCAACTAATGTCTCAACAATGAGTTACTTCCCTTGGCGCTTTCCTCCGCCAATCAATAACGGTTACTAAAACCACTGAATCCTGACAATGCTGAATAACCATCCTGTAGGACTCTGTCCACAGACCTCCCATATAATACCCTTCTTCCCAAAGTGCTCCAACAAATCTCCTGCTCTTGGCTCTAGAAATCATTTCATTTAGGGTGTCGCACCCTGACTCACTCACCAGCTCGATCATCTGCAGTTGAACTGCAGTAGCTGAAACAACCTCTGCCCTAAACCGGCCACAAACTACTCCCAAGGCATAGTCTCCAATCCCCAGAAGTGCAATAGATCGCATAATCAATCATTACCTTCAGAAGCAAGAGATCCAAGGTGAATCATATCTTACATCCTATGGGTCGGAATGGTAATCGCGTACGCCTCACAAGATACTCATGCCACATCGACCCACTTGCACTCACCAGCGTTGAAATACTATCGCCAACCCCTGCGACTAGCTGACCCGAGCTAGAACATAGCCTGATCCTGGGGTCCCAAGTCTGCTCACTCCTCCGAGCTCTAAAGATTGAAAGGGCACAATCCTTGCCCTAGAAAACGACATCTCAATCCGTCAGTTAACCATTTTACTTCCAACTGCAAAACCCTAGCTGAATATAGTCATCACTCCCTTCCAGAGTCCCCATGACTCGCATTCCGGCCTCGAGCAAACCCCCCGAAGCCTAAATTCCAGAAACTCATGAGCTATCCCCCTGCTCAACACGCAGAAATATAACGAGTACAGATCATCTTCCTGATCCCAGATAACTGCAGCCCTCTGCTCATCATAATATGTACCAATAACATGTCCCTATACTGGGAAACTCGACCAAATCCTCTCCCTGCCATTGTTACAACTGCTAGAGCTGTTGTGGCAACCGTCTCGGCAATGGCTGCATAACACTCATCGAAATACTCAACCACAACGGTCTTAATAGACCCAAATATCTTCGGAGTCTGTCCCCGAACAACCTTGATCACCACCTCCCGGATGATCTCACTGATATGATCCTCTGATAATACTGGCCTATTCTAGCTGCCAGCTCTTGACCCGGATCCGGTCTCAAGACGTCTCGTAACCATCACTTTGATAATACACAAGAAAGATCTCTGATAACCCATACAACGACAAAGAACCAATTCCCAACCAAACCCTAGGGGTTGTGACTTCCTTGCTACGTGTATGGGTCCTTTGCTTTCAGTAGTACGGGACCATACTACCTTCCACACCTACCCATATTTGTCTCAAGTATCATCACAACGCCCTAACAAAATACATAATCATAGTGAGCGCTCAATCCTCACTCCTAAAGGAATGCTAAATATCTCATAACTAGCCTCCCGGCCTCACACAACCCACCCATCCATGAAACTTCCACCAACCCTGCAGCACTAGTGTATGCTAGCCATACATAACACTGGACCCTATAGACTTTCGAATATCCAATCCTACCCTAAGCTCCCAATCAAACAAGAAGAAAACATCAGGCCGAATCAAACATTCTCAGGCTATAAGATCTTAATTATGTATAACCGTGGTGTATACACTAAGAAACTATAGTTATGATGTCAATCTCATATAAAGGAAACCCTGGGCTAGAAGGCATCATGTAATCAGGAAATTCTATCATGCAATTCCTGAAGATCCCTAGCCTAGTACTAGCATGTTGTTCTAACATATCATATAATCAAATAACTGTATGGTATTTTGGGGTGTACTTATTGGCTCCGGCTGATCGTACACCCTGCATCCTCCTTTACTTAATTTGAAAACCATTTTAGAAATCATTTTGAAAACCTTTTCTTGATTTGAGACTGGATTCACACGAATGTTCCTCCAGTTCACTCAAACCAAGGCTCTGATACCAACTTGTAACACCCAAAAAACCTAAAGCAATTTAAACATTTAAAAACATTTCAAATCCATTAATTATTACAAACTTGTTTTGAAAATGTATCATATCAGAGTATCCCAGAGACAAAGTCATAAAAAGTGAGGAGTTGTACGATCACGCCTTTGCCTTGCCATGGTCCCCGGAAGTACCTGAAACAATAAACTAAAACTATAAGCCCAAAAGCTTAGTGAGTTACCCCCAAAATACCGATACACATACAATCCACATAATGATAATACAGTCCACATAACGATATCAACAATATCATAACATAACCACTAAACAGAACAACACGAAACGGGTCCACAGCTTCACAGACTAGAATACCCCTGGGCCCATAGTGTGAGTCTAGACTGCCTACCGGGCCCTCATCTCACATTTGGATTGCTATCGAGCCCTCAGTACGAGTCTGGAATGCCTACCGAGCCCTTAGCTCGTATCTGCAATGCTCCTGAGTCCTCAGTATGAGTATGGAATGCCTATCCGGCCCTCAGCTCATATCTGGAATACTCTAGGGTATGTTGGCTACCGCACGGAGCAGTACCACCTCAAGCCATCCCTGATAACATATCAACATATAACATAACCACTAAGCATGTAGATAATCATATAACACAGGTAGTCCAACAGATCTGCCTAACTGGCACAACCACTGAGCACGCAACATTAACTTCATACACAACATACTAACACTGCTAGGATAACATATTAAGTGGGCTGGCCTGGGTGCCTTAGACCCCTTAGTATAGTGAGGATAACTCACGTGGCACTGCTGAAGTCCCGCTGATACAACTCCAGCTACTGGTTGACAGATTCCCGAACTGCCAACATCAAACAACACCTAGTTAATAATTGGGTTCCAAGCCCAACGTCCAACTCACACTACATAAGCCCAAAAGTCATATAATGGGCCAACTCCTAACATATGGCCCAACTTTCCAAATTGGGCCTAGACCTCTACATGGTCTTTCCATAAGACCCATCTAATTATTCCAATCTAATTCCCATGGCCTAATATCACATAATCATAAAGGCCCAAGTATGGCTCATCTATTTCCCAATTTTCCAAATTGGGCCCAAGTCCTCACATGGGCCTTATCCTAAAGCCCATCTAATTACTTTGGTCCATTAACTTGTTCTTGGATGGCCCATCAATAGTCCAATCCCCAAAGCCCAATAGGAAGGCCCAATTCAAGGCTCGAGTGAGATTAGGTCTTTCACATGAAATGATGATTAGGGTTAAGTTTTTCTTACTTAACCCCTTAAGGACTTAGTCCATTAAGGACTAAATCCATTAAGTCCATTCTTGCCTTAAGTTAGTTTGCCAATGGTTATTAATTATTATTTTAGGTTTATTAATTAATTCTCGTATGTGTCCCAAGCAATTCCCACATTTAGGGTTTATGTTCTTAGGGTTTTTCCAACCCAATACTATCCTATTAGTCCATTGGTTGGGCTTTTAGGTCACATTGGGCCTTATTGGCCCCTTAGGGTTCCATTGGGCCAACTAGGGTTCTTTGGGCCCATTAGGGTTTCATTAGTCCCACATTGTCCAAACATCCCCCAAACGAGGTCCAAACGCAAACAAGGCATACCGCCACCCGACAAGGCGGCCGATGGCGGCAGGAGGCAGTAGCCACCACCTCACGGTGGTGGTTATGGATTTTCTATTATTATTCCGGGCACCGTTTACAATTTACAAATCAATCAACCTAAAACACACACACACACACACTAAACTACATACACTCATAAATAAAACACACACACAGCCACCTTGTGGTGGCCGACGGTGGCAAATGACGATAGCAGATGGCGCACGACGGCAGCAGGTCCGTTATCAGCAGCAACCACCATGGCTGACCACAATGGTGGTTCTTCGTGACCCCTCTTTTTGACAGAAACACACGCACACTCAACCACAACTCCGATCTCGATCAAAAGGGGGTTTCTTCGGTCGTTCTCAACATCGTTGCGCGGCAGTTAATCGGATAACGGCGGTGTCTAGAGGGCTTCGGTGGTGGTTAACGAATAAAAGAGGAGGAGAAGGACGGCGACTTCTTCTGGTCGCTGTCGTCGGCAGAACAACTGCAGCGATGGTACCAACGTCTTCAACAATGGCAGCAATGACACCTACCAGGTGGTAATCCATCGGTGACAAGGGACACTCTACTCGATGGCTCTTTGGTTCCGATATAGATGGCAACGGCTGAAGCTATAGGATGGAGGTTGACGGCCGGAGGGGAAAAGAAAAGGTGTAACGCCCGTAGATCCGGGTAGTTCAATTTAGAGATAATAGGGGTCGAAAATGACTTTCTGACAAAATATTATTTAGAATAAATAATCTTAACCAAGTTGTAGAATATGTCTCAAGGGTTTCGTACATATAAAGAGCGCCGAAATCCGAGTTATAACGAAGAAGTTATGACCCGTCGAAGTTTCGCGACGGAACCGGCACGACACCGGGAAGACATATATATTGAATTTACGACAGAAGACTTTTTGCCATAGTAATCTAAACCAAAGTCGTAGAGTATGTTCAACCGAGAAAATCCATAAAAAGAACGCCCAAATTTGACTTCGTATGAGGAAGTTGTGATTTTTCAAAGTTTCGGCTTAGAAGTGTACAGTTCGAAACTTGAATTTTTGTTCGAGTGGTTTTTGGCTTATGTAACCTCAGTGAGATTTGAATATCTCATTAATAGGAACTCAACGGTAAAAAGATAGACGAAAGCGGAGTCCGTATGAAGGAGTTACGAATTCTTCACGATCATTTAACAGTCTAATCTCTTCCTACTGTTAAATTTAATATTGGTCGAGAAGTAGCCGATGAAGTCTAAATGAAAGTTGTAGATCTTGTTTTTACCTGCGCGCAGATATAAAGAACGTCGAAAATGGAGCTCTTATGCGAAAGTTATGAATTTTTGAAAATCGACTGATTTCCACCCTGTGTGCGATGTCACGTGTCAGCACCAGGCTGTGCCTGGCTTTAGCCAGCCTGGCTCACGATGCGAGCACCTTAAAATTCATGAAGTGAGTGACCATCCAGCCTCCTATATATAAGTGGTGAAGCCCTCTTCATTCCTCACACCTCCCCTCACTTCCCTCTCTCTCTCTAGAACTTCTCTTTGGCCCCGAACCCCCCCCCCCCCCCCCCCCGAAACCCCACAAAAAGCCTAGGAAACGTCCCTAGCATGAGGCGGAAGCCCCGAAGCGCCCGACAGCTCCGAGAAGAAGAGCCTTTCGGCTCAGGAACGCTGCTCCAGCGGAGCCTAATTTTGAGAAAAACCCGTTGTAAGTGAGCTACGCCTACACAATTTTTAATATAGCTTTTAAATAATTATAGTAATGTTATTAGGTCCTTAAAATAATTATTTGGGCTATTATTATGGGTTATATAGAGTTTTTTTTAACGCTTATATAATAACAATAGCTAGACTATTAATTAGTCGCAGTTAACGTTAGACTAAACCCTAATGGTATTGATACTTGGTTTTATCGAGGGATAAGTTTTTGAGATAACGAGTCGCTATTAAAGGGCAGAATCACCACCGTATCAAGTGAGTGCATAGTTACTTTCATCTTACACATAGATATGAAGTATTTTATATGAATTACGTGTTATGTGTGCATATTATCTGAATACTTGATGTCTATGCTGGATGAATGATTTTATACATGCTTTAAATGATTTAAACTGTATATTTATTTTATATCTACAAATATTTTGGGATAAAATATACTTAGATGAAATAGTTGGTGTGTGATTGTTGAATCATAAAAAGTGACCCTCTTGAACTTCAGCTACCGCAGCCGACAAACATCCGCAGTCAAGTCTCTTCATCAGCAATCGCAACCGCAGTCTCTACCTACCGCAGTCTCTTTACTAGATTACTTTACTTATCTTTTATTGTAATACTCTCTATTGTCCAGTATGCCTTGCATGACTACTCTTAGATATGTAATCTAGTGTACTTCATGAGTCTCTATAAATAGAGCTCATTCTCTTGTATCCAAAGACTTACGCATCTAATTCTGAATTGCAATCTCTGAAGTTATCTTTTTCTATCTCTCTTACTCACTCTTCTTACTCTCATAATCGATTACAATCTCTCTTCAGAGCAAGTCTTTTGAGACTTAATCACTAAGTTTGATCTCACTTATTAACTTGGCTTGAATGCATCCCTCGTTATGAATCAACTTAAGTGTATACTTGATATAACAATTGTTGTCATTTCCATTTCTTTACTTTTCTGCAACTAAATCTCTAACCATCTAACTCTAAATATTATTGTTGAGCTTTTAGATCCTTCGAGATTAACTATTCCGCAATATACTTGTTCTAACGTTTGTTCAAGTGTGTCTCAAAGTTTTTCTCTCAACAATTGGTATCAGATCCATAATGGTTGCTTTTTGAAAATCGGAACTCATGATTTTTCAAAGAGCCTTCTATACCACTAAAGCTCATTTCATAAACAAAAAAACTTCAAAAATTTGGCACAATCGTTATCTCTAAATGTTTCCAACAGTTTTGGTGGTTCTAATCGAGCCCCAATACAGGTTGCAAATGAAAATCATCACTGGTCACAAAGAATGGAAAGATACTTAAGGAGACTTGGTAGAGATGTATGGTGATCCATAGAAGAAGGAGCACATGTCCCTGTCCTTACACCAGTCCAGACCGGCGGAGCCACGACAAGACTAGGAGGAGGTCAACCAACTATAAACCGTCCCTCCAAGGATGATCTCAATAAAATGGAAAATGATGTTGTTGCTTTTTATGAAAGCTCCTGTGGAGTTGCTCCCGACAACTTCAATATTATCATAAATTGCAAATCAGCAAAAGAGATCTGTGATGTTCTCAAGAATTTGTACGAAGGCTCAGAACAAGCACAAGACAAGAAGCTTACAACTGCACTCAATGAGTTCAACAACTTCAAAGCCCATACTGGTGAAAGTTTGGAAGACTCCTTCAGAAGGTTCAACCTGATTGTCACCAAGTTATCCAATGCGGGCACCATCCGAAGTAACCATGAAACAAATCTTCAGTTTCTTAATGGTTTAGGAAGACATTGGACTACGGCAAAGATGATAGTTCAAGGCGATTGAAAGATTCATTCCTTGTCACTCTACAAACTCTATGGGGAACTGCAAGCACAGGAATCCACCGTACTCAAAGACTGTGCTGACTTCGGAGGACCTCTTGCTCTTATAGCACAAACTCCACATAATCAATATTACTCTCCCTCGTATGACACTTCACCGTAGTCATACGAAGCTGATTCAGAGTATGATGATGAAGAAGAATTTCAAAAGGCAATTTCTCTAGTTAGCAAACAATTCAACCGACTACCACCTCACTCTTTTTGCAAAAATCAACAATTCAACAAACCACCCTTCAATCGTAACTTCAACCCATAAAACAATCACTCTCACTATCCTAAAAGTTCTCATCCACCACCACAATCTCAAAATACTCAACCAAAGGAAGCACCACAGCCTACTCAAACCACTGACTCTGGTACTCCCTCAGAAGACAAGACAGATGTTGTAGTTTGTCACAAATCCAACAAAGAGAATCACTTTGTAAGACATTGTAAGGCCAATGCAGTTAAAGACAACGCATTCTACCTTAGAATGGCTCAAGAGTTGGAAGAAAAGGAGAAAGCAAGGGCATACGTAGCCCATGTCAAAAGAGACCATCAAGTCTGGTCATCCGGAAACAAAGATGAAGCCATTAGCACTGTCAATGGAAAAGGGAAGATCTGCATGTTGGCAACTGCGGGTGATGATGGGTCTACAATGATGGACAAAAACTACTGCTACATGGCAAAGGATGGAACTCTAAGCATCATCGAACAGGTAAAACTCATGATCCAAACTCTAAACTATAGCATGCATTATTGTCAACCTTACATAGATAATCTTAATGACACATGTGTTGTTGTCCTTACAGACTATAACAAAGCCTTAGATGACAAGAACATTGCGTCCCAGGAGATGTTCCATGTGAGAGGACGACTGGATAACAAAAGACTCAAAATGGCTATGTTAGAAAGAGATTTAGAGTTAGAAAAAGATGCAAGAATGTTGAATGAAACCCAATTACAGATAGCTTTGAACCAGAGAGATTTAACTTAGAGTGAAATTGTACGCTTAAATCTTTTAATCGAAAAATTGTTCAATGAAAGTGAAGCTATTGAAAATTTGGTAAATAATGGAACTGTGGACAACACATATAATTGGGGTTGGTCAAATGGATATCCTACCGCAATGGATTCCTCACCCCTATTCAATAAATACAGACTATATGTCCCTCTAGACCGAGAATTTCATTTTCCAGTCAATGACAAGACCTTTCCCGAAGATATCAAAACTCACTTCGGTAGACTGCATAATCTAAGCAACAATTGTGTCATTGCGGAAATTGTGCCTGAGGTTTTGGGTCACACATGTGATCAAATTCCTGTCTATGGCACTACCTTCCCAAATTTTCAAAACTCATCCGTAGTTGATGAAGAAATTGTCATTGAGGACACTGAAGTCTCGAAAGACTTTCCATTCCTGTCCTTAGACCGCAATGTCCCTCACTGTAGTCAAAAGTCCCACAAAAGCCCCACTGAAGTCCCAACTAAGACTTACTTTGCGGTAGTCAAGTCATCCCTACCGTAGTCTTCAAACAAAAGTTCTACCACTCTTCAAATGATTCATCATGAATTACCCATAGAAAATTTTGAAGTGGATCAATGTTCTCAAGTCCCAGAATCTTCAAGTTCTGATGATTCAAGCCCACGTTTTCACAAAATTTCAAAGGGTTCTAGGAAACTACAGTTGAATAACAGAGACTGCGGTTCAACAAAATCCTTTGCTAAAAAGGCTTTCAAAGAAGAAATTTGCTCCTGAGGCACAAATAGACAAATGTTTTCAAAAAACAAAAAGCATGTCAGATTTCAAAAATCCAAAAGTCCAGAAAAATTTGTTTTCTCTCACTATTTTTCTAAAAACTCTACTATCAAGAAAGCATCCAAAAAGGAATGTACAGTTTCAACAGTCATTCCTAATTCATATGACACAACTCAAAAGAGTGTAAAGTCTTTTTGAAACAATGATTTTCAAATCTATTCCTCAGATGATCCGAAATGGAAATGTATTTTACCCACTCCAACACATTTAAAGTCACATCAAAATTCTAACAAGTGGAAGGGTATTCTACCAAATCCAACAAAAAGGACACAAAGATCTACACGTGCTAAAACTTTTTCAAAACAAACTTTTCAGAAAACGAACAATAGTCATGTCAGATCTTTTCAACCTCAGACTAGTCAAAAGCCAAACAACTCATCCTTTAGACCGCTGACCAAACGTGGTGTCAGAACAAAAGACAAAATCTCAACCTATGAATGTTAGTGTAGTTGCCAAAATCAGAAACCTCGTAACTTTGTAAAAACACACAACACTCCAAAACTACACAAACACCCTGGGCTAGGTTTAAAAGTTGACACGAAACAAGTCCCTGCAACCTCGGTCCATGCATCACTCAAAAACTCATATGTTGTTCCAGGCTCCAAACTAGTTTGGATGCCTAAACTAACCGTGTAATTCTCAGGCTTTGTGCAAGGAGGAACAAGAAAATGAATGGTTAATTGACAGTGTCTTCTCCTTGCACATGATCGGAAGGTTAGAATACCTTCGGGATTTTAGGCCAATTTGCAACGGTGGAAATGTTACACTCGGCAACAATGCAAATGGAATCATCCGAGGTTACGGTGTACTCACTACGGGGAACTTCTCAATTCAAAAGGTTGCTTATGTAGAAAGCCTTAAACACAATCTCATCAGTGTTGGCCAACTATGTAAGGCAGGCCATCGAGTTGAATTTGATGATCAATTCTGCTATGTAATGACAAGTGATAGGAGCACCTGTTTGATCAAGTCATGATCTGAGGGTACCATGTATCCTCTGGATGTCTCTCTGATCATTAGCAAACCGCAGTTGTGTTTCCTTTCCAAAGCTATATCCGAAGTCAGCTGGTTGTGGCACCGCAAGCTCGCTCATCTCAACTTCAGATACATCAACACTTTGGTCACTAGAGAGCTGGTCAGAGGACTCCCTATTCTCAAGTTCAGCAATGACACTCTCTTTCCTGCATGTGAATGTGGTAAGTAGTCCAAAGCAAGTCACCCCATGGTGATTAACTCTTCAATATCTGAACCACTTGAGCTTCTGCACATTAATCTCTACGGTCCATCAACTGTAGCCAGTCTCCTTCATAAAAACTACATACTGGTTATAGTAGATGACTTCACTCGCTTCACATGGGTTTTCTTCCTCAGACTCAAATCTGAAGTGATAATGGAATCGAGTTCACTAATCATCCTCTCAACAGCTTCTTGGTGTCTAAAGGTATCACTCACAACTTTTCAGTGCCTTATACACCACAACAAAATGGAGTAGTAGAGAGAAGGAACCGTACACTAGTAGAAGCAGCCAGATCCATGCTTAACTTCGCACACCTTCCTCTTTACTTATGGGCTGAAGCAGTAGCAAGCGCATGCTTTGTACGAAACCAAAGCATTGTGTGCAAACGTCTCAATAAAACACCATATGAGGGCCTTAACAACCACAAACCAAATGTTTGTTTCTTTCATATCTTTAGGTGTAGATGTTTTGTGATCAACAACAAAGATCAGCTTAACAAATTTGCACCGAAGTCTGATGAAGGCATTTTTCTTGGCTACTCCACGAACAAGGTTGCTTATCGGGTTCTCATCAGACATACAAGGCTAATCATTGAAAGCTTCGATGTGAAATTTGATGATTCTCACATCCGCAACTCCCCTCCATCCATAGAAACCACCGCAATCATGGAAAGTGATATTCCTGCTTCTTCAGGTCCTTTAAATCTAGTTGAAGTCAATTATGACGACCTTTTCGACCCCGTTGAAACGGCGAAACTATCCAAAGTTCTTGTGTCTCTAGCCGCTCAACAACAACACGCTGATGTTTTTGCTCCATCTCTATCTGAAGTAGCATCTCTCAATACTTTCACCTCTCCTGTTGAGGGGGAAAGCTCTACTCCGGATCAAGCAACAACCATCGAGGTTCCGGTACTTGATGATGCTCAAGTTCCTATCCGCAAAAAATCATTACCATCAAATGTATCTTCGGATTCGGATGATGAACTCATAGAGAACATTGACACTAGAACCGATTCAAGGATTATCACTCTCTCGTCCGCAGTCCAGGGGGAACCTTCTCAGGTTCTAGAGGAACTCCCATCAGCAATCCAGGGGGAACCTCTCCTAACTGCTCAATATAATTCCATTCTCGTTCCAACAAACCAAGATGATTCCGCAGGATGCTCTAAAATCCAGGGGGAACTGCCATCTCCAACCACATGAACTTCTGATATTGAAGACATTCCCTTTACCGCAGCTGCTGATCATCTTCAACCTCGTCTATACGTCTGGACAAAGGACCACCCACCAGGTCAAATCATTGGCAACCCATCTGCAGGTATCCAGACTCGATCTACCAAGGACTTATCTGATCATTGTCACTACGCAACATTTATGTCCTCAGTTGAGCCACGATCAATCAAAGAAGCATTATTGGAACCTGATTGGATTTCTTCCATGCAAGAAGAACTGGAAGAATTCAAAAGGAACAAGGTGTGGCAACTAGTTCCCATACCGCAAGGTTACACTATTGTTGGTACAAGGTGGGTGTTTAAGAACAAGTTAGATGAATCTGGTGTGGTCATCAAAAATAAGGCAAGACTAGTTGCAAAGGGGTACAGTCAACTTGAAGGTGTTGACTATGATGAAACATATGCTCCAGTGGCACGAATGGAAGCCATCCGAATCTTCTTAGCATATGCACCCCACAAAAACATCAATGTACACCAATTGGATGTTAAGAGTGCTTTTCTCAATGGGGAATTAAAAGAAGAGGTTTATCTTCAGCAACCTCTTGGCTTTAAAAGTATTGAATTCCCTGACCACTGCTACAAGCTTGAAAAGGCAGTCTACGGTCTGAAGCAAGCCCCGAGAGCTTGGTATGAGACTCTTTTTGAATTTCTAGTCTCTTTAGGTTACAAAAGAGGAGTGATTGATCCCACTTTATTTAGAAAAGCAAATGGTGACCACCTTATGCTTGTACAAATATACGTGGATGATATCATCTTCAGATCAACTGATCAAGGAATGGTGGATGAATTTGCTAAGCTCATGATCAACAAATTCCAAATGAGCATGAATAAAGCTATTAATTTCTTTCTAGGTCTTTAGGCCAAACAAATTCAGCAAAGGATATTCATTCATCAAGAAAAATACACCACTGAACTATTGAAGAAATATTCTATGGACAACTGTTCCTCGGCTAAGGTCCCCATGGCCTTTGGTTATAAGATCTCTGATGATCCCTCTGGAGAATATGTGGATCACAAGACTTATAGATGTATCATTGGCTCTTTAATGTACCTCACCGCAAGCCGACCAGACATTGTCTTTACAATTGGTGTATGTGCAAGGTATCAGGCTGATCCAAAAGTGTCACATATGACCGCAGCCAAACAAATTCTTCGATACCTGAAAGGAAGCAAATCTCTTGGTCTATGGTACCCTACAAGCAATGATTTCAGTCTTCAAGCATTTACCGATGCATATCATGCTGGATGCAAACTTGATCGAAAGAGTACCTCTGGTGGATGTCAATTTCTAGGAGGAAGACTCGTCAACTGGTCCTCATGAAAACAAAGTTGCGTTTCATTGTCTACCGCAGAAGCCGGATATGTGGTCGCAGCCAGCTGTTGCTCTCAAGTTCTATGGATCAAAACACAACTGTTAGACTACGGATACAGAATGCTACGGATACCAATCTACTGTGACTCTGAAAGTGCCATAGCGATTTCTCATAATCCTATTCAGCACTCCAAGACGAAACATATTGAACTACGGTATCACTTCATTAAAGACCACATTCTGAAAGGTAACATTGAACTCATCTTTGTCCCTACTCATGAAGAGATTGTTGAAGTATTTATAAAAGCACTTGACTCTACCAAACTCAATGCATTCTTACAAATGTTAGGAATGATGAATCCGGACCCTTAATTCTTCTTGAATTGATAGGTACCGCAGACCATCCTTGGTCTCCATTGCGGTCCTAACTGAAAGTTATTTATAATAAATGGTTTTGGTATATCCTGTGTACCGCAGTCTATGTACCGCAACCATATATTATATTTATCTTTCACTGGTCCTTGTTGTTTGTTATTACTAACTTATTGTACAAGTGCTCTTCTCAGTTTCATCCACTGTAGTCACCCGCAATGGCAAATGATCCATCCGCAATGATGTGTCCATCCGCAGTCACATTAATTGATTTTCAAAATATTCATTATTTTAAAACAAAAAAAACATGGTGTGCTATTTAATGATCCTTCATTAAATAAAACATTAAATAAAAAACATTCCTTGAGTAACTGTCTCATTCTTTTTTCTTTAAACCTCGTGTCAGACCTATTTTAGGTATGATGACAAAAGGAAAGATTTTCTAAATCAAATCCTTTCAATATGTCTTTTCCTATTACCCCCAAAACATCACATCCGTTACAACTTCCACTTTACCCAACGGATTAATCTCTCCCCCACCACACATTCACCAGACGTGGTATCAAATCTGACATTTCATTAAATGCAAACCCTTTTTGGTAAATCCTAAATTCAGATTCAATCCCTCTCTTATCAATTTGTGGCTGAGATTAAAGACCCTAATTCAAAAGATAAACCCAACCGTTTTTACCCAAATTCACTTAGGTCAAAAACGTTTCCCGCTCCCTTAAGCCACTATAAAACCCCTTTCTTCTCCACAAAGAAAAGTTTACGCTCTGTAAACCTTCAACCTTTTCCTGCGTTCTTAAAGCTTTCTCAAATTCTCAACAATGGTGAAATCCAATGTATCGAAGAAACAATCCAAGGCTTCTGGATCAGTGAAACCTACTGGTTCAGACTCTCCCACTATTGCTTCAAGCAATTTCAGAGCAGTGTTTGAAGAACACCCATTCTACAATGCTCCCAATAAACTAATCATCAAGTTCCTGAAGAATCACCCTCTGTTTGGCCCCTTCGATGCTTTCATAGACGTTGTTCCAATATCAACCCTTTTCAAATGTGCCTTTTCCGCCTATCGCCCACTCGAAAACCCCCAAGAAGTTCATCTCAACCTGATTAACGATTCCTTGGTCATTCTGCACAAAGAAAACATTCTTACTGCCATTAATCTTCTGGTTCATCCCTCCATCAAGATTTTCACCCCATCAATGGCGGACATTACTTCGGCACTTTACCAAATGGGATATCAGAAAAAGATCAAAGGAATCGGTGAATTCAAGAAGAACCAATTGTCTGCGCTCTCGCAATTCGTGTGCCACTTTATCATCCGCAGTCTATTCGGCAGAACCAGAGGCACGAATAATATGGGACTCAAATTGTTAGAACTGGTGTGGAGCATCTTCATAGGTCACGATGTGAACTACGGACAGATCCTTTGGGATGACTTTCTTCAATACATTCCCAAGGAGAACCCAAGGGAGAACCCAACCGAACTCACTTTCGCAAGGTTTTGGTCCCTCTGCATTTCAGATCTTCATGCGGACGCAGGGATCGACATGGGCAGTGACATCAACTTCTTTGTCACCAAGGATCTCAAAAGGTATAATCCTTCCTCTGATCAATCAATTTTTGGACCAATCCGCAGACTTCCTGTCCACATTCTTTCTACCCTCGGTCTTGAGACTATTGATGTCTCAGACCACATTGAGGCTACGGAAGGTATTGACCCATACCTTCCTACCCCACCTATTCCAAATCCATCCGCAATTGTTAACCCTGAAGGCACCGCAGTCCCTTCCTCCCCAACTCTCTCCAATATTTCTCAAACCCAAAGACGCAAGCATAAAGTTTCTGCACTACATGGCCCCTGCAACACCAAGAAACCAGGAACTCCTAAAAAGGATGCTTCCAAGCCCTCCAAGAAAAGGAAAACACCACCAGTAATCACTATTGTGGAACCAAGCCATCATGACTCCAACAATGATCCAGACAAGGATAACCAACCCATTTCAATCCTCAAGAAACGCAAAACTGATCTCTCTAGCCATATGCGGGACCAGACAGATACCTCAACCTCTTAACAGGCTCCGGTAGTCCTTGGATGCCCACACATCCATTTGAAACTACCATATTCTACCTCTCAAACTCAGAAAGTGACTCTGATTCACGGCAACGAGGAGACTCCCCCTATTCAATCCTAAGAGGATAATACAGGTTCTCGCCCTACATTCTCCAGGGCTTCCCAACTGCATTTCTTTTCTCCTGAGGAGTTGAATTCCATCCTCTTGAATGTAACCCATACACTGCAAACACCTTCCCAACCGCAGGGAACTTCTTCCGCCCATTCCAGAACTAAGCCGAGGCCAAACTTGACCATGGGTCAAGGAGACTAAGGAAGCTCATGAAATCCTACTATTCTTACATCTGTAACAGGTGGTTTAGGCACAGTGAGCACAATTGTGCAAGGATCCGTGGACCCAAAGGACACTTCGGTGCGATATAAAGGATTTGACGGTGAAGACTCCAATGATTCTCAGTTGAATTACAATCCGGTAACAGAAGCGGAGATTAAAAAATATGCCGCTTTCCGTAGGGCATTCTAAGCACGCAAGGATCAACAAATCAAGCAACAGTAGCAGAAGGAACAAGAAATCCAAGTTGTGGCTAAGTATTGGGCAGATGCAATTAACAATGCCCATACTGTAGCCACCATTCTGAAAGTTCAAGACTGGATATCTGAAATGGTCGAAACCTTCCGCAAAGCTCAGGAAGCAACCGATGATCAACATTCTTCCAAAGTCCCTCCCACTCCCACTGTTTAAGGATCACAAGAAGAAGGACCTGAAATAGAAGTGAGCTCTGCTCCCACCTTCGGATTGCTGATCTTCAAGAGTTAAACAAACCCTCTCCTTCTGATGATGATCTTATGATGTTTGATGAAGAAGAAGAATCCAATGGCTCTCGTCATTCAACTTCTAAGCCCAAAGAGAAGAAGAAGAAGAAGAAGAATGTTGTCACTAGGAAATAATTTTTGAGCCTTCAAGCCAAGGTTGATCAAATCCTTGCTGCGGTCAAGCCAACTCAATCGCAACCAGAAGATATCCCTGGACCGCAGTCATTGATCGAACGGATTGAACACATGGAAACACGTGAGAGATTGGATGCTGAGCGTATCTCACTCAAGGTTGAAATGGGAATCCGGTCTCTTGACAACAATAGACAAGCAGATCACAAGGATTTCATGGCTGCTGCGGAACACATCATCTATGAGGTAACCGCAATTAAAAAAGATCTTCAAGCAGCCGTTGCGGATCAAGCCTCCCACTCTGAAAAGCTGATTCCTAAGACTCACACTGCCTATGAGTCCACAATCTCAGTCCTTCAAACTACAATCAACCGTCTGCAGAGATCCTTATCCACAAGTTTCTATGGTCCTGAAATCCTTCATCTCACCAAGGAAATTCATAGGCTACTCTTCAACCCCAACATCCCCAACAATCAACAAGTGACCGAAGCCCTCAAAGCTCAATTCCAAGAAGTTTTTGCCAGAGTTGATGGCTTTCAACAATGGCTTGAGGAGGCTCCTGGTCTGAACTCCTCAAGAGGGGGAAGTGAAGAAGAAGTCCATCACTCCAATCACTCCATCTCACAACATCAAACTCCCCCCCATCTCTACAGAAAAGATTCCTTCACCGCAACCATCTCATCATACTCTACCTCATAACTCTCTACCACAAGAGGAAAACACTCTTGAGAAACCAGAGACTCCCCCTCACTTCAAAAATCTTGCGGAGCACATGTCTTCTCCGAGCTCAAATGACTCTCCTGCCACCACCTAAAGAAAAAAAGATTGGAAGGCAGCCAAACTTGTTGAAGAAATATGGAGAGGATGCGGTTTTGAACTATAATGGATTAGTCCTTGATAAATTCTTGGATCAATCCTCACCGCAGACTGCTTGATGATGATTACACTCCTCACCTCACCTATGCAGAACCCCCTTCGGATGGCTACTGGGATGTTCCAATCACTCCGAATGCCAGATACTTCACAATATTTGAGCACTTCGACCGCAACCTTCCAGACTCCAAAACACTGCTAATGGAATTTGAGAGACTTAGTCTGTTTTATGCTAAGCATGCCTCTCCTATTGGGAATATATGGTCTAACGATAGACCATCCGCAGTCAAGAACTACAAAATCAGGAAGTTTATGAAGGATGACTTCATCCAGTACACTCTGACTAGAAGGGAACATGACTATGTCCGCACCCAGGATGACTTCCCCTGTATGAATCCGGAAGAAGTCTTTCTCATTGCAAAGGTGTTCCAACACAAGTCGGAGAAGCACCCGAAGATGAAGATTGCACTTGAAAGGGCTAATACTTTCTTGAAGGAAACAATCTGTGATTTTGCTAAAATCGACGCAGACATCTACCCCACCATTGCCAAAAAATTCGATCTGTCACCACTTGAACCCGCACCAATGCCTACCAAAGGCTATGAAGAAAGATCCTTAGGTGCAACCAACTACCCCAAACTTGGAGTCATTTTCAAAAGGAAGACCGATAATGTCAAATACTTCATTCCTATGACTGCCATGGATCGCTTCACCAGGAAGCAACTTGATATCTGTCAAAACACAGTTGAAAAATCAAAGCACACTATTGCAGAAGTCAAGTTCGAGATCTTAAGAAGAATCATCTGGTTGGAGAACATCGGGAAGTTTTGGTGGATCTTGATCAAGTTTCTTAAACTTGATAGCTGATCAAAAGTTAAAGAGGTCACTTAAGGGGAAATTTTTGAATCATAAAAAGTGACCCTCTTGAACTTCAGCTACCGCAGTCAAGTCTCTTCATCAGCAATCGCAACCGCAGTCTCTACCTAGCGCAATCTCTTTAATACATTACTTTACTTATCTTTTATTTTAATACTCTCTATTGTCTAATATGCCTTGCATGGCTATTCTTAGAGATGTAATCTAGTGTACTTCATGAGTCTCTATAAATAGAGCTCATTCTCTTGTATCCAAAGACTTACGCATCTAATTCTGAATTGCAATCTTTGAAGTTATCTTTTCTATCTCTCTTACTCACTCTTCTTACTCTCATAATCGATTACAATCTCTCTTCGGAGCAAGTCTTTTGAGACTTAATCACTAAGTTTGATCTCACTTATTAACTTGGCTTGAATGCATCCCTCGTTATGAATCAGCTTAAATGTATACTTGATATAACAATTGTTGTCATTTCCATTTCTTTACTTTTCCGCAACTAACTCTCTAACCATCTAACTCTAAATATTATTATTGAGCTTTTAGATCCTTTGAGATTAACTATTCCGCAATATACTTGTTCTAACGTTTGTTCAAGTGTGTCTTAAAGTTTTTCTCTCAGCAGTGATGAAATAAAATGATGTGAGATAGGTGATGATAGGAAGGTGATGATAATTAGGTGAGGATAGATAGGTGATGATGAATCGGTGATGTAGGATGAAGGATACTATAACCTTGTCCGTCAATTTGGAGATGTAGTCATCTACCAGAGTATAGATGGAGACCACGGACTATTATAGACAACCCCATGGAAACACCAGCAAGCTCATAACCTGTAGGTGATGAATTATGAGTTCAGGCGATGTTGTAACTACGTATTCATGCGATGATACTCTAACCCCTTACTATGAATTACGAGTTCAGGCAATGTTGTAACTACGTATTCATCCGATGGTACCCTAACCCTTGTTGGGCACGTATTGAAGGAGTAAATCCTGAATCAATACTATCTATGAGATGATCCTTAGGGAGAGTCCTTAGGAACAAACATATAAGGAAATGCGATGTAAGGAGATGAGAGGTAAATATGATGTAGGAGACGACCCTTAGGATAAATCCTTAGGGAAGGTACTTAAGAGTAAAGAAGATAATGGGGATGGGTAATTGGGTTACTTGTTTGATGATTAAGCATAATAATTATATTATTGTTGGTTGAAAACCCTATGTACTCACCAGGTTTCCCAACCTGACCCACTCAGTTTATTTATATCACAGGTGTTGATATGAAGTCACATTACACAGAGAGATTAAGGAGATATAAATCACTAGTGATAATGAATGTAAGTTCTATTTATGCTTATGTTTCTGTTTATGCTTATGCTTTGAAAACGTATTTATCATGTTTTACTGGGAACAAATTCCGCAACCTTTTTATTAAAAGAGATACTCTAATTTTTATAAAGCATAAACAAAAATCGGTCTTTTCTGGCCGCGAAAATGGGGATGTCACAAAAGGTGGTAGTGCCGGAAGTGGTGAATGAGGGGAAGACGGCTGCAAGATTATACCGCGCGGCTACATATAGGATTAGGGTTAGAGAGAGTAGCAATGGTTTTATACCCTGATTCCTTTGAATCTTTCCCATAATAACAAAAAAGTCCCTCCTTGTATTATATCTTTCAAAACTAACCTATAATTTACCATTTCGGCCCCTCCTTCTGAAAACCCTTACAATTTAAGTCCAGATAATACCAAATACCCTTGGCTTATGAAAATGTTACAAATTAATTCTCAAAATTACACTGTAACCCCTGGAGATTCAAATCTTGTCATTTGGCTTTTCGAAACCAACTCCCATCTAATTTATTATTTGGTTTTGGATTATAATAATATAAAATAATAATAAAAATTACTTATCTGGGTTTCGGGTTTATTATTGAGATTACCCTATTTTAAATGGGATGTTATAATTTCGTCAATTAGACCACTCCCTAGTGACCACTCACATAATAACCATAGCGATTTTGTTGATCTTCAAGATGAGCACAACGAAGATGCCTTGTCAATAGGCCCATGTGTTGACTCAACATAACTCAAGCATCAAAACCCACAACGCGATGAAACAGAAAGTCAAGAATCAACGATAAGCACTAGAGCAAAATCCCAGCTACAAAAATTCAAAGATTATGTTGTCAAGCTACTCCATTCGATCAACCATCAGCAACCTGATTCTAGTCAAGAGACCTCAACAGTACACCCTATCTCTAACTTTGTGTCATACATGAATTTTTCTGACAGTCATAAAGCTTACTTGATGGCCATTTCTCTAAATGATGAGCCACAATCTTTTGCTCAAGCTTCGCTTGATAAGAAATATAAAGATGCTATGCGACAAGAAATATGGGCTCTAGAAAGAAAATGGAACTTGTACTTTTTCTAGTCTTCCAAAAGAAAGCGAGCCATTGATTCAAAATGGGTTTATAAAATAAAATATAAACCAAATGGGGAGATAAAACGGTACAAGGCTAGGCTAGTAGCAAATGGATTCACACAATTTCGAGGGGGTATATTATCATGACACTTTTGACCAGTGGCAAAGCTTGTTATTGTGTGTACTCTGTTGTCAGTTGCTGCTAAGAAAGACTGGTTTGTTCATCAACTGGATGTCAATAATGTGTTTCTGCATGGAGACTTGAATGAAGAGGTGTACATGAAAATCCATCAAGGATTCTCTAAGGAAGGTGAACTTGTGTGTGTCGTTTGCAAAAGTCTCTCTATGGTTTGAAACAAGCGTCTCGAAACTAGTACCACAAATTCACAAGGTTCCTTTTGAGCATAAATTTTCACCAATCCAAAGCTGACCATTCCTTATTGTTGCATAATCAATATGGAATTCACACTATCATCTTAATTTATATGGATGGTGTTATTATAGTTGGAAATAATCTAGACCGGATTCAACAAATAAAGACACAACTCGATAAAGCCTTTAGCATCAAATATCTTGGACATCTAAAATTCTTCCTTGGTATAGAGGTGGCGAAAACTTCAGAAGGGCTGGTTTTGAGTCAAAGGAAGTACATTTTGGATATTCTCAAAGATAGTGAGATGTTGGGATGCAAACCAATTCCCTTTCCCATTGAACAAAATTTGAAGCTAGATCGAAGAGAAGAAGAACCTCATGTTGATGCTGGTCTATATAGAAGGCTTATTGGCCAAAGGTGCACCTATCTCCTGGAAAACCAAGAAACAATCAGTTGTGTCTCGCTCTTCTGCTTGAGCTATGGCCTCTACTATTAGTGAAATTTTGTGGGTTCGATGGCTCCTTAACGACTTACAAGTTGTCATTAACTCCTTGAGAGTTTTGTTTTGCGACAACCAAGCGGCTCGACATATTGCTAACAACCCTGTGTTTCATGATGTTGAAATGAATTGTTTTTTTGTTGGTGAAAATGTTGCTTCTCAAGAAATTGCATTAATGAAGATCGACAAAATGCAAGTTGCAAACCTGTTGACCAAAGGTCTTGAAACGAATCAATTTCAGTTTCTTCTTTGCAAGATGGGCATAAATAATCTTCATGCTCCATCTTGAGGGAGAATATAAGATATTATAGGATAATGATAGTATATATGCTTATCTTATTCCTTATGTTTAGCTTAGTTTGTTTTAGACCTTTGGTATTTATTCATTGTGTATCACATTTATCTGATCAAGTTTTTAATCAATAAACCATTCGTTCGTGCTACCATCGAAATTCTAGAGAACGTGTTGTCTAACCTGAAGCCAGAAGGAACCAAAGAAGAAAGTGGAATAATAAAGGGTTGAGTGGGTTGGTTAGGCGCATGATAGGTTGGAACATCATTTTCTTCTTTGAGGTATTTTACAACGGTTAAGTGGCAACCACTCCTAATATTATAGATAAATACATGTCAAATTTATAGTGTTGTTTCTCCAAAAATAAATTTATGTCTTTGCATGATGCATATAAACGTAATTAATTAAATTAGGTTAAGTACTTTCGCACATGTTGAAATTTAAAAAATGCATAAACCGTCTATTAATGTACCTATCTAAATAACTAAGTGATTTGACTATTCAATGATTTAGTAACCTTTACATAAACACACCCTTAACTAGACTTTTAAAATTAACTATATTATCTTATGGATAGATACTTGCCAAACTTTTTAGTGTTGTTTCTCCAGAAATAATTTTATGTTATTTATGAATAGAATTTGTAATTAATTAAATTACAATAAGTACTTTCACACAACTAGATATTACAAAATGCAAAGTAATATGTGGAACCTTGGATCCACAAGTACGTTTTTTTCTAGCATGTTAGCATGTTAGTCTTAGATATTAATCGACAAATCATAATGATTAAACTATTCTCCCACACCTATCAATGAATAAAATCTAATCACATACTACAAACAACACTATCTTAACGTCTCATGCCATGTAACCACGGTTTAATAACATCAATGTTTCCTTTTGTACACAATGTTGAGTCATAGCCCTTATAAATGTTGTGAATGGAAAGAGGATAGAGGTCATTCAAATTGGTCATTATGTTTCTCCAATCTTGTCATATAGATACAAGTTGGCTAGACACCTTAACTTAAATAGAGACAAGTTCTAACCCCACCCATACCATGGAATTCACATCAAGATTACTACATCTTCAACTATTTATATATTTTTCGGTGTAACTGTATCTTTATAAAAAACAAATAAATATAAAAATATCTAGTTTTATAAGAACGAATAATCAAAATGAAAATAATCAGGACGAAAATATATAATTGCTACAATTCTTTTTTTTTTTTGTTTTTTTAATTTTTTTAAATTTTGATCTTATAAGGTGTTTTTATAAATACAATGATTGAATAATTAAAAGAAATCAAATTAAATGCTCTAAAAGGTGAATCAAAAGCCACAAGAGGTTAAGAGGTGAGGTTTTGGTTTTTGGTTTAGAAAAATTTTGTAGGACCCATGAAGGGCACATGGCCCAAACATGTCTTGGGACTATTAAGACAAGATTAAGAAGGGAGTTGCCCTTTTGTGGGGCAGCCATTGTTTGGGTGAACCAAAGCATATTTCCCCACCAAAGACACAAGAAGGAGCCCTCAAATAGACAGCCTTGTTCCCATGTGCATAATTTAAGAGCAACATTCCAAAATAACAACCCTCTTTGTACCACCCTCCCCTTAAAGCCTTCTTTTTGGGAACAAAGGCAACTCGATTTTAAATGTCATGCAATCTATTTTAATATTTTAGATTTATGTTAATATTTTTAGACTTAAAGGTAAACCCATGAAATGTTTTGATTGGGTAAGAAAAATACTATAGACAAGAAAAAACAGATATCGAAAACATAAAGAATGTATGATACTTATATATATCAAACGGAAAATACCAACATATAACGACCCTACATTTTTTTTTCCATTTATACTTTAAAGGTTTTCACCATTCCCTCAACGTTTTCATTTACTATGATAACATGGTGGGAACAAGGATGATGACATGAACTATGAATAGATATATGAGATGGTTTTACTCTTGACTTCACATGCATATCTACATTTGGATCTAAAACATTTTAACTTGTCATTTATTGAAGTTGGAACTTTGTAGTCATCAAATTAGATATTTGAACTATTCTTATGGATTTTGTAGTCATCAAATATGATAATTGAACATGATGCTAATATATTGACTTTTAACATATTTTGATATTTCAAACTTAAAATTGCATTATTTGATTGTAACTTTATAAAAATCTTCATCTATAGTTGTTAATAGGTCAAGGGATTACATGTGTAACTAACATTCCTCATATGTCATTATCCATAAATATTTGACAAAGATTGTTAGAAAGGCAGAAAATGTGGTGGTTAAATGTTACATTCCAAACATTTTCTTTCACTCTTTATTAGACTGTTGCCTTTTTGTTTTCTTTTGTTTTTATAAGTGGGAAAGGAAGTGAAATCAAAACTACACTTTTTAATGCTTCAATTAAATGAATTGGCAATTATTATTATTATTATTATTATTATTATTATTATTATTATTATTATTATTATTATTATGGTTGTTGTTGTTATTATTATTATTATTTTATTTTCCCTTTATCACATTATTAATTTACAAAAATACTCCAGAAAAAGCATTAAATTTACATTAACATGTAAACTCATCATCATGCAAAACTAACTGTAACACATGTATTATTATCTAATATAAGATACAATATTATTAAAAGATATATCATAGTCATTGTCCCCTTTTCCTAGTCACTTCAAAATTTTGGACCGAATGCGATAGACTACTATAAATGCGTTTTTAGAACAAATAACTTTTTATTAATAAATTCTATGACAAATTGCATATAAAATTTTTTTTCACTCTTCTTTTCCAATATTATTTTCAAAACCAACATTTAAAGATACCTATTACAAGTTTGTAATTAAATAATCGATTAATTACTTAAACTAAAAGTTAAGTTATTAATTATAAAATTCATTATTCAATTATAAACTTACAATATAAACACTTATTAGAGAATTTGCAACCAAAGGCTTCTAGCACAGCTGTATTCGGTATTGCCCTCCCTCCTTAAAGTTGAGGGTTCAAGTCTCGTCGTGGACATAAGTAGATTTAAGGTCTAGTTTAGAAGTATGTTATACGAGTTTGATAAAACAAAAAATTAAAAGTTTAAACAAAAATTTATTTAAATTTGAAATTTTAGATTTGAAATTTAAAATTTAAAATTTAAAATTTAAAATTTGAATTTAAAAGGAAACATATTAAATATTATAGGAGTAATATTGTAATTTATTGGTTATTTCAATTAAGGCAATTATTAATTGAGGTGTAAATATAATGTATTAATTAAGAAAAGATAAAAAAAATAAGAAAAGACAAATGGAAAAAAATATTTATTCAGAAATACCAAAAAATGACATATGTCCAAGTTAACGAAAGATTGACATATGGCAAAATTATTTTCATTTATTAAGGAGGATATGTAATTATTTCGAATGGCCACTTCTCCTCAAAATAGAACTTAAAATGCAGAATTTGTACCTCATGAAAACATGTCAATGAACTATATAAACTATGATAAGGATAAACGGTTGAAATTCCATATAAATATTAAAAAAAAAAAAAAAACTTGTGTATTATAAGTGGGGAAATTTTTATTTCAATGTAGATACTCGGTTTTGTTTCTAAATTTGAGATATTTATGTTGGATAATAACATATTATTATGACCTTAGGACTATTTTGTAATAATTAATACATGTTAGATACATTTATATTGTGTATTATAAGGTTTGTCATAATGACATATCAAGTTTTTGGACTTAAATATTTGTAGTATGATGGATATAACAATTTTCTATAACTCAAGTGATTATAATTGTGTGGTTCCAAGTGCAAATCTTGCAATATATGAACGATGATAATTGAAGATACTTTTTAGTTATGCTTTTTTTCCTTATAAAACACAATGATCATACAATCTATTTATCCATAAAAAAAATGATCAATGTACTATTACGGAAAGATAAGGAATCAAGAGCATGGCATCAAGTTCCTCAAAGATAACACTCCCAAGTAAGTGCCATTGATTTCTTGTGAAGTTTTTGTTAATTGATCTTGCTTCATACCTGCAAATCCAATAATTTAATCATAACTTAATTTTGTTTATGTTTATATGATACAATTAAGTTTAAGGGGAGAGTTTGGTTCATATTATTATTATTATTATTATTATTATTATTATTATTATTATTATTATTATTATTATTTGTAATAAATTGAATTTGTCAAAAGAAATGTAATCAAATAGAATTAGAATTTGTTATGCGTTTGGTTATCATGTAGTGAAACCTGTTTTATGTTTAGTCGCAGGTTTGTCAAATTGAAAAGTAAATTATATAATACGATTAAAATATGATTTTTATTGTAACATATATTTTTTTTCAATAATAATGATAAATTTCTTATCAATTAAACTCTTACTCATGTATATATGTGTGTACTTGTTGGCATACATATGAGATAAGGGTGAAGGTGGAGGAGGGGGGGGGGGGGGTGGTAGTATTAGGGTGGGGTGGGTATAGGTAGAGTATGGGAGAGATTATGATATTTTGTTTTGATGATTTCTAGATAAATAAAAAAGAGGCCAAGACATTTTTGTCTTTATAATAAAAAATAAGAAATGAAATCCAACATATTTGCCTATAGCCAAAGAATGACAATTTATCTTGAATATAAAGTATTCAAATTCCTTTGAGTTGTTAACCAAACCCAAATTTCACAAAAATTTACATTCAAAATCTTTATAATTCTTTTGAAATCCATGAACCAAATACATTCTAACTATATAAGTTGTAAACATGAAATTGATATAAATGATTATCTTGTTCGACTTAGGTATGAATTTGATATGGTTATAGGTAACACATTCTTTTATCATTTCTCTAAATTTATAGTCATAGTCATCTTTATATAAATGAAGCAACAAAGCAACTAGGTGACATAAGGAATCACCCCTCCTCCCTTTGCAACTCTTTTTTTTTTTCAATTTACAAATATGAAACCTTGGAAACGAAAAATTATTATATGAATTTCTTTGTTTACAATCCAACCCTTGCAACTTTTGTAATATACTAATGATATTGGAAAGTGAAACGAAAAAGGCCATCCAAGATTCAATTTCAAGATCCCCGAAAAAAGAAAACCAGTCCTTCTTACAAAAGACAAGGGTATTATTGTCTTTAACAAATTATAAGAGTAAGATCATAATATTATCATTCGTTGACCCTTATAATTCCAAATTTCCAATGGCGGCCCCTACGCCGTTGGCCTTGCCAACCCCCCCCCCCCCCCCCCCCCCAACACTCTCTCTCCACACTTTCTCTCTCTAAACTTGTTGGTGGCATTAAAAAGGAGAACAAACCACTGTCAAGTACTAACAAACATAACCAAAGAAGAAGATAAGAGGCAGCTTCTCTCAAGCCCAAAAAAGCAGTGCTTAAAAGCTCTCAAGAAACACAGTTTTTTTTAGAGAGAGAGAAAGAAAAAGAAACGAAAAGAAAAGCAAAAAAATGGAAGACGATATGATGTTCTTGAAATGGTGGTTGAAAGTGGTGTTGATTTTCTTGATAGTGATGGTGTTTGGTGTGAAGATTTTTGTGTTGTTATGGTGGAAGCCAAGGAAGATTGAAGAGCATTTTGCCAAACAAGGCATAAGGGGACCTCCTTATTGCTTCTTTATTGGTAATGCTAAAGAGCTTGTGAGTTTAATGGTGGAAGCTTCTTCAAAACCCATGCCTTTTTCTCACAATATTCTCCCGAGAGTTCTCTCTTTTTACCATCATTGGAAGAAAATCTACGGTATGTTCATATTTGATCTTCAATTCTCATGTTCTAATCTTGAAAAAGATTAAGAAATTGGGTCTTTTTCTTCATCTTCTTCTTTTTATTTTTTTTTTCTTTCAAATGGATTTGAACCCATGTAACCGAATGATCTTATTCAAGTCAAAGAGACATGGGTTCTTTAAAAGATGTTCCAAGTTCGAATCTTGGACATGGTATATAAATTGGATTCCTAAATGGGGTCGAAAACTGTGCATTAGTGAAATGGGTTCTAGATATATCACTATATCATCAAATTTCGGATCATTTTCAGTCTATATTTTTCTTAAAATGGCATGGGTTTTCCTTTAAAATTCATGAGTGCACCTATGCGTATGGGAATTTGGAAAATTTCTCATGTGATGGTGTCTTTTTTTATATTTTATCGTTTTAAAAGATTAATTTTTAGGTTTGTCCGCTTTATAGCATTCATGACAACATATGGAGGTAGCTTTTTAGACCACCTCCTTAGCTTGGATGCATATATTCTTCATTTTACTCTCTTTCTCTCTCTCTCTTTCTCTCTCAATACATATATGTATATGTATATATAAAAAGAAAATGGTTATGGAGTGGAGAATTATGTATTTATTAAGGATAAAGATCATGAATTTTTTAGAAATCTTTGTATGTAAAGTCATGGAGTTATGATTTCCTTTTCGGTTCCCTTTGTGTCCTTATAATTCGTTTAGATTTTTGTGGGAAGCTTGGTTTTGATAATGAACTTGTTTCTGTTTGATAGTGGCATAGTCATTGAGTTGTCTTTTCTCTCTCTACTCTCTCTCTACGAGTACAAGTTTACAACTTCATGAAATTAGTGGCTCATGTGTTGTTTCTTTCTCACCACCCTTTTTTTGTTTAACTTGATGCTTACCACTTCTAGCTCTATATTTACTATGATGGTATAAAAGAAAGATAAAAAACAACTTCTTTCTCATATTTACTATCATGGTATAAAAGAAAGATACAAACAACTTCTTCTAGCTCTATAGTTACTATGATGGTATAAAAGTAAGATAAAAACAACTTCTTCTTTCTCATAGTAAATTTTGTTTACCCTTTTGCAGGTCCAACTTTTTTAGTATGGTTTGGACCCACGGTTCGGCTAACAGTAGCCGAACCTGACCTAATTCGAGAAATATTCAGTTCGAAAGCCGAATTTTATGAAAAAAATGAAGCCCACCCTCTCATCAAACAACTTGAAGGTGATGGTCTCCTTAGCCTCAAAGGTGAAAAATGGGCTCTCCATAGAAAAATCATCACTCCCACCTTTCACATGGAGAATCTCAAAGTAAGCTAACTTTTACTTTTTCTCAATCATTAGATTACATGTATTTCTAAAAGTTTTTATCTTTAACAAATAAAAATATCTTTTGTTTACCACAGTTACTCATACCCAATGCCACGACAAGTATCGTGACAATGTTAGAAAAATGGTTAGACATGTCAAATTCCGATGAAGTCGAAATTGAAGTGTCACAATGGTACCAAAATTTAACCGAGGAAACCGTCACAAGGACCGCATTTGGTAGTAGTTATGAAGATGGAAAACACATTTTTCAATTACAAGCTCAACAAATGGTCTTGGCTTCTGAAGCATTTCAAAAGGTCACTATCCCGGGTTATAGGTACATGTCACAATCTATTATCCTAATTTTTCTTTATATAATTATCAGTATTCGAGCCACAGGGTGTCATCCATTCTAGTACTGCTAACCAAATTCCGAGTATGACACATGGTGTCTCCCATTTTAGTATTCATAACCGAATTTATTTATACAGTATTATTTTTTTTAAAGGTTTTTACCCACGAAACGAAATAGAGAATCTTGGAGATTAGAGAGGGAAATCAAGAAATCGTTAATGAGGGTAATTGAAAGGAGAAGGGAAAATTGGGATAAAGAAGGAATGGAAAATGGGCCTAAGGATTTGCTTGGGCTTATGATCCAGGCGAGTACAAAAGAATCGGTGAATTCCTCGCCGGCGACGGCACCCGCCATCACAGCACGTGACATTGCGGAGGAGTGCAAGAGCTTTTTTTTCGCCGGAGAACAGACGACATCCAACCTGCTAACGTGGACGACGGTCTTGCTAGCGATGCACCCACAGTGGCAGGTGATAGCACGTGACGAGGTGCTTAAGGTGTGCGGACCACGTGACATCCCCACCAAAGATGATGTTTCCAAGCTTAAGACGGTACACTCTCTCTCACGCTAAAATCATGTTTTGTCTTCTACCTAATGTTAAATTACCATTCTACCCCCCAAACCTATTAAATTACCATTTTACCCTTATGAAAAAAATTCTTTTCACTTTTACTTATAAAATGTGATCCCATGTGCAGCTGACCATGATTCTCAATGAGTCCTTGAGGTTGTACCCTCCAATTGTCGCATCGATTCGACGAGCAAAGGCGGATGTCCAACTAGGAGGATGTAAGGTCCCACGTGGGACCGAGCTTCTTATTCCAATCCTAGCCGTTCATCATGATCAAGCCATCTGGGGCAATGATGCTAACGAATTCAACCCATCACGGTTTTCAGATGGAGTAGCTCGTGCTGCTAAACACCCAGTGTCATTCATACCTTTTGGGATCGGTGTACGTACGTGCATTGGACAAAATCTAGCCATGTTACAAGCTAAATTGACACTTGCAATCATATTACAAAGATTCTCCTTTCGGTTATCTCCAAAGTATCAACACGCACCAACGGTTTTGATGCTACTCTACCCACAATATGGTGCACCGATTATCTTCAAATCTCTATCGTCGAATTCAAGCATCAAAGAAGATCAAGGGTTGTAAATTGTCCTTACTATACTTGTCATATGTATGTGAGTGAATCCTATGGTTTCTAGTGACCAACCCCCCAAAAAAAGAACCAAAAAGGAAGAATCTATTAAATACAATCATGGTATCATTTCATTTTATAGATATGATACAATAAACCAGTTGAATTGTTATGTAATGACAGTTATGTTGGTTTGCTTATTAGAAACCAATATGTCATTTACAAACAATTTTAACTGATTTAGTGTATTACACCTGTAAAATGATATAATACGGGATTGTGTTCTTTTATTTTTTTAGAAAGAGTGAAAAGAAAACAAAAGGTTTAGGAAGCCCTTTTTTGCAAATTAGTGATTTGCACAAGGTTAGGAGATGAGGTAAGTAAGATTGTGCTTTCTATCATTCCTCCCCATTTGTTCACTAAAATAGCAATACTAACCCCTCTAAGTTTAAAAAATGCCATGTATTTGCCAAAAAAGTTTGGATTTTGGGCATGTAACTTTTTATCCTTGGCTAGTTAGACATCTCTCTCCCCCATATGTATGTAGTAGTGTACATTTTGCTCAATTCTAACAACAATTTTGTAAATACACGTTTATGCCTGGTTGCTTTCTTTGTATTATTGAGTATAAGATGTTTTGATTACTGAAATGTTTAATTTTTTATATGAATGTTATTTTTTATACTTTTACCAATTGGTTTCATATTTCATGTTAAATATGAAACGTTCATACAAACTGGCACACTGATATACATCTTTTTTACGGTTATAGAGTAAGCTTGAAATACATCAACACAAAAATTGGTTTATATTATATTAGAAACTAATGAGAGTTAGAGATCTTTGGTGTTATACAAAGGAAGTATTAGAAAAAACTTATTATACAGAATAAAACATGAAGTTGAATGTTGTCTGTAGATGTAAATTGCAGATGCAACCACTATTATCACATGTGTTAAATACATCACTTAAACCAGTTTTTTTAGATTTTTCTAATATGTATTATCATTGGTGAAATGGAAAATAATATTATTATATTTTTGTACGCACTTATATTATAATCACATTTTTAAAAATAAAAATTAATATGGCTTCAAAGTATGTAGACGATTATATATATACTAGTTTATAACCCGTGGAAACCACGGTTACAAAATTAATTAAATATTCATAGTAAAAAATTCAAAATTATTAATCAATTATTTTATATAAAATTTTAAATACATTATTAATTAAGAGATTTTTTTATTAGTTATGTAAAATTATAATTATTGATTCAAATAAATATGTGGAATTAATTTATCATATATATTAGACTCTTTTTATTTGTGGACTAATGAAAACAATAATATAAAATTTAAAATTTAAAATAAAGAATAAATAGATTGACAAATAACATCACATTAATTAGTTAGGAGGTTTAATGAATTTAAAATAGAGAATTAATAGAATGACAAGTGACATCATATTAATTAGGAGATCTAATATTATGACACTTGGCAAAAAGAGTACTCTTTTATTAGTATATATATATATATATATATATATATATATATATATATATATATATATATATATACAAATAAAAGAGTACTCTTTTTGCCAAGTGTCATAATATTAGATCTATATATATATATATATATATATATATATATATATATATATATATATATATATATATATATATAGTCAAGATCAAATAAGAAGGAAATTTTTGGTAGGAAGGTAACAAGTTTTTTTCTACATATTTTTTTCGCGAACAAACAAAATGAATCATTAGATGATTCATTTGTAAAATGATTCACAAGAAAAAATTCTCAAAAAAACATCTCGATGATTCATTTATACAATGATTTTGTTGTTATTCACTAAAATTGTCACAAAAATGAATTTTTTCTTAATTTACTTAAAAATGAATCATAAAGATGTTCGTCAAAAAAATATGTACAAAAAAAAAACTTCTTAGCTTCCTACCAAAAAAAATTTCTTACCGGATCTATAACCTATATATATATATATATATATATATATATATATATATATATATATATATATATATATATATATATATATATATATATATATATATATAGGTTCATATGAGACGGCCTAATTTTGTGAGACCGTGAGACGAGTTTTTTTATTATTTTTTTATTTTTTTTAGTTAATTCAAGTTCCGAAAATAATATTTAAAAAAAGAATTTTTGGATTTTTCTATTTATTTGTATTTTAAAATTATTTTTAGAATATGTACAGTGTAATATTATATTTAGAATATTTCACGTATTTTTCAAAAAAAAATAGACTTTTTCTTTTTA